>NW_006205341.1:328130-335276 GCF_000334495.1 Tupaia belangeri chinensis | reverse complement strand
GCTATTGGGTGCGTGTACTTTTTAGAGAGAGAGAGGAGAGAGAGAGAGAGAGAGAGAGAGAGAGAGAGAGAGAGAGAGAGAGAACTTCCCAGGGAGGATGACTATGGCGTAGTCCCTTCCCCTTACCTTCCATTCTCTTCTAAGGATTTGGGCACACAGATAAAAATCACATGGTGTATTTTTTAAGCTGCTGGGCCCAGAAATGGAACTGCATAGTTAGCCATGTGGGGTCCAGATGCCTTAAACTCCATAGCATCTGCTGGCCACAGTAGGTACTTTAAAAAAAAATCACTTATTTTTTTCATTTTACCCATGAACAAGAGAGGCAAACAGAGAGGGAGACAGAGACAGGGAATCAGCACTCCCAACAGGGTCTTAATGCCATGATCTACCCCTAGTCTCATCCAAGCCAGGTTCACAGGCATATGCATACTTGGCTTACTAAGGAAGGTCTTTGGATATGAACCATGAACCTGAAACCTTCCCATGTGAGTCAACTTTGCAGTGTCATGTTGTACAGATGGTCCATCATCAACCATCTACTTTTTTAAAGGAAAGAAATAGTTTGGGGAGGCACTTTTCCAGAGTCCTACCAACTTATAATTAGTGGGGTTTGAGAATTGAGCCTAATTTTCTAACTCTGAGAGTAGTGGTTTTCCACTGTAACACAGCTGTCTACAAAATCACGCTGACCCAGAAGAGTGGCTCTGGGCTTTTTAAGCCCAGTTAGAGATAGTGGTGAGACTTCCTAATGGTGAGTTGGTGAAAACAGGAGAAATAGAGTAAGGTAGGCTTTGCCAAGGGCACTGACAAGTTCCAGGCTGACCCTAATAGGCATGTCCAAAGAGTGTGGTAAATTTGGCCTTGATGGGTTAGGTCCATCATCTGGCCGCCATAAGAATCATCAAGAAGACAACTGTGATGAGATTGGGAGAGGGTGGTGTTGGGTGAGTATGTGGGTATTTGGGACTCTAGGGCAGCAAGACCAGTTGGTCAGGTGGGGCTCCCAGACTGTCAGACACAGAGACATTGACTTGGGCATAGGATGAAGCTGTGATGTACATTGGAAAGCCATCAGTGCTGGCTGGGACGCGGGGGGCGAGGATGGCCACAGGCCCCAGTTTCCGGGCTGAGCGTGGAGGGGCTTTATTTCCCTCCTTGTTTTCTTATTGCTGTGTTCATTAGCCAGGGTCACAGCATTTAACTTGTTCTGTAATTATTCTTTCATAACTGCAGTAACTGTTTTGGGTTCCATGGCCTTCCTGACAAGTTAATCAGTTGATGACATGATATATTTACTAGGTTCTGAGTTCTTCAGAGGACAGTAAACATTATGGGCTACAGTGTTCAGTTTGGGTTCTAGAGCCTCCAGAAATTCCAGCAAGCACATCACTATCTTAATTCCTTCCCTTTCTGTTTTTGTTTTATATGTGATTCCTGAGTAAGCCCCTTCAAGTCCCATAGAAAAGGTCTGCCAAATCATTTGTGAGTGCATTAACATATCAATAATAATAATATATTCTACATGCTTGCTGCATATACATTCCAGAGTACTTCCACACAAAGTATTATTTGGAATGGTCTTAGGATTCCTGTCAGGTAGATCAAAGGATAATTGTATTTTCACCTTAGAGGAAATTTAGGCATAAAGGCCAGAACATGGGAGAGTGGTAGAAATGAAGTCTTACTCCAAGTCTCCTGACTTGTGGGGAAGTGTCCTCCTGTACCTGTGCTTTCTTCCTAGATTTATGTGGCTTTTCTTTTGAAACTTGGGATTTTTTTTTCAGAGAGATTTTTGCTATAGGGCACATGCACTCTCCAGAGAGACAGAGAGAGATAGAAGTAATCCCCCCAGGGAGAAGGCTGTGCTGCAATACCTTCTCCATTTTCCTCTCTGGATTTTGGGTATGCATGCACATGCACCCAGTGTGAGTTTTAAGCTGCTGAGTTTTAGACTCAAACTGCGGTCGACTATGTGGGAGTCCAGCTATGTAACCATTACACCATCTGCTGGTCCAAAGCTTGGGATTTTAATTGGGTGAGCTAGATGGTGAGGGAGGCTTACTTTTGTCCCTTCACATTAGCTTTTTAATAATGCTGGAGATGAGGATGATGATGACAAATCATCTTCAAGATGTGCCCATTCAGAAGTCTCTCATGTAGTTCCCAGCATGTCAATGGAATTCATTAAAAATGAACACGAACCTCAGGCGACCTAAGGTCTCCTAATGTGCCAATCATTCATCTAAGCAAACAGAACTAAATTACCTGAAAGAAAGCCTTTTGCAAAACAAAGAGTGTATATACACTCTCACCTGAGCCCAGCAGTTATACTCAACAGTGGCAGTTATTATAAATGGCTATATTCCTACAGCAACCCTGGAGAAAGAATGAAAGAAAATTGTACAACCAATTTAATGAGGTGTGTGTGTAAGAGGGATGGTTAGCAATTTGTCTTTAACAATCTTGTTATACGGCAAGAGGCTCTGAGGGGAAAGAGAAAGAAAGAGACCGAGAGTCAATGCTCTATTTTCTAACAATCCTCAAGAGAAAGGAGATAAAGACCAAGAGAATTCACCGAGCAAGTGTTTTCTCTCTGGCGACAAATGCAGACTTCATGCTTGCAGGACCGCTAGGCAATATGAACCAAGAAGGGTTATAAATCTGGATTTAACAAAGGTTTCCCCACCCCCCCCAGCAGTAATAAAGTTAGAAGGTGAAAGGTTGCATCTTGTTCAACCTTGCTGGTATCATTTTCTATATATAATACTGGGTAGTAATTTTGTGGCATTTCTTGAAGCTCAATTTAATGAAAATAAATACTTATTTGGTATTTGAATTACTGTTAGCAAAGTGGACAGTTGGAAGATTACCTGAGTATCCAGTAAAGTTCAAGTGGAATGGTTTTAATGGTACATCTAGTGCCTCTAGACAGGTGGGTACTTGTGTTCTTAGTGGCGAGGCACAGCATAGGGGGGATGTTTTATTGAGCTCTTCTGAAAGGAGAGCCTCTATCAGCAGATACCACACTGTAGACTCATGTTGAGAAGACATTCAGCCCAAGAACTGTCCTGTGCATTTGCCGTCTATCCCTTCAGTTGCATTTAAGTTCATCAAGTTCTAATCAGTCATTAATTTATTTAATTCAGAAACTGCATATTTATTGAGCAACTACTATGTACCTGGTCTTATTCTAGATTCAGTGAGATTTAGAAAGATGTTTACAACATAGTCTCTAATGGTTCAGGCTCTTTGGTTTCCAGTGAAAGAAAGGTAGTGAGTGAGTGGCAACGTCAAGGAGGTAATTCAGAGTCCTCTGTGGTGGAGTTGGTAGTGTGTAGAATCGCAGCGCTGGAAGCCATAGGGTTGACTGTGGGTTTGGATCCCTGCTGGTTGATCTGAAACACACTGTATGCACACATACCCAAGATCCTGATGAACTGGAAGTATGGAGGAAGGGGATCACAGAATGACCAGACCCTGCTGAGGATGCTTCTTTCTCTCTGTTTTTCTCACTTATGCACATGCACATGCTCTTTATCTTGAATATAATACACTTTAAAAATGGACTTAATTCAAAAGATTCTCCTTCTTCAATTTTATTACCACCATTGTTTTCCAAAACCAGTTCTAGTATTAAAAACAATAACACATTTAATCAAAGTCAAGATGCCATCTATTGTTATAAAACAAATAAACAAAGTAAAATACTGTTATTTTATATGCCACTTGCATAAAGAAAAATATCCAAGATGGGATTGAATGTATAAAATAAATTAAAATAAAATAACATATATTAATTAAAAAAATCTTAGAACTGTATACTCAGTTAAAGGGTAAGGGGAATTCTCTAGCAGGACCAGCAAAAAACCTGCATGTTTCAAGCCCGGGCCATGGCAAGGGAAGAAAATGCTGAGAATTTGAGCTGTCAGCTGGTACCCACACAGGTGTGAGGTATGAATTCACACCCTCAGTTGGGTCCAATAATCCTCAAGCAGAGAAATTAATTTCTGGTGGGCTCAGGTATCTCTGACAGAAACAAATGCAAAATCCTTTTTGGAGGAATTTAACTTCAGTTCAGCCCAGAGATTATAAAATCCCATTGATTATATGCCACATTCTGATTTCAGAGATTATAGAAATGTGAGAATAATGTACATCTAGGAATGGATGAAGAACAGTAAATAGTAATAATGTTTTTGTGACTAGCATATTAACATAATCCTATGTAACTATTATTCTTTTCCTTTGCTATGGAAAATGGAACTTTTTTCAATCTTCTATAAATTGGGAATAAAAGCATTTTAAGAATTTCCCTAGTTTTATTGATGTATAATAAGACAAGCTTGCTATGCACACTCAGTTTCTTTTTCTTTTTCTTTTTTTGGAGAGGTTTTTGTTAAAGGGTGCATGCGCTTTCCAGAAAGATAGAAAGAGACAGAAAGCAATAAATCACCCCCCAGGGGGGAAGGCCACGCCACAATCCCTTCTCCTTCATTCTCCTCTTGGGATCTTGGGCATGCACGCACATGCACTCGGCATGAGTTCAAGCCACCGGGTCTGGGACTCCAACCATGGTCGAGCAAATGGGAGTGCAGCGACATAACCATTACGCCAACTGCTGGTCCCAACACAGTCAGTTTTTTATATCTGTTTATTTATTTATTTGGGAGAGAGTTTTGCTTAGGGAGTGTGTGCTGGCCAGAGAGACAGAGAGAGATGAAGAGAGAAAGTGAGACATCATCCCCCTGGGGGATGGCCACACTGCAATTACTTCTCCATTCTCCTCTCAGGATTTTGGGCACACACACACACACACACACACACACACACACATACGTGCCCAGTCTGGTCTGGAACTTGAATTGCGGCCGGTCATGTGGGAGTCCAATGCCTCAACCACTATGCCACCTTCTGGCCCTGCCCACTCAGTTCTCAGAAAGTTCCATAGTCCTTCTCCAAATCAAATTGCTCTCCAAAGATTATTTTATAAAGAATGAGAGGCCCCTGATTAAAATCAGTTCTGACTTTAACAAAAAGAAGAAACACATGGCTCATGCACCTCCAACAGTCAGGTCTTAGGTATGACTGGATCCAGTGACTCAGATGTTCTCCTCAGGACCTGGGAATTGCTCAGCTCTTGGCTCTGCTTTATCTATGCTGGATTCAGAATTGGCGCCTACAGGGGGATCCCAGCACTTCCAGGCCTCAATCATACCCTAGTTGGCAGTTAGGAGAAAACAAGTTTCCCTTTTCCACTACCGTTGAAAATCTCGGAATTGAGTCTCATTGGTTGGTTGGATCATGTCTCCATCCCTGACATGCGGACAAGTTTTTCTACCCCTAAGCCACAGGAACAGAGTGGAGAGAAGTGAGCCTCAGAGGTGTGGTTAATAGGATGGAACAGAGGACTTGGAGGCTGGTCAGATGGAAGTCATCAGTTATGTGCTGAAAGCAGTAGGTGCCACTGCATGTTCTCTGGTCCTGGACTAAGTCCAGCCCATTTGTGGGCACACTCACAAGGAGGCAAAATGGCAACTCAAGGTGTCAGTTGAAACTCCAGATGGCTGTGTGAGAGATGCAACAATGCTCCATGCAGCAGTGCCAAGGGAGGTACAAAGTGTAAGAGCTTGAAGAAAGGGGTGACCAGATGAGAGGAACGGGAAGCATTTTGAGGAAGAACTTGACAAGAGGAGAGACAAGCAGAATGGAAAGAGCAAGAACGATGGCCTAGGGAGGGGTGAGCAGAGTTGTGCACAAATCGATTAGCTTTCGGAGTGCCTAGGTTTCTGTAGATGTCTCAGCTGGTGCTCAACCATTATTTCCATTCCTGGTGAGAGGTTGTACTTTCTAATTAGCATGGAGTCCATTGGGATGAAATGATTCCTGGGTCTGATTCTGATTCTATCTCAATCTAGCCATGTGAGCAAGGCATGCAATTTCTCATGGCCTCACCGCCTCACTGGAAAATGGCAGCAGCGTACCTGCCACATTTACGTCATAGGGTTGTGAGAATCCAAGGCAGTGGCTCTGAAGGTGTTTGGGAACAGTGAGGTCTGATACAAATGCAAAGCACTGCCTAGGGCACTCAGACTAGGGCTGCTTTAATTTAAAGCTTGTACCTTGCATGTTACACCTTTCGTTTCTGTCAGGGCTGTTCTGTAAATTGTGAAAATAAAGAATGAATTTATGTGGGTCCTAGAATCATGAAAATAGGGAATGGAACTTCTGACCCATGTATGTCCCAGCTTTCCTCCGAAGCGGTTTATCTAAGGCAGGCAGTGTATTTCTAGGCTGTAATATACCAATTTTCTTCTTTCCTTCCTTCCATCTAGCTGTCCACCCAGTATCTTGAATTAGGCACATTTTTTTAGCATATAAGGAAAATGAAATTAAAGGCAGTTAACTTGGAATCACTTCTTATATTATTTCCAGATGATCTGTTTTCAAAGACCAAAAACACAACCAAAAACACAAAAGATTATCTTATGGTGTTGTAACTGTGAAGAGTTTTCTTTTTTTTTGCAAAGGTTTTTGCTATAGGGCGCTTGCGCTCGCCAGACAGACAGAGAGACAGAGAGACAGAAAGCGAGAAATCACCCCCCAGGGGGGATGGCCATGCCACAATCTCTTCTCCTCCATTCTCCTCTCGGGATCTTGGGCACGCACGTACATGTGCCCGGCATGAGTTTTAAGCCACCGGGTCTGGGACGTGAACCGCGGTCGACTACATGGGAGTCCAGCGACATAGCCATTATGCTAACTGCTGGTCCCCCATTATGAAGAGTCTTGTAGGACTCGGAGTTCATTGTCATTCTCAATAACTGCCATTGCACTTCAGATGTACAGATATGCTAGCTAACGGCATTGGTAAAATGAAAGAAAACTATTTTTCATTGTAAAAAAAAAAAAATGAAACCAAACCCTCCTGATGGTTTTCCTTGAACCTAAAAATCTTGATGTGAACTCCCTGTTGGATTAAGTGCAAGATTTCAGAGATTTGGTTCTTCCATCTTCTTCCTTAAGGCATCATCTTTGGGGAAAAGATAAAATTTTCTTTTTATTTTCTTTCTTTCTTCCTTCCTTCCTTCCTTCCTTCCTTCCTTCCTTCCTTCCTTCTTTCTTTTTCCTCTCTCTTTCTCCTCT
>NW_006205341.1:318756-328064 GCF_000334495.1 Tupaia belangeri chinensis | reverse complement strand
TTCTTTCTTTCTTTCTTTCTTTCTTTCTTTCTTTCTTTCTTTCTTTCTTTCTTTCTCTCTTTCTTTCTCTCTCCCTCTCTCTCTCCCTCTCTCTCTCTTTCTTTCTCTCTCTCCCCTTCCTTCCTTCCTTCCTTCCTTCCTTCCTTCCTTCCTTCCTTCCTTCCTTCCTTCCTTTTATTTTTTTCCTTTTTTTTCAATGTCTGTTTAAGCTACAGGTCACTCATGCATATGTAGTATATTGATGGCATAATAGTAAGTATCATTTACCCAGCCTGTCAGGATGGAGGAAATTCTTGTGAGACCAAATGTCCATAGAAATTGTGTGAATATGGCAACTTCTTAATGAAATCTCTCCTGTTAGGGAAAAGGTATTTAATTGATCTCTTTCTCTCTCTATCACTTCCTCCAGCCACTGCTTTTCTTTGTGATAAAAAGGAAAGAATATGATTTTAGAGAAGACCTAAATATTAAGCATTCCTTCCTCTGATCCATCCTAATGCCGTTGTATGTAGTATTAGAGGTCTATTTTGGTAATATCTGTCACTTGGAATTTCTCCATTAATGGAGTCTCTGAAGACATTTAAGGAATGAATAATATCTTTTATCTTGTTGGAATATGCATGGGATTTCCATCAAATCTGTCCTTGTGTGACTCTGAGTAGACAGCCAGTAAGACTACCTCTTTCAAGTCTGCGTCAGGAGTAAATACTCAGTCCTTCAGTAGTGCCCAGATGAAAACCTGAGAGTGGATCCTTTGCTCTGAAAGCAGACTGTGGCCCAGCTGTTCTGTGGTTTATGAATTTTTTAGCAAGGCTGGGGCTGGCGGCTGAACCTGCATTGGCTGAGTTCGTGCATACGCTGGGGGGTTTGATTACTTCAAGCAGGGGTTAGAAAAACCTGGCAGTGTTTTCTGGGTTTCCCCTCTGAGGTTTGGAGATTTGTTTCAAAGCCAAGCTCAGAAAGTGGAAAATGGAAGCCAACTGAGTTTAGAAACTTGAGACAAAACCAGTGCTGGGTGATCCTCCTTGTACAGCGTGGAAAGGAAGCCCCACTGAGGCCCGGCTCAGCACCACAGAGAGAGGTAAGCCACCACGTCTTCTTCCTAGGGGAAAAGCCAGTATTTGGGGCCCTGTTTCTTACAAAGGCTGACTTTCTCTGTCACCTCTGACTTCAGGTGAGCGGGGAGAAGCAGAGTTTGGGCCAAGGGGAAGAGAACAAGGACTTAGCAGCTGAGAGAAAGTGGTACATCAAAAACTTGAAATTACCCAGATAACTTGAATGCAGCATTTTCTTCTTTGTATTTTACCTAAGAGCAAGGCCTCTGAGGCTGGAGGTTTTATTTATACACACACATACACACACATATATGATACACACACACATATATATATACATATATATACATAACCATATATTTACATTTAATTACCAGAGGGTGCATGCACTTACCAGAGAGAGACAGAGAGACGGAGAGACAGAGTGAGTTAGGGAGGAAACACCAGCCCCATGGGGGTGTGGCCATGCTGTGACCCCTTTTCCTTTTTGTATCAAGATTTTAGGTACACATACAAATGTGTCTGGTCTATTTTTCAAGCCACTGTGCCAGGACTGAAATAGAGTTTGGCCATGTGGGATTTGGCTCCTTTAACCACTAGGTGATGGGGCTGGCAGCTTTGGAGGTCCTCTTTCTTAGATCTTTATTCAGTCTAGAGAGTTTTGATATTGAAACAAAGAAAAATAGTTATTAACTAATGTCACCACTATTCTCTGTTCACTGGGAAGCCAGGCTAGGAACAAGTAATAAAGATTAAGTCCTCCCAGGGCTGGCAGGTGGCGTGGTAGTGAAGGGCACCGGACTCCCACATTGCTGACCGTGATTTCAGTCCTGGACCTGGCGGCTTGCTTCCTCGGTTACCCTCTCTCTTTTTCTCTCTCTGTCCCTCTGATCAAATTAAAATAAATAAATAAATAAAGTTAAATAAAGTAATTCTTTAAAAAAACGATTAAATCCTCCCACTGGGATCTCTGACATTAGGGTCTATGTAAAACAAAATGAAGTGAATATAACTTTTTTCTCAATACATTGGCAACTGGAGAAATAATTGATCTTGAGCATCTACATGACGAAGGCACCGACTTCAAAGCTCTCCAGGTGACTCTAATGAGCAGTCAGGGTCAGGAACCATCAGACATCGGACATCATTCCCATCAGCCAGCTATTACAGTTGCCAAATCTTTCCTCCGTGTAGGTGGGCCAGAGTGCAGGTGTAGGGATGGGGTTGCTCTTCTTTTTGGATGCTCAGGAAAGGCCTCATTGATACGGTAAAATTTGAACTTGGACATAAAGGAAGTGACAGGTGAGTGATGGGGTGGAGAGCATGGGGAGGAGCAAGCCAGGCAGCTCGTACCCACCCCAGGACAGAAGACTACTTTCCAAAGGAGGGTGGGTGTGTGGGAGACAGAGGGGGCATGACAGCATTTATCTTGCTACTATCACACAGGTTCAGATAAAATAAGACAGATCCCTTTAATGCTTCATTGATGCAGAAAAAAACCATTGGTTAGAAATAATCTAGTGGTTAAAAATAGCCTGAATCTTATGGTAATTATTAAATGAATTAATATGACATGAGAACTATAGTTTAAACAGGATGAGATTTCATAGGATCCAGCATTCTAAGTGCATTTAAAAAGACAAGAAAAGCAAATGCATGAGAAAAGAAAAACCGTTTTCTGGTAAGGAAAGGGTAATGTGGACCCTTATTTGTTTGACTTTGATCCATGCATGATAGAAGCCCGTGGAAGGAGCCCGTGGGCAGGTCACGGTTATGCTTTTGAAGGTGACCAGTGGCACTGATGTACCTCAAGTGTTACCCTATGCCTAATTAGGTAAGCAAGGCTCTCACAGTGGAGATTATTTCATTTATTAGGTTCGAATGAAACCTGTGGGAATTGGTAAGATGTGATCTTAAATTAACATACTTCCTGCAGCACCTGCGATGTGGTATTATCAGAATTAATTAAACAGTCTGAAATCGCAGGCGCCGTGTCAGGCTGGGATAACCAGATGCCTGAGAGCCTGCGTGCCCGGGCTGGGTCTCCAAACGCCTGAGCAGTGTCTTTCTCTCCCTCTCCCCACATCCTGACGGTCTCGTTGTAGAGCCTTTGAAGCTTCTGTAGACATGGTGGGAGATTCTATGGGGATGCATATAAACAAGTAAACCAGTGTTGCTCAAATTTTAATACTTTTCTGAGTATTGCCCGGGATGCCAAAGATTTTCTGAAGGGGTAGATGGAAAGCCTCAGAGAGTGGGCTTTGTTTTTCTCTCCTCTGAGGCTTCCATCAGTTTTAAGTTACTTGGTGGAACAATAGGAGTCTATCTTTTAAAGTCTCTTTCTCCCCCATCTGCTTGTGGAAGGCTCTGGTAGCCAGATGAAAGACGTGTTAAAACATATAATAAAATGCTGTGTGCATGTGTATGTGTGTGTGTGTGTGTGTATGTGTGTGTGTGTGTGTGTATGTGTGTGTGTGTGTGTGTATGTGTGTGTGTGTGTGTGTATGTGTGTGTGTGTGTGTGTATGTGTGTGTGTGTGTGTGTATGTGTGTGTGTGTGTGTGTATGTGTGTGTGTGTGTGTGTATGTGTGTGTGTGTGTGTGTATGTGTGTGTGTGTGTGTGTATGTGTGTGTGTGTGTGTGTATGTGTGTGTGTGTGTGTGTATGTGTGTGTGTGTGTGTGTATGTGTGTGTGTGTGTGTGTATGTGTGTGTGTGTGTGTGTATGTGTGTGTGTGTGTGTGTATGTGTGTGTGTGTGTGTGTGCATATGTGTATGAGATCGTGCACATTTCTTTTCTGGTGGTAAAACCAATTAGTAACATACAGATTTCAACTGATCAACAAAATTCATTATTTAGGTTCTTTTGATTTACAAGCCAGTTTCCAAGGAACGTGGATACTGCCCCAAATGTGCCTGGCTTAGGGCTAAAATGCAACTTTCATTTTGTGTAGGCATTTGTCATGAAAAACATCTCCTCTATATTTCGTTAATGAGTCTGATGCATTTCAGAGATAAAGAAAGCGCTGGGCCAAAGATCAGATGCCTCCAACAATTAAGTGCAGAGAAGGACTGGTATAGGGGCCCTGGCAAGGCTAGTTTCCAGATGCAGCAGGCACAGAGGAATGCCTACTGTGCCCAGTCCCTTGTGGAAGCACCAGAGGCAGTGCAGTAGTCTTGAAGACAACTAAAGTACCCATGACTTGTATCTTATTGATGTATTCCCCGTGCCTTCATCAAAAGTTGCTAATTTTTCAAGACTCAAATTTCTAAACCACCCATCTGCAAAGAGAGAGAAATAAGTCAACTTGCTTCTAAGTCTGTAAGTTAACTTGTTTCTCTTTGTTCCTCAACACCACCCACTCTGCCAAGGTAGCTCTTTCCTCTTTGCATGTGGTTATTTGTCTTCTCACTGGAATACAATCACCTTAGATACCATCTTATTCATGTTTAGAATCCTCTCATTGAGTCTGGGGCAGTCTTTTGAACACATGCTTGATGTTTTTCAAAATGGAAAGTAATTGAAGGGAGGGTGACAGGGCAGGAGTGAAAAGGGCAACTTGTTCAAAATCTCTAGCTAGCCTGGAGTAGGATGGAAAAGCCCCCAAGGTCCTCTGTATCTTTTCACTACACAATGCCACCAAGAAAATGTAGAACCACAGCACATGGGAGCATTGTGGGAAATGGTATCTTCCTAATCGGTTGATCCTTACAAGTAAGTCACATTGCTTGTGAAAGATTGAGAAATATTTTACTTACTTCAATGATGAAAATGGAGTTAATATTCTGTTATTTTGTCAGACAAAAGGCACAAGGGTATACTTTTGCTCATTGTATTTTTCTTTTTAGCCGTTCTTTATAGAACCGCTTCTCAAAGACCCTATCATACACAGTATAGTGAAGTCTTGAAGACAACTAAAATAGCAATGACTTGTATCTTATTGATATATTCCCCTGCACCTTTGTCAAAAAGTTGCTCATTTTTGAGGGACCAGCAGTTAGAGTAATAGCTATGTCGCTGGACTCCCATGTAGTCAACCGTGGTTCGAGTCCCGGACCTGGTGGTTTAAACTCACGCCGGGCGCATGTGCGTGTGTGCCCAAGATCCCTAGAGGAGACTGGAGGAGAAGGGATTGCCCCGTGGCTATCCCTCCTGGGGGGTGATTTCTCGCTTTCTGTCTCTCTGTCTCTCTCTGTCTTTCTGGTGAGCACACATGCTCTATAGAGTAAACCTCTCCAAAAGAAAAAAAAAAAAGTTGCTCATTTTTTCAAAACCCAAATTTCTCTCTTTCTCTCTCCTTTTTTTTTTGTTTAAAGAGAGAGTTTTGCCATAAGGTATGTGTAACTCATCTGAGAGACAGAGAGCGAGAAAGTGAGAAATCACTTCTAGGGGGATGGTTATAATGCAATCCTTTTCCTTCATTCGCCACTTGGGATTTTTAGGCACATATGCAAATGCACCTAGTGTGAGTTTCAAGCCACTGGGTCTGAGACTCGAACCATGGTTGGTCATGTGGGAGTCTAGCACCTTAACCTCTATGCTACCTAGGACATGGCCTTCTGCCTTAGCCAATTTCTCCTTTTCTCTTCCCTTCCAAGTGGGCCAGTTCTGGGTGCTGTTCCCTGAATGCCTTGCCCTCTGCAGATGCACTATCCATGCCCTCTGGTTCCACGGATGCATGTTTATAGAGTCTATTCTCAGGATTGTGCTGAGTGGGCTTAGACAGGACCCCACAGGTTCCGAAACTCTTCTGGCTTCTTTGGGGTACAGTTTTTAGGGTGTTAGTGGCCATCAGAGTTTAGAGCTGAATCATTTTCACAGAAGAAATTGAAAATCAGAGTGGTTCTTCTGTGAGCTAGAAGCTGACTTAGATTTTATCATTCCAGAGTTTCATTTTGCAGATACAGAAACGAAGGCCCAGAGATGAAAGTCACACAGCGTGGGGCAGGGACAGGTCTAGGGTCTGACTTTGTGCTCATTAGCTCATTGCTGTCTCTACATGCACTTAAGTCCCAGGGCTCATTCCTTTGTTTCTGATTCTGTCGTAGGTTGTGATGGGGCTCTCTAACCCCTTGCTTCTGTGGAAAAGAAATTCACCCTCCCCAATTAAAAAAAATATAAATGTAAATATTCATTTTATAAATATGCATATCAATTAAATATACATTTATTTTAAATACATGTGTTAATTATACATGTTACATCAGATCACAATTAAGTCAACAGAAAGTGATGATTTGCATATAATCAAGCTTGTATATTAATCAGTTGTCAATCTTGAATGCCAGTTTTCTTCAGGTGGCATCTTCCATGGAGGCAAATCAGGGTCAGCGACTTGAAACAAGTGATCAACCCATCTATTTGAAAGTGTGCCTCTGCTGCTCTGTGCTACTTACTTTCCCTCATCAGTCCACTGGGATCCCAGTTGTTCTTTAGGGAGCTCTGGGTGTTCTCAGCCTTCGCCTCTAGGAGAAAGCTCTTTTGAAGGAGAAGAGGTTTCTCTTTGGAGGCAAATGTCTCTGAAGTTTCTCACTCTGTTCTATGAGTTTCTAGACAGTGGAGATTGTTTACTAGGTTTCAAATGCCCCACCTTGGGGACATTAGTCCTTATGGAGAGTAAAGAAAAAGAACCAGTTTCAACAGGAAAGAACTTTGCTAATACCATTAAACTCTAATCCTTTAGTTAACTGATAAGGAAAACGGACCAGAGGTGTTCAGTGTCTCCCACAGGGATCCTACCCACCCTTAAGGCCTTTGCGCGGCAGCCTCTTCATGATGTCCTTGATGGCCATTCTGCCATCTTACAGACCTGCTGTCTCTCACTCACAGAAGTTACTGAGGTGCCAGCTGTGGCAGGGTCAGTCTGAGTGCACCTCGTTCCCCTCAGTGGGCTGTTTCCTAATTTTTCCGTAACTACCAGAGTACTTGGCACATAGTAGGTGCCTAAGACACACAGAACTCAAGGAGGTGTTAATTGGAAGGGTGTGAATTCATTTAGAAACTATAGGTAAATGTCTCTTCTTTATGGGTATCCTGGACCTAAATGCATTTGTCTCTCAGAAAACCAGCAAATTGGTCCTTGGGAGGGTAGAGGGGGCGAAGATGGACCTGTCGCTTTGTCACTAGACTGTATTCTTTCCTCTTGCTGGGCCTGGTTCCAGAAGTAATTAATCAACAAGGACAATTTCTTTGTCCCCTTGTCCTTTGGTCTGTGGTATGAAAAATGTTATTTCAGCTAGAAGAATTGTGATCACTTAGCATTTCCTCTACATTTGGTCCCTGATATTATTTTTAAAAAGCAGGAACAGGGTTTTCATTTGATTTCTCGATTAATTAAAGTTAGATGTGTCCCACTTTTATGTTATTCTAGTGAAAATATTTCATTTTTGTCTGATCATCTCCACTCTTAAAATTCAATGTTTTTCATTAAGAAGCATTCATTTTTAAAAAGTGTCATTTATAAGGAGGAACCAAATTGTTATTAAGCAACTCAGGAGATGATGATTTTAATCTCCTAGAGCAACACTGCATACCTGGGGTATCCCTACTTTCTGCCATATGGAAAATCCACAGGAGAAATGTGTTAGACTTTTGAAATATTTATGGCCCATTTACCCTATGCAGGGTAATAAACTAGGCTATATGATAGATCAGACATAAGTTCTGTCCTCAATAGCTTGTATTCTACTAAGAAAACTGAAACAGTGTGTGAGGGCCTCGCGGTCTTTCTAGAAAAATGATTTGTATTCATTTACTTAGCCAATACATCTTTACTGAGTACCTAGTATGAGAGATGGCTGGTGAATCTGTCAGCTAGCCCTCTTCCATGTTGCATACTGTGTAGTAGGGTGTAAACGTGAGTCTAGATTCACAAGACTGCAGAGTAAGTCCATACTTTCATCTATCCTCATAATGTTTATCTGTGTCCACAGAACAATTATTTGTAAACTATAAAAGACAAAACCAAAAGACATAGCTAATCTCAAAACTAAGATGAACATCAGGACAGCCACCTAAGAGGGTGAATGGAGCTAAGTGAAACCCATGCCTGCTGGCCTCCAGGTTGAGAGGCAAATAGTAGTGGCCAGGAGTTTGGCTCTATCCAGGACTAAAAATGCTCAGTAGAAGGACAGAGGATTGGACTCAGCCTAGGTGCTTGAAGTTGAAGGTGAGTATGTAGTTCCCTCTACTCTCATACTCACATATGAAAAGAAGCCAAGGGGGGGGGGAAGAAAAGACAGACACCTGCTGCCACTATGACTATATCTTAAACGGATCTGCAATCTAGAGAAAACTGGGGACTATGACAGGTATTAGAGATTCTGAACTGAATCAAGCTATGCTTTGATATGTGTGTTTGTGATACTCCTAAATTATTTAGAGACAGGGACCTCAAAGTATTTTGATAAAACCAGGTTTGGAGTGTGGCTATAGGAGTCAGGAAAACTGGGATGGGTAAAGTCAGAAGAGGGCAGTGTAGACAAAGCACTTAAACAATTCTCTCATTTAAATAAGCTTCGAAGCTAAATTTCAGATCACACAAAGAAACTAAAAGCTAGAAAGATAGCCAACAAGCCAATAATCAGAAAATTAAATTATTAAGTAAGATGAACTTTTATCATAGTTTGATAACTTTGGGGAGGAAATACTAGCCATAAAAGAGTAGGTATAACATAAGAAGAATAGGCAGAAGCAAAACTAGTTGATTGTGAAAAAGAATCAATTCCAAACTCTGAAGTAAATATTGGAAGTAAAAATGTCATCATCAAAATAAGACACTTAATAGTTGAGATAAACTTTAGCAAAGACAGATGAAGAATTAGTATACTGGAAGTCAATACAGAAGTGGTCACCTGGACTATAGCAAAGATAAATAAAAAGCTAATATTTAAATAAAGCAAAATATTGAGGAGACAGACATTAAAGATGGATTGAGAAGCTTAGTGTAAATCTAATTAGAGTGCCAAAGGAAAAAGAAGGAATGGTGGAGAAGTACTATTTGGAGAGATAATAGCTAATAATTTTCAATATTTAATAGGCAAGATTTAGCAGATTAAAATATACTTCAATAATTAGCTACATAAATAAATACAAATACACATCCTGCTCAACCTGTAGAACATCAAGGATTTGAAGAAGAAAATTTTAGAAACTATAAGGAAGAAAAGAAATACTAAATATAAAGGAAGTCAATCAGATTTTTAAAATTATTGCCAGAGGACATGTGCACTTGCCAAACTGAGATAGGGAAAG
>NW_006205341.1:293323-318486 GCF_000334495.1 Tupaia belangeri chinensis | reverse complement strand
TGAGATAGGGAATGAGAAAAGTACCCGACATAGTTTTAGAGGTGAATTTTAGTATATGTTTAAAGACTAGACAAACTTTACTTTATACAGAGATTTCAGAGGGTAATAAAAGAGGAAATGCTGCTAAATGCATTTGAAACTCATTGTTAGCAAAACCAGAATAAAAACAACATTGTTAGCAAAACAAGAAAAAAGTTGTAGAATTATAGACCTTTTTAGAAATAGAAATATAGAAACATTTTTTCCCAATTGAATTTCACAGATCTTTAAAATCTGATGCATCATGAGTAATCTAGGTTTACCCTTGGTATGATAAAATATTAATCACCTAAAATATCTATTCATTTAACATATAAGTTAAAAGGAGAAAGGGTATTTAACCATTTCCATGAATTCAGAAAAAATATTCAGTTAATTCAATATTCATTTATGGTAAGAATTCTAAGAAAATTAGGAAAACAGGGTGCTCTCCTTAACTTCATAAAGACCATCTTTAAAAACCTCACAACCCTGCTAGTATCTAATGGTAAAACTTTAGAAATATCTCCATCATAATGAGAAAAAAGGCAATGATATTCATTCTCTGGCTTCTGTCAACATTGTCCTGGAGCCAGAGACAATGCAATAAAACAAGAAAAAGAAAAAAGATATAAGAACAGAAAAAGAATAAGTAAGACTGTCTTATCTCCAGGCAACATAATATAATTGCCTAAAATTTAAGACAATATGCAGACAAGTTTTAGAAATAGGAAGAGTGTTGCTGAATCACAAATCAATAGTGTTTCTAAATTTCATTCTTTCTTGAGCTTTTATAGAGCTAAGATATTTTGGCTTTCTTTAAAGGCAATGAAGAAACAATGCAAGTACTGTAAACTTAAACAGGTCCAAGAAGAGACAGATCTAGAGTGAAAGGCAAAAGACAAATAATCAAAGAGGCCATCTGTTGCAGAGATCATCAAACAGTAGTTATAAATTACAAAATATTATAGGGAAAAGCTCTCAGTTACAGAAGCAACAATATTGATGAGTTAGAAATATACATAAGAATAAAAACCTGTTACGGAGAATATTATCACATGTTCTTTAAAGACATAACGTGTATGATTAAGCCAGTATGCAGTGTATTCTGGATGGGAAATCACATTTTGAATGCTGTGATGTTGCTCATTGAATGAATGTAAAATAAATTAATAAAAAATAAATAAACTAATTAAAAAAAACCTTTATGGACAATAAAGATAAAAAACTTAAATAAAAAAACCTTATGGCCAATAAAAATGAAAAAAAAAACTTATTAAAAAAGACATAAAATGCTTAAATAAATATAGAATCATGCCATGTCCCTGAATGGGAAGGTTTAATATCATAAAGATCTTAATTTATTCCAAATTAATTTATAATTTCAATGCTAATAGAATAATTATGCCAGGATATTTCATGAAACTTGACCATCTGATCCTAAAATTTGTAAGGAAGAGTAGAACTCTATAATTGGCAAAGAAAATTTAAACAAAATAAAGTAGGGAGACATGACCAATCAGGTATCAATAATGAAGGGAATAGAATGAAAACCACAATGGACCCACATATACATGGACACTTGACATTTGGCAGACATAAATCACAGGAGAAAATACTCATGTAATGATGCAAATGCATGTGGTTACCCACATTGCAAAAGGTAAAATTAAATCTCTACCTTGTTCTGTATATGAAAAAAAGTGACAAATGAATCTTCAAAATTTTATAAGAAAATATTTAACAAATTTTTTTGACTTTGAGGCTTGGAGCTATCTTTTACACTGGACATAAAATCACAAATCATAAATGAATACTTGGTAATTTAACACAGTCTCTCTCTAGGGGTGGATTGTGGCATGAAAGACCCTTTTGGGGGTGCTTTCTCTTTGTCTTTTTTTTTTTCCCTGTCTCTCACTTATGGAGGAAATAAACTGGGAAAATGGAAAAGAAGCAAAATATAAATTAATTCTGGAGAATATATGGTAAATAGACACAAAAGATGCTCAATATCCCTAGTAATTACAAAAAATACAAACAAAACAATAGTCAGATATAAGTTTACACCCATTAAGTGACAAAAATCTAGAGAAATGACATTGAAAGGGGGTGTAACAATGTGAACTTTCCTACACTGCTAGTTTAAGTATATAGTTTCAGCATTGGTGTCACTAATTGAGAGAATAATTTGATAATATCTCAAAAATGTTAAAATACACATATCTTACAACTCAGAGCTTTCATTGCTAAGAATGCACTATAGGGACTTTCTTGCAAATGTGCATAAGGAGATATGAATACGAATCCCTGTTGAAGTTTTGTGCATAACACTGAAGAACTGCATGCAACAAGAGAGAGCGGATGAATGATTATATATTTATATAATGAAATGAAAAATTCTTCATGAAAATAATGCAGTGATACACTTATTTCATGGTTAAATCTCAAAACTTAAAGATGGATTTTTGAAAAGCCGGTTGAAAAATGACATAGGGATTTTAGATACCATTTATATAAAAATTTAAAACAAGAAAAACAATATCATTTATTATTTATGGATACATACACAAGTAGTGAAAGTAAGAAAAATTTATGAGAATGATAAACATCAAGTTCAAGATATTGGTTTCTCTGAGGACAAGAAAGGAATGTGCTTGGCTATAGTTATACAGGCAATTTGAAGTACATCTATGATTTTTCATTTTGTCAAAATAAAATGAAAAAATCTGAAACAAATATGGCAAAGTGTAAATGTTTGTTCGAACTGAGATGTGGGTGGTGGTGAGAACTGTGCCCTTGTTCTCTGTTTTCTTGTATGTATGAAATAATTTATAAAATGTAAAAAAAAGAAAAAAAGATATTTGAAATTTATACAAATACATATGCAGATATGCACATTTTTTCAGTTAATTGCTGTTAACATTGGTTGGTTTTCTTTTTTTTCCTTTTATTTCATTTTCTTTTACACATTCAATTACATTATTTAGCTTACAAAGTGAATATTTCAACATGTGAACATTTCTCCCTAGTCCAGTTGATAAAACTATAAAATTATCTTCAATAGATAATACCACATTTCTTTGTCCCATCAATGCTTTGCCTCTTTATTTTTCTTTTAAATGTCCTTCCTCAGACTCTACTCTTTCACACATACTATATCTGGTATTTACATCCATTTACTGTTTTTCTATATCCTCTAGTCAGTCAGTTTCAGTCATAGAGTGTGGACACTAGGTATATTAAGTGGCGACATACAGTGTCTCTCCTTCATACCCTGGCTTGCTTCACTCGGCAGTAAATCTTCCATATTCTTCCACTTTCTCCTGTAAAACTTATAGCATAATGGGGCCAGGTGGTGGTACAGTGGTAATGCAACTGAATTCACCTGTGCAAGATCCTGGGTTTATGTCTTGGGACCTCATATGTACACTGGGCATGTGTGTGCCCATGGTCCAGATTGACTAAGACTGGGGATGGATCACAACATGGGGATCCTCCTGGGGGTACCTGTCTCTATCTCTGTCTCCCTGTCTTTCTTTCTCTCTCATGGAAGATATACATAAATAAACAACAATAATAAAACTTACAGCATACTAAATTATCAATTACACAAATAGATGTTAGCATTTGCTATCTTTACACTAACATTGTTAGCTCATATAGAATTTCATATAATGTGGAATAAATCTAACACCTAAGCTGTATAAGCATTTTTCCTTACTCCAAGTCACTATTCCTTAAAAGTCCTTAAAGAAATAAGGAGGGAATATCTCATACTAAATCTTTTGTTTTATTTTAAATTTGTTTTATTCGAGATAGTGCATGCATGAAAGAGAGAGAGAGAAAGAAGTATCCTCAACAGAGTCTGGTCATACCACAATCCCCTTCTCCAACTTGTGATGACCTTGGGCATGCATGCACACACCCAGCATGTTTAAAATCAACAAAGCTGGAATCCAAATCTATGGTCACTAGTGTATCTTCCAGCACGGCAGTTCAGTAGGCTACTGACTATACACACAGGCTGGGCCCATACTAAATCTTTAAAAAGTTAAGGCAGCTAGACCCCCACATGACAAACTGCACTGTTCAAGTCCCAGACCAGGCACATGTGACTGTGTGCCTAAAATCCCAAGAGGAGAATGGAGAAGGGGTTGCAGTGTGGCCATCTCCCGTTGGGGGTGCTTTTTCTCTTTCTCTATCTCTGACAAGCACATGCACCTTATAGCAAATTAAAATAGTAATAATAATAAACATTACTCAGAAAATCTCAAGAGTCTCTAAAGATGGGAAGGTGGTTCCTGACCTCATCTTCCCAGAAATAATATCAAATAAAATACATAAATAAATAAATAAGTGGATAAAATGTTGGAGGAGAATAATCACCCCCCCCCCAAAAAAAAAGAATAAATAGTCAATCTCACTAATCAGGTCAATCACAAACTAAAAGGAAACATAATACTTTTCAGTGGTGCCCTAACCTCAGGAACTGAGCCATCAGCCCATTATGTTGTCTCTCAAGGAGATCAAGTTGAACAAAGGATGATAAAGTTGCAGTATTTGATATTTCCATGTAGGAACATGGGGAAAGAATTATGCAGGGAGCCAGGGTAAGAACTAAGGGACTCAGGTAACCCAAAAAAGGGTAGTGGTTTGCTGCAAGGACAGGAATATTACACTAGCATCAAGAGCTACCCAGGTCTTATATTAACTCAGCTCTTCCCAGAGTGTTCCCATTTCTCTTTCATAAATGGGGCATTGGGCTGTGTGGTCTCACTATTTCCCTGAGGCTCATAAATCCTGTGATATTCCCAACCCAACATGTGTTCTTCTTTGTGCCATTTTTAAAAGGTGATATAATTTGATGCAATTATGTTGCCCACCTTTAGTAGTAAGTTTACTGCTCATTTACCTTTCTTACTTAGCTTTTCTCACTTCAGTCTGCTGTTCAGTGTGCACTCAGCCCAGGTTACATATGCGATTTAAACTAGATGAATGTGGGATTCATCCTTGGATGACCTTGGTGTTCTGAGCCTTTCATTTTCCTGTGGGATGGATAAGATTTGGTGTGACCTTAAAAAAAAATGGCTGCCAAATGCACCTGCATTAGCCTTCTAACTACATGATTCTTAGTGAGCTAGGATGTAAATTATGTGCATTTTTGAGAACTTAGCTCTATAAATAGACTTCAACCTATCTTACAACCAAAGGTGTTTTAGGATAAATGAAGTACGTCTCTGAAATTGTTAAAGAGGCTCCCCCTCTATCATAAAAACTAGAAGTAAAACCAGTCTAACCTAATATTAGGGTTACATTAGAAATGGGCCGACAGGCCTAAAATTATACATATAGATATATTGATGATGGTGATGATGACCTTTTGTTCTCAGCTCTTAGAAGTAAATGGCATATAAAGTAATTAAAATAACAGAATTCTGGGAAATGGTGGAATGAGAAATTAAAAGCCATGATATAGTTTTACATTCTTGTGAAAATCCATTGATCATAATTAGCACATAAGCTAAATCAGAATGAATGGGTAGATTCTAAAGTACAAGTGTATACCGTAGGTTATGGATAATGTCTTTTCTTTTTGTTTAATGGATATATGATTGGTTCTCAAATGCTGTTCACCTGGTAATGGAAGTGAGTTTCCCTTAAAAGCCCTTCTTCTAAGCTTTCATGGCACCAAGACATTACAATTTTCTTCAAACGTGATGTAGACACAATGTACGTGCTGTCAACTTAAACAGGTACTAGAATAGACAGCTCCAGGGTGAAGGGCAAAGGTCAAACAATCAGAAGTGGCCATCTATTGCAGAGATCATCAAACAGGCATGCCATCAATGGACTCAGGCGAGAATGTTAGAAATTAATCAGCTCAGCTCTCAGTGTTTAGCCAGGCTGATTATATATGCCCTGGAATGTGAGCATGTGATGACAGGCCTGAGAAACTAAAGTAATAGGAGTCCATTCCCAACAAAGGCCGAGAAGACAGATCAATTTGCAATATTCTCTTCTGCACCCATGCAACAAAGCAGAAACATGAAAGCAGAACATTAAGGGATGCTCCCTATGAACTGGACAAATCAATAAACATCAGTGGTAAAAGAAAAAAGTTTCTCATTCTCTTGAGTACCCTGAGGGCTTTTCTATCTCAGGAAGTGATGAGTGGTGGTGGCCTCTGTCATGTTCCCTTCACCTACACGGTGTCATCTCCTGCCGTCTCAAGGTGAACACTGCTAAACATCAGCCAGAGGAGGATTCTGTGGGAGTGTTTAAGGAAGTGACTGCCTCTTGTTAGATATGTGCTGTGCTGACTAGGAGGGAGGTAGATAACTGTATCTGTGGGCTTGGGGGGAAACACTTCGAAGGCAGTCAAAACAGAGTAAGATAGTGGGTCTCCCTTGCCCCCCATAACCACACTGAAAGTACCAGGTGTGTGTTTTCTACTGTCAAGGTTAAAGGGCTGCATAACAACCAGGGTCCTGTTTATTTTCCTGGACTTGAGTCATCAATGGAGAACTGGAAAAGCAGTCAGCAAACAAAGAAGAGCCAGGAAGCAATTTAGAGATAGAATATGCTTAGTTCTAAGACAGACTATTAACAGCATGATCCAGGCCTGGCTTAATGTGACAGAGACTCAGATTTCAGTGCATGTGTGAGCACGGGCAAGTGCTTGCATGCATGTATGCGGGAATGAGTGTGTGTGTGCATGGACATATATAGGGATGAGGAGAAATAAGGATAAGCAAGAAAGGGACTGTCAGGTTAGGCACTTTTTAAAACTTATGAGACTGTCAAGCCAATTCTTTTCTCTTTTAAATCATTTCCCGTAAAACAAGGAGATGATTATCTCAGTGCTAGAGGAAAGCGGGAGTATTGTATTTCATTTGGGGAGAATGTAGATTTATGACAGATGGAATGACTTTTTAGACCAACAACCCAACAATAGCGGAGTTCATAGTGTGAGTTAAAGCACTGGCCCATATTTTGCATTTTAAGCCAATGGGGTTTACACACAGTCGTAGTGGTTTGGAGGACTATGCCATTGGCTCAAGGAGTACCAGAAAGGAGAAAGAGGCCATTTTGTACCTGTTCAACAAAATCAGCATTTTTCCAATACTTACCTCCAGGATTCTGTAATTAGAGACATCTGTATACTGGGAAAATGGCTAAAGTGAATTTGGCAAAGGCAGAGGAGATGAATCATTAGCCAGTAGTCATGGAGCATGTATGCTCTCTAAGACAGTGTGCCAAGATCTGAGATAAAGTAGTGAAATGGCAGGTTGCTGCCTTGAGGAAACTTAGTCAGTAGTGAATGTGGGTAAGGAACTAGAATCCTCCATTGTAAGGTGGTTCTTCCCAGTAGAGGCCTGCACCAAGCACCATGGGAGCACAGAGGAGGAAGTGCTAAGTTCTCCTGGGTGGTGAGGGGAAGAATGGGAACAGTACGGAGGCCTGGAAGAGTAATGCACATCTGAGTATCTGTGCGTGGCTTGGATAGACTGGGTGTGGATGTGCATTGAGAGGGGTGTAGTGCAGAAAGTAGTGGGTCCGCAGCAAAGGAGGTGATAAGTCCAGGTTTGGACATTTTGAATTTTGGTGGATGTGGAAATGTGCAACTAGGGCGTTTAGTGGGGGACAAAATTATGTTAGTTGGGGAAGTTATGCTTTCTGACTAAAATAAAAGGCATCCTTTCTCTTTTAAAAAATTAATTTATTCCTTGCATGGGAGGAAGACAGACAGAAAAATAAGCACCTCACAGGGTCCTCATGCTACAGTCTGCTCTTGACCCCAGCCATCCTAGAACATAGGTGCATACATACCCAACACATGGAGGGAGGCCTTGGGACGTGAAACCAGGACCTTCCATGTAGGTATGGGATCACAAAGCATTGTGTTTCTGCTGCACCACTGGTTGGCCCCTCATCTTTTCTTCTTTTTAAAATTTTAAAATTTTTCTTTCTTTTTTTTCTTTCTCTTTTTTTTTCTTTCTCTTTTTTTTTCTTTCTTTTTTCTTTTCCTTTTCCTTTTCCTTTTCCTTTTCCTTTTCCTTTTTCTTTTTCTTTTTCTTTTTCTTTTTCTTTTTCTTTTTCTTTTTCTTTATGTGAGTTTGACCAGAGAGGAACAGAGTGAGATAGAGAAGGGGGGAAAGCGAGAAAGAAAGCCGCCATGTCCGAGACTCGAGCTGCGGTCAGCCATTGTGGAGTCCAGTACTCTTAACCACCATGCCACCTGCTGGTCCTATCCCCCTCATCTTTTCTAACCAGATAAAAAAAAGTGTTTTTTAATATGACTTCCACCTTCAAGACAAGAATCAGAATATCTGAAAATCTCTTCTTCCCTCAATACTTCTTCATACTGAGCTAGAAGGTTTCAGATCTTTCCATGCCTTAATCTATTCATGGAAATAATTTGGCTTATTGGAGTTTTGCTAGCACATCACTAAAGTGTAGTCTGATTGTCTGTGAGTGCAGGGAACGAATACATCGCACATTGATTTATTTGCACATTCTGAATTACTCTCATACTAACAGGCACATGGCACTCTCTGCTAATCTTCAGCCTGCAGGAATTAGAACTTCCAGGTCTTTTTCATGGCAATGTGAAAAATTCATTCCTCTGGTTTTCTAAATAACTGACATTTTTGAACCCTAAAAAAAGCTTAATCCTTCATGTCTTAATTATTCTTTTCTCTTGAATGTTGTGTGTGTTCACAATTATAAGCCATATTGCATTTAAAAGGGTTTTATAATGAAAATATTTTATTTGAATAAGACTGGAAAAAGAAAACTTGTACAACTTTTTTTTTTCCTTACTTAGGTCATGTGTGCTTACAGGAGAGACTGAGAGATAAAGAGACAGTGTGAGAGGGAGGGTGAGGAGGATGACCACGCTGCAATCTCTTCTCCTCTATTTTCTTCCTTGAGATCTTGAGCACACATGCACATGTGTCTGGTGTGAGTTTTCAAGCCACCAGATCTGCTACTCAAACCTCAGTTGGCCATGTGGGAGTCCAGTGACATAACCGCTATGGCATCTGCTGACCCCCACCCATACAACATCCTTAACAAACTCTCTTGGTGTTCCTTTTTTTGTTTTCTTGTAGTTTATATGCAGAAAAAAACTGTACCTCTTTGTAATAATAAAACAGACAAGATTTTGTACTATGGTTTTAAAACAACACACTTATAAGTATTTTTCAAATTGTAACAAACATCAAAATGAAAATGTAAAACAGTTGCCTAATATTTCAGAACCTGGTTATGACGTAATATGCTATACAATTACCTCATTGTTGAACAATAGGATTATTTTCTATGCTTAACTGTTATAACAAAGCAGCAGCAAGTGATTTTTTGTGTGTATTTTTCATTTATTTTGTATTATTTTCCCATAGTGAATTTCTAGTATAACATATTAATATAAAGGCCAAATTACTAGGCCAAAAATAAACAGCGTTTTTATGGTTGTTGAAATGCAATGCCTATTGCTTTCTAAAAACTAGGGCCACTTCCACAAGAAATGTGAGCAGCTTTCTAGGTCATCCCCCTCACTGGTGAAGGCAGAGCCCAAACCATTTATTGGTCACTCAACCTGCTACTATGAATTCTGCTCGATAGGACGTCATTCTGCCTTCATTTCTGCTTTTGGTGCTACAAATAGGACAGCTTTGGTGAGTGACATAAAGGCACCACCACATTCCCAGCTTTGGGTACATTTCTGAAAATTCCACAAATATGGCTAAATCAATAAAATGCCTTCTGAATTCTGCAACGTTTTTTGATATATCATTCATTAACCTCGTTTAAAAAATGAAGACTTGGTGTGGAATGATTCATTGTTGGTCAATCCTTTAGTCTCCGAGTGTTAACCACTTCCTATCTTAAGGACTTCCTTACTATCATTCAGGAACAGATTTGATTGTTTTTTTAAAGTTTATTTATTCTATGAGAAGGAGATGAAGAGAAATCAGGAGGGAGAGATGCAGAGGAAGAGAGAGAGAAAGAGACATTCTCAACAGGATCTTCGTGTCTCAATCCACTTTCAATCTCAGCTAGCCTGGGTCACAGGCATGCCACCATTCAGTGTGCTCAGGGAGGACTCAAGGTGTTAACCCGGGACCTTTCTCATGTGGATCCCTTCCTGAACTCTAGATTTTATTTTTAAATCATAGAGCATTGTAAATAAATATACCCATTTATAAGCCAATAAGCTCTACCTAAATTGGAAACAAGAACTCCAGATTTTTTACTTTATGTTGAAGCACAAGTTTGAAGAATATGACTGTATAATTTCTTTGGTGTTAGAAGTTCTGCACAGTATTTTTATATGCGTTACACATATTCATTCATTCAAGCAATGTTTTCTGAGGGCCTTCTATGTACCAGATACTTAGGTTATGGTTTAAAGCAAGGCATACACATTCTTTGCCCTTATGGAGTACATAGCCTCATGGGGAAGATGGATATCAAACAACAATCACAAATATGCCCACTTTTTGGCCCATAGCAATCCTGCCACAATGGAGAAGAGGAATAAATATTACAAGGTTGCCCTTATACCTCCCTCCCATCATCCTATGGAAAATCAGAGGGCAAGGGAACTTATTCATGCCTTCCGTACAGTGAAAGATGGAGAAGGGTAATGGGACAACAGGGTAGAGGGGGCAATGGGGGATGGAAAGTATCCAGTATATCTACCAAACTCGTTAATAGGTTTAGTGTTCAGTTCATTGCTACCCTTTTCTCCCCTAATCCTATCTTCTCCACTCTTGGCGAGGTGATGTTAATATTCAGGTGTGTGACCCATAACCATGTGGTTTCTCAGCTGCATTAGCTTTTCTCTTTGCCCATTCCCATGGTTACACTCAGGACCTTATATCACCATTATTCCTACATTAATTGAGACTTCCAGGTCAGGAATATTTCCTTTTTTTTTTTTTTCTCTATCTGTTTCTGTTTCCATGTCCTCACTTAATGACTTTCTCAGGTAGGATTCATCATTGGGATCATTCCCATTCTTACACCTTGACTCCTTTGCCTCTCCCTCTCTGACTCTATGGTCCTCCTGTAAAACACAACTTTGTTTAACACAATCTAGCCCAGCTCTGTTTAACACAATTCAACCTAGCTCTGGTTAACACAATCCAATTCAGCTCTGGTTAATATAATCCAACACAGTCCTTGATGTCTGCACTTAAATAGCTGAAACTTGTTGGAGAAAATTTATGATGGAGACAACTGATTTCATATTAAAATCAGAATCAGCAATCTCAAATGTAATATTCTTACTGTTTTTGATCCCTCCAAGTTACTATTTAACAGCTCTCTTTTCAAATCTGCACACTTTCCTGGTTCAATGCCAGTTGAAGAGCTTTTCTTACAAATTCACTAAGAAAACAAAATTGTTCAGTTAAGAATGATTCCTACTTCCCACTACTCAAATCGACCAGCCTATCTGAATCTGTACTCATGCCTTCCACCATCCTTCTTTTTATAGTGGAGTGTTTGTGCTTATTTATATCCAATCTGTTCACTGTCTTAGGTCCTATCCTTGTCCTTTCTTGAGTACCTAGTGTTGTGATTTTTCTCCTTTCTTTTCTGCATCATCATTCCTCTAAACTGGATCTTTCCCATGAACTTAAAGACATGCTGTACCCTTTCTTATCTTCAAACACACATAAGCTCACTCATGTCACTTTCTGTCTGTGTTTTGGCCCCATATCTCTGCTCCTCTTCACAGAAAAACATTATGATACTTGATATTGTTGTGTGGATTTGCTCTCTGTACTTTCTCACCTCAGATTCTCTCATCTTCTCCCAATTCTGCTTTCCCACTGAAATGGTTTTTGTCAACTTGACCAATGACTTTCAGGTTTCCAAAGTAAATGGTCAGTGTTTTGTCTTCAATTCGCTGACCCTCTAGGCAGCTTCTGAACCAACCAACTGCTGCCATCCCTACCTCTCCTTGAAACAACATTTCTCATCTTTTCCATGAAAGCTTATTTCTGGTTTTGCATCTGCTTTACTGGCAGTTCAGCCTTAACCTCCTTTGTTGTTATTCTCTCCTTGACAGCCAAAGGGTGGCAGGATCCAGGCCTTTCACTTCTCCTGGATAACTATAGTTAGAAAATTTCATCATCTATACAGATTGTGCTGACATTTTTATCTCTAGCTCAAACCACTCCTTGAACGTGTATATTCAACAGCTGCTTGACTTTTCTATTGGATGACTAATAAGCCTACTAATCCAATTAACAGGATGTCTCCTACTAATCTGTGGGAGAAACTGTTGGGAGGTCTTTCAATTCATATCATCTTCCTAGATTGCACATTCTAGACTTCCTTCTAGACTTCCATGACCAGTAGGTGTGGGCATGTGATAGATTTTTAGCTGTGGCATATGAGCGCTTCTAGGTTTGGGCCATCAAAACCTCCCACATGTGATTTCCTATGTTCCTTGCCTTTTATAGATTGGTGCATATAGGCACAGTGACTTTTCAAGCCCAATATTGGAAAGGGCCAAAATATGGAAGAAACCTGGATTCCCACAATAACTATTTGTGATACAGCTGCCCATCAGTATGGAATAACTGACTGGATTTCATCTAAACAATTAATAAAATAGTGTATTAAGCTACTACATTTTTGTTTGTCTATAAGAGCAGCTAACATTAATGAGTATAGCATCTTAACTTCAGCTTGTCCCAGCAGAACTTTTGGTAACCTTTATCCCAAAGATGCTCCTATTCTAGTCTTGTTCATCTCAGCAAACAGTGCCAACATCCATCAACTTCTTAGCACTAGGAGAATGCCAGCACATATTAGATGCTTGCTAATATTTGTAGAGTAATGCATGTTGGCCTCGATTGATCTAATCCACCAGTAAGCCCTATAGCTCTGTTTCACAATACTTATCTACTTCTCTCCATTTCTACCGTGTCATCTTAGTTCAAACTTCTGCCATCTGTCACTGGAATTACCGAAGTAGCTTCTAACTAGACTCTCTACTATATTCTTCCAGACCTCAAATCGATCTTCTAAGAGCATGTGGTTGTCTTGGTCAAAGTCCTCTGGTAATTTCCCAGCACTCTTTTTTTTTCCCTGCTATAGGGCTCGTATGCTCGCCAGACAGACAGAGAGAGACAGAGAGACAGAAAGCGAGAAATCACCCCCCCAGAAGGGATGGCCATGCCGCAATCCCTTCTCCTCCATTCTCTTCTCGGGATCTTGGACTTGCATGCACACGCGCCTGGCGTGAGTTTTAAGCCACCGGGTCCGGGACGCGAACCGCGGTCGACTATGTGGGAATCCAGCGACATAGCCATTATGCTAACTGCTGGTCCCCCGGCACATTTTGAATAAAATCCCAATCCCAATGCTAGACCACAGGGTCCTCTGTGACCTGGCTGCTGCTTCCCTCTTTGATCTCCTGCTGTTCCACTTACATCTTTTCTCATAAAGCCCTGGTCACATTGGCCTTCTTTCTGCCCGTGAATACATCAGGCTTATTTCTCCCAAAGGGCCTTTGCTTGGGCTATTCCAATTGCCTGAAATGCTCTCCCCTGCTTTCTTCATGACCAGCTCCTTCTTGTCATTCAGGTTGCAAGTTAAATGCTACCTCTGAGGAGATTCCCTCTCTGGTCATCCAGCGTACTGCAGCCCCATGTTCCTTATTTCAGCATCCTGTTTTGTCTTTATCATTGCACTTAGGATTACTTGACATTTTCCTGATCATGATATTATTGTCTTTCCTCTGTCCCCATAAAGGACTTTGATATGCTTTATCCTCATTACTAAGAGCAGTATCTTATACTGAGGACATATCTCGTCCATGGCTCTGAAAAACTGAGATGGTTCACATAAGCTTACACAATTTCAAACACAGCATTACCTCTTTGATCTAGTCAAAGCTCATACATAACTTGATTAGGCTTGCTGTCATAGTAAGTATTGGATTATTATTATTTAAAAAAAATTAAAATTTTTAGGAACGTAGTCTTTCATTCCAGAAAGTTTAGAAACTACAGACAAAAAACCTAAATAATGAAGAACTAGCTGTAAGGTAGCATTTTGAGCTAATGATCACTGATATTTTGGTATGTTTCTTTCCTTCTAATTATTTATACACAGTTTAAGTGAAAGTGGCAACATTTGTCCACAGAGAAATATTGAACATGCCTTTCCCTATCATGCTAGTCCTGCTCAACAAGTATCTTCTTAGGGGGCAGTTGAAATCTTCTCACAATTTAGTGTAGGTGTTTCTTAGGAAAGTTTCTTTGGGTCTGCCATAGGATATGGTCTCTGGTCATGGTATTGTACTTCTGCAGGCTCTGAATGATGCCAGTTTATCACTGACGTTGTCTTGGGGTGGGGTTGGAAGTCAAGCAATGCTGTGCTCTTTGTGGTTAATTTTTCGTTCTTAAAACTAAAAAGTGAGAGACCTAGTGCAGGGTTCTGTGACCCAGCTGGTTCAGTGGTAGCAGGCTAATGCCTCCCAGAGTGACTATAGCAGCTTGCAGATTGGCAGTAATGAAGCCGACCTCCATTGTGAGTAATAAAAATAAGATTCAATAAAAACCTAAACAAGAGAGGGGCACAGTAAGGGCTGTATTCTTCTTGCCTTAGGTCCTGGAAAATTGTCACATAGTTACTGAAGCTCCAAAAGGCAAGACATTCAGTTATGGCTCAGCTGCAATTTACTTTTTAAATGCTGTGCAATAATAGAACAATTATACTAATATAGGATATAAGAGGAACAGCAAAAAGGCAAATGATATCAAAGTTAACACTTTAGAAGTAAAAATAAAACTTTTTATTAGCTTTTTAGTGGCATATTTCAGTGGATTGGTCCAGAGACATATGTTTACTCTGATTCTGGTCAAAGGCTAACCACTGTACATTAATAATTGTGGTGAACTGGTCTCTCAGCTCATGTTGCTTTGTGCTCAGATCCTACAGATAAATCTTACAAGGAAATTTTCTATAAGACATGGTGTAGTGGGCTGAATTATTGGTACCTCAAAGTTGTCCACATCTTAATTCCAAGAACCTGTGAATATATTATCTTATAGGGAAAAAAGGGATTGTGGATGGAATTAAATTAAGGATCTTGAGATGGGAAGTCATAATGGATTATCAGGATGGGTTTGGAGGCTGGAGTATCAGTATTAGGGAAGATGTAGGAATGGAAGCAAAGTCAGAGAGGAGAGAAGATGCTGAAGATAGAAGAGGGAAGATACTGTAACAAAAAGGAAGGAGTCACGAGCCAAGGAACACAGGGGGCCTCTAGAAGGTAGAAAAGGCAAGAAAACAGAGCCAGTCCCATAGCACAGTCATTAAGCACTATGCAGAGAGAGCTGGATACCATGTGCTGGCCGTGGTTCTAATTCTGGACCCAGAGGCTTGAAACACATGGTGTGTGTGTGTGTGTGTGTGTGTGTGTGTGTGTGTGTTCTTTCTCTGGTGAGTGCAAGTGCTCTCTGGCAATAAAAAATAAGACAAGAAAACAGATTCCTCCCTAAGGTTCATGGTAAACTGTTATGGCAGCTATGGGAAAATAATGCAGCGATCAAGTTTTAATTCAGAGACTGTAGACTTGGATACACGTCACCTCTGACCAGTTGCTAGATGTGCCTAGGGATCTGGGTTGAGAATAGTTCTGAGTCTGAGCATGTGCTCAGGGAGGAGCATTGCTGTGGTTAGCCAGCAAATACTCTCATGGGTCCAGAATGTGCCTCTGTACCTCAGACCTAAATCTTTTTGGGGTGAAAGGGAATAGAACCTGCAAAGTCTGACAACTAGATAACAGTTGCAGCTGTGAAAGACAAGCTCCAATGCTGGACACTGGCTCACTTGGATGGCCATTGTGGCCGTGATATGTGGGTTTCAGTGAACAGTGCAGCTGAAGTTTCTTAGAGGGGAACGTTCTTGGCTTTATCCAAGTGTTCTGATATTCTAGAGCCCCTGGTTGGTCTCATGTCTTGTGATCCCACTAACTTGTAACTTTGGGTCACTTGATGTGCTGTTATTCCATTTTATTATTAGTATGAAAGGAAACTCGGCAAAAATTATTTTGGGATGAAGAATGTAAAAATCTCCTTTTCTTAAAACATGAAAATTAGGACATTTCATTTGTAAAAATAGAGCCACTTACTGCTTAGTAAAACCAAGAATAGATTATTCTTTTTGTTAACGCTTCTATCATTTACTTTGAGCTTTTCTGCCTTTCCCCCTGATCCTTATGACCCCTGTGCAGGGACAAATACATGGCACCCAGATTAAGGGGATCAGAGTCTTCTGGGAACAGGGTGTACAAACTTGAAGATAATCACGACTTGACTTTTGAGGACTGTCTTGGAGAGTTAGAACCAAGACCTGTTGTTTGCTCTTAACAGCCTGGACGCTATTATCCAGCTGTTTCTTTCCATGGTACAACTGCTATCTGTGAACTCACAGAGGACACCCTTGGCAGCTGCAGGGCATAATTACCACATTCCAGAATATCTTTTAGGCATTGGGATCTATGGCTACCTCTTTGGATTGTTCCCCTGCTAACTAATATGTTATTGGCTTGACACAATTGACAGCCGGCTGTGCCAGTGGCTAAAGGACTGCCTCTGGGGCTGTCTAAGAATGAGGTTAATGATGGGTAGATGAGCTCTCTGGGTTTCTCAGACATCATCTACCTGAGAGCAGAATGTGCGTGATGCTCTGTGTGATGACAAGGGGGTCTCGCCACACAAACCAATGTACCAAATGGGCCAATTATTCTTCTAGGTGTATTGTGGGGATTGTTTTGCTAATTTTGAATGTAATTAAAAAAAAAAAAAAGCAAAGCAAAATAAAGCTAGACCAGTCTTGCTTCCACAAAAAAACCTGGGAGGGAAAGTATTCAGAAGTAAACATAGTTACATCTTCTCCTGGTGTGGGGAAAGGGATCTCTCTTTAGCTTGCTCTCCCTTGTTCCCACACATCATTAGGACAAGCCAGAGGGTAAAAGAGTTCAAGCTGAGTTGCAGTCTCTGACTTAAAGGACATTTTGCAGTTATTTAGATCAATTCACACACCTTACAGATAAGGAAGCAAAGGCCCTGATAAGGAAAAGGTTTTCTTTGAGATACCTAGCTTGTTACAGAGGAGTTGAAACTAGAAACTATTTCTCCAAAATTCTAGCTGAGGAGGGAGAAATTCTGGGAATCTGCTATTATCCATTGGATTAGAAAGATTCCCACCCAAATAATGAGCATCTTGTGGGCAGGAATAATGTGTATTCATATCTGTGTCCCTAGCACCTGGTATCTGGACACTAGGAGGTGCTCATGGTTGTTTATAGAATGAATATATGAATGATTAGGTTACGAAATGAGTCATTTACAGATAATTCAGGAAAGTGAGGGTTGACAGTTTCAGCACTCTAAAGCCAGAAAAGACTTCCAAAGCATGAAACTGGCTTTATCTTTTTTGCCTTACTTTTAAAATTAACTTCAGTCTCATAATTATATTTAAGATATCTCACGGAGTCCAAATATCTAAGAATCTGTTTCTCTCTAGTGAGCTGTGCTGTATAATATAGCAGTTGTAGTCACATGTGGCTGTTAAGCTCTTGAAATGTGGCTGATTTGAATCAAGATGTGCAATAGATATGGAATGTGAACTCAATTTAAAAAAAAGTACAAAAAAGAGAATGCAAGATATCTCATTAATAATTTTTGAAATAATGATTGCATGTTGAAATAATGTTTTAGCTATATTGGGTTGAATATATTATTAAAATTAATTTCTCTATTTTAAATATGTCTTCTAATGTGACTACAAGAGAATTTCAAATTTACACAGGTGGTTCATATTTGCAGTCTCCATTGCATTGCTATTGGATAGCACTGGATGGAACATTTATTTTTTGTATGTGCTGGACAAGAAGTCTGAATTAGGAAGGTATTAATTAACTGAAACTGGGTTGAAAAGCTATTTGCAGGCTGGCTCCATAATGCAATGGTTAAATGCTATGAAGAACGATCTGGATCCCACGTGGCCAATCATAATTCAAATCCTAGCCCTTGTGGATTGAATAACACACCAAGCATGTGTATGTGCATGTCCTAGATCCTGATAAGAGGTATGACCATAACCTCTTGTGGGGTGCTCTATCTCTCTCTCATGCATGTACAGATACCCTCTGGCATTAAAAAATAAGTTATTTGAGGCCTACCCTCTGAAGTCCAGTTAATAGCATATAAGACTGTGGAGCTAAAAGCTATGTGCTGACTGCAGTTGGAGTCCCTGGCATAGTCAACCTGAAAACATGCAGGCACATGTGTGTACCTGGGATCTTGGCAGGCTGGAGGACTGGAGGAATGGGATCATGGCCTGACCAAGACCTGTGGAGGATGCTCCTCTTTCTCTTTTTCTTTTTCTTCATTTTGTGTGCATTCATGCTCACTATCACAAACAGGTGGGAAAAAGAAATTATTTGATAAAGTATCATTTAAAGTAAATGTCCAAAGGTTTATTACTAAGAGTAACATTTGGTGAAGATGTGTCTGTGTGTGTGGGGGCTACTATCAAATATGACCAGGCTACTTATTTATTTATTTATTTTTTACATTTGGCATGTAGAGCAAGGGAACAGAATAAAGAACCCAGAAATAAACCCCAGAATGTATAGTCAACTGAATTTTGACACAGGCCACAAGACAATCCAGTGGGGAAAGAAAATCTCTTCAGCATATGGTGCTGGAGAAACTGTTATCCACTTGCAGAAAAAGGAAACAACCACCATCTCTCACCATTAACAAAAAATCAACTCAAAATGGATCAAAGGTCCAAACATAAAACCCTAAACTATGAAACTATTGGTAGGAAATACAGGGGAAACTCTTAGAGACATTGGAGTAGGCAAAGACTTCTTAAATAAGACCTCAAACCACAGGGAATAGTCCTGAAAATAGACAAGTGGGATTATATCAGGTTAAAAAGATTCTGCACAGTGAAAGAAACAATAATTAGAGTGAGGAGACAACCCTCGCAATGGGAGAATATATATGCAAACTCTGTCTCAGGTAAGGGACTGATAACCAGAATATATGGGAACTCAAGCAGCTTACCTGAAAAACAAAAAACAAAAAACAAAAAACAAAAAATAACAGTCCAATCAAAAGATGGGCAAAGAGTTAAACAGACAACTCTCCAAGGAAGACAAATGAATAGCTAAATAGCATATGAAAAAAATGCTCAACATCCTTGATCATAAGGGAGATGCAAATCAAAACCACAATGTGATATCATCTAATTCCAGTCAGAATGGCTAATATTAAACCTTTACTTTTTTTTTTTTTTTTGGGCGAGGTATTTCTCGCCAGACAGACAGAGAGAGACAGAGAGACAGAAAGCGAGAAATCACCCCCCAGTGGGGAATGGTCACGCCGCAATCCCTTCTCCTCCATTCTCCTCTTAGGATCTTGGGCACGCACACACACACGCCCGGCGTGAGTTTTAAGCCACTGGGTCCGGGACGCGAACCGCGGTCGACTATGTGGGAGTCCAGTGACATAGCCATTACACTAACTGCTGGTTCCCAGCCTTTACTTTTCAAACATGGAGTCCTAAGACAATAATGTAAGATGTTCAGGACTGACTGAACTATGCCACAAACAATTACCCACATTCAGTAAAGTCCCAAATTTGTGATTGCTTCTTTTTTGAGTTAGAGCAGATTAAAGGCCATCTCTTTGTCATTCCTCTTCCTTACTTGCATTCCTACATTTTTTTTTTCCAGAAAAAGGAGAGAAGGAGCAGGCTGGGAATTGGGTACACTCATGACAGGGAAATGCACATGGTCTCATCCCACACCACTCTCCCCCTCAGTGACTGGATAGCAGTAAATCAAGCTTCTTTTAATCTTTGGACTCTCCAAGTTCTTTTCAACCTCAGGGCTTTTGCACTTACTCTTCTCTCTCCTAATTTAAGTGGAAGGCTATGCTCTGAATTTTAGCATTATGAATTCCTTCTCATCCTTTTAGTCTCAGCTTAACTGTACTTCTTCACACAGATCTTCATTCAAATTCAGTCTTACCTGTTAGAATTGATTTTTAACTCTTATCTTTTCACGTCACTCATTCTAATATGCAATCATTTTATTCACCTTTTGTCAATTAATCCCAGCTACATAGGAGGAGGAATAGTCTGCTCTTGTTTACCTCTATCTATAGTCACTTAGACTAGACCTGGAAAAAAATAGAGGCTTCATATCTATTTGTTGAATGAATAAATCAATGAAAAAAAATTGTGTGCTTGGCAATACAGTAACTGAAATTATATTTTATTTCAAGAAATGGCCACTATTTCACACAAGCAATGGTTACCTATGGGGAGCAAATCTGTTTCTGTGATTGCATTTCATGTGAGGCCTGCTTGGGAGGAAATATACAAGACAATCATGCAAGTTCTTGCAGCTCTGAGGTAACTTTGTGAAGGATTGGCTTCAATGGGTTGGGTGGAAAATGTGGTCTGATGCACCAGAGTTGGCTTCTACTGCTTTAAAATCTTTGGGCCCATTACCTCTCACAGTGATGAGAGACATAACACTATTAGTCATCCTCTGCTTAACTTTAACATAATCTTCTCTTCATTTTCTCCTAAACGTGGTGCAAGACACTTTCAAAAATGAAATGAATGGAATGAATTTTGTTTTGAGAATTGTATCTAAGGACTTTTCAATATACTTTGAGATGAGGCTAGCCACTTTGCAGGATAAAAAAAAAACAGCAGAGTAAGGCAGGGAATATTTTTGGGCAACCTGGGGTGGAGGGATGTCTCATATAGACTTCATCTTCTACAGGTGATGGCTTTTTTGAGAAAACAGCTAGGTCCTTTGAAGATGCCATTCCTGACTGTGCTCAGGAAGGTTCCAGGTGGAATTTGGTAACACTGGACACAGAGCAGATTTGGCCACTGGGATGGCTGCCATGTGCTTTTTTCTCCCCACCGACATGTCACACACAGACTTCATGTACTCTTCCCAGTTGTTTTTGGCTGGAAGGAGAGCTACAGGCCACTGCTTCCAGAGGTGGCAGCTGTTGAGTCAGGCTCTTGTCACTACCCTTATTTCCATGTGGAAACAGCTTCTGCTAAAGTCAAGCCACAGCTGATACAGACCAGTCTCCTGGTTCCTTCTCAAGAGTTGCCAGCTCATTTGAATCCAGTTTGGCTGAGAATTAATTTCCCATCATTCTAGTTCACAAGTCCATCCAACACTAGGTCAATGTGAATCTGATAGAATTTCGTATTACTGATAATAAAGAAGCTGTGAGTTTTGCACAAGTGCATAGAGGAAAAAATATATATATAAAGAGATGAAGCTGCAGATCCCTGGGCCAGTTGTCAAAGGGAAAAAGCCGTGATGCCAGCGATAGGAGCTAAGACGTTCCTTTTTGGTTCTTTTAAAGTGATAGGTTTGAGCAGAAAATCCCATTGTGTTGAATGATTCCATCGGGAGAGAGGTAGAGACTTTGGAATATAAATTAATGTTAGTGCATTGGAGAATTAAGATTCTCCCTCCTCCGTGTATTATGGGCTTCATGTGTGATGAGCATGTGTGTTTCTAGATTAACCCCAGCCTGCCAGGACCTGTTTAAGGGTATTATTATTAATAGCACCTTTGATCCCAGTGTGTGTTTACCATACTTGTCTGGGGGGCATTGGTGCTGATTGATTGTGGGGCCCAACTTGAGTATAGGGGTATCTTGGGAGGAAGGTGGGTGGCTTTCAGTTAATAGAGACAGGATGGATCCCTTATTATGGTGGTATGGGAGATAGGATGAGGAAACTTTTGGTATAAATGAAGAGAAAATCTACAGAGGAATGGATAATTTAAAAAATAAAATTTCCAGAGTGCACATGTACTTTCTGAAAAGAGAGAGAGAAAGAGAGAGGAAAAGTGAGAAAATACCCTCCTTGGACCCCCTCCCCCATCCTGGGAATGGTCCCACTGCAATCCTTCTCTTCCATTTCTCCCTCCTTTCAGGATTTTGGGCATGCATGCACATATACCCAGAGTGTTTTTCAAGCCACCAAGCCTGGGATTTGAATGTATAGTTGGCCATGTGGTATCCAGCTGCCTTAACTACTGTGCCACTGGCTGGTACAAAAAATGGATAATTCTGGGACCAACAGTTAGTGTAATGGCTATGTCGCTGGACTCCCATGTAGTCAACCACAATTCATGTCCCGGACCTGGTGGCTTAAAACTCACGCCGGGCGCGTGTGCGTGTGTGCCCAAGATCCTGAGAGGAGAATGGAGGAGAGGGGATGCGGCATGGCCATCCCCCCTGGGGGGTGATTTCTCGCTTTCTGTCTCTATGTCTCTCTCTGTCTGGCTAGCACACACGCCCTATAGCAAAAACCTCTCCCCCGGCCCCCCAAAAAAGGATAATTCTTAGATTATTCTGGGTCCAGTTTCAATGTTTACTTTGGGGAAAAAAGCAACTAATTCTGGAACTTAGATATAAAGGAAAATTAAATAAAGATATGAATGCTAGAAGAAGAGAGAAGATAGTAGAGCAAGAGAGACAAAGAGAGAGAAAGAGAAAGGAGGGTTTAGCAGGAAGAACACCAACAGCAAGGAAGGTCACATGGTGGCAGGAGTAAGGGTATGAACTGCTCTGCTCTCCTATGCTTCACTATGCTCCCATTGGCTGGCATAGAAAAAGGGGGGCAGGAATGGGAAAAACCAGTAAAGCAATAAGAACCATCTGTTTCTTTTTATCTTCTCTCATCCCCTTTCTTTTTTTGCTTCTTCTTCTTCTTCTTTTTTTTTTTTTCTTCCTTTCTTCTTTTACTGCCAAGTTCAAGCATTTTGGCAAAGTTTAGCCTTAGTATTGAAACTACCTGCTCGTCTTTTGGCCCCAAATCATTGGGGCCAGCAGATGGCCTAGTAATTACATTGCTAGACTCCCTCATGGTCAACCATGGTTTGAGTCCCAGATCTGGTGGCTTGAAAAATCATGCCAGGTGTGTGTGCATGTGTGCCCAAGATCCTAAGAGGAGAATGGATGAGGAGGAGTTGTGGTGTGATGATTTCTCAATTTCCTTCTTAATATGTCTGTTTCTCCCTCTCTCCAGCAAGCACACATACCCTAAGGTAAAAACTTCTTAAAAAATTATTTATATGAGAAAATGAGTGTATGTGTGCATTATCAGGGACTTAGGCATATAGCATCTGGTGTGTTTTCAGGTCTACTGGGGATCTAAAGCTGTGGTCAGTCATGTGGCTTCCAGTTCTGTACTTTGGTATGCTACTGCCTGTGCCACACCTGAGGCTAGGCCTGGGCAAGACTTTTCATGTTTGTGTCTGCAATTCTCCATCCACATGGTGGAAATAAATCACTCATGCATGTTAAAGACTTCATTCTTCAGAATGTACAAATAGAGGAAACTGAAGGTACAGATTATTTCTGTTACTAAAAATGTGTTTGTGTGTGTGTACATGCATGTGTGTGTGCATGTGTGAAAAATAATTGGAAAACATAACTACAAGAAATAAAGTATATTTTAATTGTACCATAAAATAGCAAAAGTTCAATAATACTTCTATTTCCTTCCTTGTCATTTATTTTAAAGCTTATTTATTTATTCAAAGAGAGAAAGAGAGAGAGACAGACACTCTCAAGAGGGTCGCATTGTGAACATCCCAGTTGTAGCCAGCCCAGATCATGTCCTGTGTGCACAGATCCTGGTGTATTCAGGGTGGTCTTGGGATGTGGAACCAGGAATTTTCCTAGGTGAGCCCAGTTGTGTTATCACCACACCACCTCCTGGCCCTCTCTGGTCATGTTTTGTGGATCACTCAATGAAGTCTTAGAAGTAGAGTAGACTGAGCTTATAGGAAAAGTTGTCTAATCCTTCTTAGATGTAAGACTCAGGGAGCATTTTTATTTTTTCATGAAATAAAGGAGCCAAATGTAGTTTATTAAGAGTAACATAAACAAAAACATTACATTTTCTTACTTTACATTGCTCTACTTCTGAAATAAAAAAAAAACCCAATATACCATTCTTTGAGGAATCAATATCCTTTTGCACTTTTCCCATGGAAGGTCTTGATATCTGGATACAAGGGGATGTAAAAGAGGGTGGATTAAATGAACCAACCAACCAACCAACCAACCAAAATAAAGGAATGTGGGGATTTCGCATGCGCTTTGTAGTGCATTTAGTGTTAGACGAATTGTGAAGTGTTCCACTAATATACTCTCACTCTTTTCACGGTTGGGAGATATGTCTACCATCTACCCAGGCACTGCAGAAGTTCCAGGTGGTGGAGAGGTTGACAAGATTTCCCCATACACTTAGACAAGGGCAGGGTGTCCCTTTGCTCACTGGAGCAGATGGCTTTGTACAAGCTCTTTAGGACAGCCCATGCCCTGGTTTCAGCTCAGATCACTGAACTGGAAACTTGCCTGTCCACGGAGACACTCACCTTGGATGGTAGTCGTCTGTCTTTTTGCCTTTTACATCTCTCCTCTTTTCTGATGTTTTGCCCTTGAAATGAGGCTTCTGAATGCCCTGGTTGTTGAAACAGATGGACTGGTGGTTGCTTGGACTCTCCAAACAGTAGGTCCTCTGCTTTTATTTTTTGTAACCAGTATGAGCTCTAAAATGACCGTCAACTTGTACCCTGATTGTTTGTATCACAATGTGAAATAAAGATGGCAGAATCTGTGAGAATACCTGCCTGGCAATTGCACTTTTTCCAGGCTTAGAAATGCTAAAAGCTCCGAGAAATGTCAATATTTTCAGACTGTAGGAACTATTTTATAAGCATCTTTCACAACTAAGAGTGCTTTATAGAGAGGTCAGTGATAAGGAAGCAATGCTTACTTTGAGCATGAGGAGTTTCACTGACATGAAAAAGCTGTTGAGATTCTTGCTTTTTCTCCGCCTTCCCTCCCACCTGCAGGCCCCAACGGCAAATCCCTTTGTAATTATCCCCATCACCAAAGCCGGGAAGGCTCACCTTCCACAACAGGGGATATTAGAGGGGCTAAATGTCTCCCACCGCACAGGTAGAAATATTCCTTTGTTTGAAGAGGAAGTTTTCTCATCCAAAGATTATGTCCTCCTGTGATTGTGCCATGATC
>NW_006205341.1:278907-293195 GCF_000334495.1 Tupaia belangeri chinensis | reverse complement strand
AGAGAGAGAGATTTTCATGTCCTCTGAGACCGACTGTTGTGGAAAACACAGTAATATCAGGGTTTAGGTTGGTGAGGCAGGAGTTTCAGAAGATTTTGAGGTGGTCTCTTTGCCACTGAAAGGTGGTAGAACCATTTTCCGGTATTAGAGAGGATGGGGGTTGGGGGGCAGACATGCTGCCTAGTGGGTGCTGTTGGGTTACATGAGATCTTCCGGTCTTTGGAAACCTTCCTCTGGCTTAGTTGGCAAGTGTTCTATGTAAGTCAGTCTCTGGGTAGACAAATGGCACTGGTAACCTAGTGTGTTTTAAGCTCGGTCTCCTATGTGGACACTCTTCTGATCTAAAGTGATGTTTTCCAGGCCTATACCTTAAGGCCATCAAAGGTGGAAGAGATTTTTGCTATAGTGTGCATGTGCTTACCAAAGAGACAGAGAGACAGAAAGTGAGAAATCACCTCCGAGCAGGAATAGCCAGACTTCAATCCCTTCTCCTCCATTCTCCTCTTGGGATTTTGGGCATGCATGCATACACACCAAGGGTGAGTTTCAAGCCATTGGATGTGTGACTCGAACCGTGGTCGAATATGTGGGAGTCCAGCAATGGCCATCTGTTGGTCTTGAGTAATTATCTTTTTAAGCATTGGGTTTTTCCATGTAAAATTTAACTTGCAAGGTTATTTATCATGAGAGGAAGAAGTGATATAGATAAAGAACTAGCATATTTCCAGATCTATTTTAAGCCCTAATAAACAGTGGCCATTGCTAGCACTATCATAAGTAAAGGGGACTAACGGAGTTCTCGACATGCAGTGGGTGTTCACTAAATGCTGGTTTCTCTTTATCCTATTTATTGCCTTTGTAAGAGTTATTACAGGTTGTATTATTATTGTATGTTTTATTTATTTCTCTCGTTATCCTTATAGAAGATAAGCTCCATGAAGGGGTTGTTTATTAGGTGGCATCCGTATCTCCAGAACATAACCCAATCCTTGACACAATCATTATTCAATAGGTATTTGTTGAAATACTAGATGTACTTTATTTTTCTTAATAAAATAGTAACCTGCACGGACATGGGATGCAGCTCTTTTCTACAGTACCCCCTCAAAGGCTTTCCAGGAGGTTGAGTGAAATACTGTTGGTGCTGTGAGGAGGGAAGAATTTAAAAGGCCTATGGGACTTTATACCAGGGAGAGAAGTCTTTTTAGGATTGCAGGCTGCCTGGAAACCTTTTTTTCACTTCCCAGTGGCATAGTTGCATGAATCTCATGCCAACAGTCCTGACTGCAAAGGAGCTGTCTGACCCAAGGTTGGATTTGGAAGGGCTTTACTGTAGAAATGTTTTAGCCAGACATTATAGGGCAGTGCTGTCCAAGATGGTGGTCATTGTGCCCTTGGAATGGAGTTAGTCCTAATTGAGATGGGCTGAAAGCGTGACAGATACATCCATCTCTGTATGGAAAAAAATGTAAAATATTGGGTTGTCAGAATATACAAAATATTGGTTGTATTTTGTATTTGCATAGAAAAATACATCGTGACTTTTCTGATGACCCGATATTTCATGAATAATTTTTATTATCAATTATTTGCTGAAATGAGAATTTGGATAGCTTGGATTAAATAGTATGTATTATTAAAATCAATTTTATCTTTACTTCTTATTTTTTTCAAATGCAGTCTCTAGAAAAATCTAAAATGGCATGGGCAGCTTACATTTATGCTCACATTATTTTTCTCTTGGCACTAGTAAGGGACACACTTCTAGGGTAAGAGAGACAGCAAGGTGTTCAGAGTGGGTCTGAGTGCTGTTTCTGCACAATTCAGCGTGGGACCTCACATGAGCCACCAACCACTCTGCACCTTAGATCTTTATGGAAAATGCTGCTCAGGGGCTTTGACACCTAAACGAGAAACACTTTGTTAGAGCATTCTACTATTATAGGATGGTAGTTGTCTTATTTTCATTTCTAATGCCACTTTGAAGGATTCTGGGGTGCAGGCAGCCATAACCTCTTGATTCTGAGAAGGATATTCTGAGGGGTCATTTCATCTGCACCAGGCTCATTCTGAGGGAAGAACACAGAAGTCAACGAGCAAGGTAGGAAATTCCACCTTTGGGAGCTAACTGGATGATTACCGGAACTTTCTTTCTTTCTCTTTCTCTCTCCTTCCTTTCTTTCTCTCGTCTTTCTTTCTTTCTTTCTTTCTTTCTTTCTTTCTTTCTTTCTTTCTTTCTTTCTTTCTTTCTTTCTTTCTTTCTTTTTTGGGGGGTGGGGGTGGGAGAGGTTTTTTCTATAGGGCGTGTGCACTTGCCAGACAGACAGAGACAGAGAGACAGAAAGCAAGAAATCACTCCCCAGGGGGGATGGCCACGTTGTAATCCCTTCTCCTCCATTCTCCTCTCGGGATCTTAGGCACGCATGCACATGCGCCTGGTGTGAGTGTTAAGCCACTGGGTCGGGGACTTGAATCGCGGTGGACTACATGGGAGTCCAGCAACTTAGCCATTACACTCACTGCTGGTCTCGATTACTGGAACTTCCTATCAAGCCAAAATTCTCTACAAAAGTACAGTTCTTATGACGCCCACCAATAAACTGTAAAATTCTCAGTTTTAGGCCTTTGCCCTCCTTAGTCTATTTTCAAACAATCTAGACTTATTTGGAAAACAGCAAGGTCAGTACTTGGTTGGACACAGTGGGTGCACAATAAAATATGATGGGATGACCTATTGTCTGGGGAAGTACCGACCTTGCTGTGCAGTAAAGCCTTTGAGAAACTTCCTCTCCTGCAATCCCTGCTGGGAAGAAATCAGAACTCCGATGCTGCTGTTTATCTAATTTAGATCGTGTCTATTTAATTTAGCTTGCGTCTTTCTAATTTATATTATGAGCCCTCTCAATGGAAATTGAGTCTCCCTTAATGTTCTGTATGGTGTCTAGTGTGTTTTAAGGGCTCAGATAATATCAACCATAAGAACATCTTAGATTCTTGATGTGTTTTGTCATTAACATCAAAGTTCTTGTTCGGAGAAAAATCTTCATAGGTTTAAGAACTTCAAGTTGTGTCTCTATGTCTCTCAAATATCTAAGAAAAAAATGAGAAATTCAGCGACCCACGAATTATAAATATTTAGATGGAATTTATAGCTGTATGATGAGCTATTTTGATTTTAAAAATTCAGCCATTTGGCATTATATACACATAGTCACATGTCCTGATATTGTTTTTCATCTATCCGTTTAATCACAAAGTTGTAATGAATATATCCATCTTCTGGCACGTAAAACTCAGGTTCCTACCATTGCATGCATTTCCATTCCCTGTGAGTATACGGAAAGACTGGTAGGTTGCATTTCAATGAATTGTTTCATTTCCGTTCTTTTTTTCCTCTAGTATTGTGTATGAGAACACTCATGGGCTCTGGAATCTACCAGTATTCTATGGTCTGCTAAATAACTTGGTGGTTGTGTACAAATTATTTCTTTCTTTGAGCATCCGTTTCTTTAGTTCACTTTAGAGAAGTTATATCCAAGTTGTTCACTTGTTTGGGGCATTAAATTGGAATGACTCCATATATGAGGGGACTTTAAAACATTTGTAGAAAAATGAAATAAAAGTATGAGTTTATTTTGGGACAACATTTTGAAATCATGCGTAGTTTTTTCATCACACACATTTTCCTTGAACTTGTTGAAGACCCCTTGTAATGTGTGGAACTCAGTGATAGGCTTTCTCATAAAAAGTATGTTAAGAGGATGCATTCTACTTTTAGAAATTCATAGGTTATGCTAGACTGCATCTACTGAGTACTTCCTCCCAGCCCTCCAAGGATAAATGCTTTGAAGTTACATTCTAATAGCTCTGTGAGATGTTTATTCACATTTTTATGATTGTCCATGCCTACTATGCACATGGGTGAAATTGAATCACTTGAAGATAGAAAGCCCCATTGCTCTCTGTTTGGGCTAGCATGTCTTTTGTCAGACTACTATAGTATGAAAATACTGACCTTGCCTTGAGTGGAAGAATTCACTCAACTGTCTCTACTTCAATATCTCCCAATAAAAGCAGGAGATCCAATGCCCAGATCAACCTCTCAACTAGTTGAGTGTCAGAGTTTGGCAGGCTCTGTGAAGGTTTCAAAGAAGACTGAGACAGTCCCTCTCCTCAAAGAACTTGACATCTAATAGATAAGTCAGGACACTTAAATGAACATGAAAGCAGCATCACAACCAAAACAAATCGACACATTTGTTGGCTGCTCCCCACTATGTACCACAACATAGGTTAATATCTTGTGATCATCGCAATAAGGGATACAAGATTCAGAGAAGGGATGGTTTGCCAAATGCTGAAGAAGTCAGGAAAATTTCCAGGGTGGGGGGCGGTAACTGAAGGCTATGGTTTGAACTCTTAGTGAGCATTGGTGTTATCTGACTCCTACTTCCTGTGATTCGCCTTCAGGATGTCTAGAGTAGGGCCTAACTAACTAATAATAATAAATTAAATTTAAAAAGAGAGAGTCTGCATTTCTCCCAAGCTCCCCGGTGATGTTGCTGGTCTTTGGACCACCCTTGAGTTGCAAAGCTACGGGATGAGTTGTGTTTCACTCTGGGAAGAGAAGTGAGGAGGATGTGCCCTAGTGCCACGTGACTTTCACCAAATGGCAAAGCACTGCATCACATCTGTTTTCTATTCAGTGGAAGAAAAATGCCACCTTGGTGTCACGGCCTCATCACTCTGCCTGCTCTTTCTCAAAATAGTCTTGTTTGAACACTAGCTCTGCCTGTCCGCTCTCATCCCATCCCTGTCCCCACCTTCACCCACGCCAACTCTGATTTTGGCAGCAATGAAGTTGCTGGGCTTCCCATTTGAAATAAGTTTAAAAAGGCTTACAGACAAATAATCCCACAAATTACAATTACTGGTATTTATCCAAGTAAACCCCAGCATCCTGTTGCTTTGTTGACAGCAGGACCCAGCCAGCTGTTGGGTTAGCAGGGGCTGGTGGAGTTAAAAGGACGGCCTGGTTGAGTTGCCTCACCATGGGAAAGGAGAGGCATGCGCAATCAGATATTTAACACTCCTCAGTAATTATGGGAGTTTTTCTTCTCTCCCTGGCAAGGAACATAGCCCTTCATCGCAGTGTTTCATGTTTGCCTCCAATGCTATCTGATAGAAGTGCTTTTATTCCCTGAAGATACAGTACAAAATACAAATCATCATTGGTTTTATCTCAGCTGGAGCTGCGTCTTCTCCAAATGCGTTTACTCTGTGCAACTGCCCATCAGACCCATTTTTCATCCTTCACCCCGCTCCTTGACGATGGCTGGGTTTAAGGCCTTTCTTCTGTGCTTTGTTCCTTTAGCTCAGCGAAGTAAACAACAGGATTGATCTGACACTGCATTTTGGTATTGTTCCAAGTGCTCATCAATAGACACTGCTGGGAATGTACGGAGTGGAAAGGAAGGGCAGATGGAAATGCACTTCTTGTTCTTTGTGGCTTTCAGTGTGCAGCGGAATGTCCCTAATCTGAGGCTGCTCCACTGGCTGCCGATCGACATGCAAATTCATCATCAAATGATGAGTCCCGTATTAGTTCCAAGGAAATCTTTAAAGGTAACAGGGAGGAAAAGAGAGGGAGAGAAAATAGGACAAGAATAATGAAAAGGAGGCTTTGTTCACTACCTCTTACCTCCAGGTCATTACAGTGTCTCTGAAAGAGGAAGGAGGATAAATAAGCTGTTACGTTGTTGTTTCTTTTTGCATCAGATTTGTTCACAGGTGCACAAGGAAGTGAAATGGTCTGTTCGGAAAAATCTTTATTTTTTAAAGCAAAGTAATTTAAGTTAGCAATGACTTAAAAACCACTGACGGTGGCCTAAAAATGAGAAAAAGTATTACAAACAAAAGTGAGCTTTTCTTGGTTATTTTACTTTGGTTTGCCATTTTCTCCTCAATTATTCAAAACAACATTCTAACTGGGGGCTATTTTCTGATGTCTTTTATTAAAAGAAACCAACAATATTTCTACAAGTAACTTGTTCTTGAATGATTGTGGCAAAGCTGAAGTGGAGACTGAGAGACGTTTTCATGGGTCACAAACTGGCCATCATATTGGAAGAGTATAAAAGCTAGTTGGCTACATAGACTTTAGGGGTATTTTATGGAAGGCCCATCAAGTATTACAATGCCTGCAGGTTCTTTTTGAGTTATAACAGGATGCAGGGGGATTCATGAAAAGCATTATCTGGTTAAGAATGATCTGATTTTAACAGCAGGACACATCCCATTGCCTACCAGGTGGCCAGTGGTGAGCACAGAGATGGCTTGACCCTATATTAGTGATAAGGAAAACATGTTTCAAAAGAGATTCTGTTTTTGGGACAATTAGACAATCCTATATCCTTGCTACCTCAGCTTTAGGAAAGTATAGTTTCTCTCTCTCTTTTTTTTTAAAAAAAACTTTTTTTGTATTATTTTATTTAACTTTATTTATTTATTTCATTTGACCAGAGGGACAGAACGAGAGAGAGAGAAAGAGAGAGAGAGAGAGAGAGAGAGGTGAGAAAGCAAGCCGCCAGGTCCTAGACTCGAACTGCACTCAGCCATGAGGGAGTCCAGCACCTTTAACTACCATGCTGCCTGCTGGTCCCATAGTTTCTCTTTTATTTTCTCTAGTTTTACATTTACCAGTTTGCAGATCGTGTTTTTTTTAAAATATGTTTACAAAAATATTATAATCACCAAAGGATCTCTGGATTTCTCTTGTTTTAAACAATGCAGATATGCAGGTGCTGAGTTGTGTACTGTAATATAGCAGTACTCCTCTGTCTCTCTAATTAAGTGTGTAGTGTGTAGCATACATCCACTTGTGTAATTAAAAAAAAAGTGTACTCATATCTTCCATCTGCACATGAGAGAGAGAGACAGACAGAAAGATAGCATTCCCAACAGGGTCTTAATATCATGATCCACACCCCCAAGCCTCAGCAAGCCCAATACCATACTTAACATACTATAAAAACTTAAAAAAAAGGAACAATGTATAAAAAGGTAGAGTATGAAACTCAAACCAAACAAATTAAATTATGTATATCAAGAAAATGTAGTCTCCACTTAATATATACCAACTGTCTACACTCTATGGCTGAAATGGAAAAATTAGAAGATATAGAAACATGGAAACTGGTTATAGATACTAGATACAATGTGGGAAGAGGATGGGAGAAGGAGGAGAGTCTGAGTCTGAGGAAAGATATTAAGGAGAAAAATAGAAAGGTTAGACTTTTATGGGACACATAAATAGATTATTATGTATTGATGATAAAGTGTATAGTATCCCCAACTGGACTGGTGTGAAATATATTCACGTTAGAAAATTCACTTTACAAGCTAAGTGATGTATGCTGATTGAATGTATAAAAGAAATTAAAAGAAAATAAAATCTATTAGGAAAAACAAAAACAAATAGGGGACTAGCAGTTAGCATAATGGCTGTCGCTGGACTCCCAGGTAATCGACCGTGGTTCGAGTCCCAGACCCAGCAACTTAAACTTACACCGGGTGCGTGCCCAAGATCCGGAGAGGTGAATGGAGGGGAAAGGATTACAACGTGGCCATCCTCCCTGGGGGGTGATTTCTTGCTTTCTGTCTGTCTGTCTCTCTCCGTCTTTCTGGTGAGCACACGCACCCTATAGCAAAAAAACCTCTCAAAAAAAAAAAACACACTAAAAACAAAAACAAATAAAAAAAGAAAAGAAAATACAAGTGGTTTAAGGTTAAAAGAAAAAGATGAATTGATTTTATTTTCCATCCTCAGTGAATCAATGAAGCTGACAAAAGAAAAAAAAAAAAGTGAATCCATCAAGAAGAACCTCTCATTACAACCTTGCTAAGGCAATGCTGTTTCAGTTTCACTGGGAATGAGCAAAATGAATCTGTCTGAACTGAGTAGTGATGAACAAGGAAAACGTTTTTTGATGCTCTAAAAACAGATGGTATCTTTGATTCATATTTTACTGGTTAAACAACATCAAATGGGCCCAGGAATTTAGAAAATGGCATTTGAGACCCTTAGCAGCAGTGACAATAGTAGGTGGCAAGGCAGACACCCTCTTTAATAAGGAAGAGCTAGCTGAAAGCAAGATCACAGTGGTGCATTCTCATCTACTCTTGGCTAACATTTTAAGGAGATGTGGATGGTTTTTGTGCAAATAAGTTTACTTATGTAAATGAATTCACATTTAGTTTAAACATCAGTTTACATTAAAAAACCGTTTTAAACCATATTTCAACTAGTTATTTTTAAAGTCATGTTTTGAGCTATATGTGACCTTCCTCCTCTGATTTTCTCAAATATTGAAGCTCTTTGGGAAGTAACTGTTTACGTGTTTGCCTGTGAGCTTCAGAAAGAAAGAGATCCTTTTTTATTCAACTTTGTTTTCCTAGTCCATAGCCCAGAGAAAGTGCTCATAAATGTTTATTGAATGAGTGTTTGAATGAATAAATAAATAGATGAATTAAGGTCTCTTAGTTTAGATGACCTTGGCCAAAGGTATTTATCACAGAATATTACAGAAGAGCTCAAGAATCCAGCCTTCTGCCTCCAACTTACCTTGAAGAAGATTCTGGTCATATGTTATTTATTTATTGTTTTGTTTTTATTTATTTACTTTTTATTTTACTCTTCCCCCTCCCCCCTTGCTTCCCTCTCTCTTACTCTTCACCATTTCCCACCCACCTCCCAAACTGAAATATTGGACGGTATAAAAGCACAGAGAGCAACTGTGGATTCTGGGGCAGTGGGCTTGTTTTGGGATACCTGATTCACCCTGGTCTGCTTTGCCTGGAAACTGCCTATGCTTCTAATGTTCATTGAAAGGAACTAAGAATTGGGAAATTCAGAACCCAAGTTGGTTGACAACAGGATGAAATAAGATGATATTCCTGTGGGAGCAGCTGCATCAGGCTAATGCTGAAGAGTGGATGAGGTCTCCAGAACCACCTGAATCTAAAACCATTCACTGAATCCAGCTCCTTCTGAGTCTACCTCCCACTTCTCTGTGTCCTGCACTCACATTTCAGGAGATCATATTTTTCTAATATCTATCCCTGAAGTCTTGAACACTGTACCTTTAATTGAGCTCATTTAAATCTTTCTTGCAATAAAACTGTGTTCAGATTGCTCAATAAAACATTTGAGACAGTTCAATAATAAAATCTGAATAGTCTCTATTTTACAGATTCCTCCTATAGAAATGCCATGTTCAAGGGAAAGAAACCCTGTGTTCCCTTCAGTTGCTCTCTGTTTCTTTCCTCCTTATCTAACAGGAAATGGTTTGTATGAAGCAACAACATAGAACATGACTTTCCTTCTGTGTTAGGAGGGAGGATGAGAGAAGAATATCAGTCAGAAAAACAAGAAGCATTAAATGTTAGAACTGAAGCAACAGACAGACAAGTTCCCACCTGTTAAAGATAGGTTTCCACTTATTAGTTGTGGCTCCTGGAATGTTTGCTCTTCTATTCCAAGACCGCTGTATGGTCTGGAAACTACTGTTGTCATTGATCGCAACATATGAGTCACATCAAGTCATGTGTGAGAACTATGAGTACATGGCTATGTCCAAGGGAGAAGATAACTAGATAGTTACTAATGCAAAGTCCAGACTTGGGCAAACTCCTCTTCTGCCGAAAGCACTATGTCTATGAACCCGACCAAGAGCATGCTCATTTGGGCCAGTAACTCAACTGCTTTTGCTGTGGTTAGTGGTCACCATACTACCCTCTCTCCCATATTGCTCAGGATACAGGCTAAGCTGCTGTATCAAAGAGGTTTTTAAGTACAGTGGATGCTTGAAAATAAGTTATTTCTCTCTAACACAACAGTGAAAGGTTTAAGACTTCATAGGGTGCCATTGCTATCCTCAATATCTCGTTTCCATGTCTGGGTTCAAAGTGAAATCTCCAGCTTCTGCCAGGTTCAGTCAATAAAAGGTGAAGAGGGAGGTAGGAGGAACAAGAAGTGGATAAACCTATGATTGATCCTGGATATACGATGCTCATTTCTGTTCATTTATCATCAGGAGAACATAGTCATGTGGTCACACTCAGCTGCAAGAATGCCTGGGAAATACAGTATTTTGCTGGACAGCCAAGGACCCATATAAAATTTCAGAGTTTTATTATTCAGTTAAAACTAGGCAGGCCAGCTCATGGTATGATGGTTAGGGCTGCAGGATCCCAAATGGCTGACTGTGTGGTTTAAATCTTGGACTCAGTAGCTTGAGAAACACACTGAGTTTGAATCAATGCTTAAAATGAGTTAAGGACAATTTCACTTATCAAAATTACTTTGGAGGATTTCATATATGTATTTCAATAAAAGACTTTATCAGTCACTAAAGTGGGTCTCGAGACCCCAAAGAATCTTCTCAAACAGTTGAAATGCATTCTAAAGAGTTTTATTTGTTAAAGGTTTAGGATTTGCTTATAACAGGATGACTTAGTTAACACAAATCTGGGGTGATAAGCCTGGGCATAACTGGCTTTCCTGCATAGTAAAAAAGAAGAGAGGAACTTGTAACTCTTGAAAATAATATGGAAGAAAAGGCTACGAACACAAGACTGCCTGCTTAGTTCAGAGACGAGGAGAAAGAGAGATACCTTCTTAAGATATTACCGAGGATGAATTTTAGAAAATAAAATGTCCAATATATCAGGATCAGCACATAGTGTAATGGTTATGTTGCTGGACTCCCATGTAGTTGACCATAGTTTGAGTCCCAGTCCTGGTAGCTTAAAACTCACACCAGGTATGTGTGTGTGTGTGTGTGTGTGTGTGTGCATGCCTAAAATCCTGAGAGGAAACTGGAGGAGAAGGGATTGTGGCATGGCAATCCTCTCTGGGGATGAACTCTCGCTTTCTCTCTCTCTCTGGTGAGTCCACGTGCCCTATAGCATAAATCTCTCTCTCTCTTAAAAAAAATCTATATTTTGGGGTCAGGTGGTGATGCAACTGGCCGTACATGGGAAACATTCTGGGTTTACATCCCAGGACCTCTCTGAGCATGCTAAGTACATGTGTGCAGGTGATCTGAGCTGGCTAAGACTGGAGGTAGATTGTTGCATGGGGACCTTGTTGAGGGTGCCTGCCTATCTGTCTTTCTATCTCACTGAAGAAATAAACAGACTTAAAAATAATGCCTAGTAGAATTTAGTAGGTTGCTATGTGCAACTCTCTATAGCACCCCCTATGAAGTTTTCTGATCTTCAGAAGAAAACAAAAACAAAAACTGACAAAAGTTCCTTAGTGCTTGGAATTATTGTATTTTTTTATTGGAAACTAGAAAGAGAGTGGAATCTTGACTCTGGATAAGTTAGAGGCTGAGGAAGTTAGTACTCCTGGCTAAGAGAATGGGAGAAATGTCTGACAGTTGTCTGAGTTGGATGGAACAAACCCAAAGAGAAGACAGTTCAGCAGTTGGGTGTCTTGCTTCCCCTATTATCCTGTGAATTCCTTAGGGTCAGGACACATATCTTTAACTTTCTTTGAAAATTCTCACAATGGAGTAATATATAGTGGTCTGGGGATAATTCTTACTTAGTGAATGCTAAGTGTATCATTCAGCTACTGCTGCATAGCAGCCGCCAAATCTCAGTGGCATCATAGTGAGTATTGTTTCTCACACATCTGCAAATTGCCTTGAAAGACACTGGTCTAGGCTGAGCTTGTGTGAGTGACTGTATTTCCAGTAGTAGGCCTGGTTGGGATTAGCACCTTAGTGTGGCATGGGCTCCGGTCTTGTCCAAGTGGAGTCACTTGGGGGTTCAGGCTAAAGGGGAAGCACCTACTTGAAGGGGAGCTCTTTTAACTATCATAGTAGGGTCATAAGAGAACAAGCAGAACATACGATGCTTCTCCCAGGTTAGGCTGGGAATTGGCAAACTCATTTTTGACCATATTCTATTGGCCAAAGTCTCACAAGACAAGCCCAAAGTTAACGGCTGTCTTTCCCAGCTAGGAACGAAAAAAGTTTTAGATACTGGAGGCATGAAGAATTCAAACCAATAGTTTAGCCTAGCACATTAACTGACCAGCTGCCCAACTGACCAATGTGAAGCTGCGAAACTGAGCCAGAGAGTGAGTCCATTCCCTGATGCTGGAGTGACTATGATTTGAGGGCCTTTGAAGGACTGCTTTTATTTTTTCCTCTTTGTGAAAGCAGCCATTAATGTTAAAAACCTCATTTTTGTAATAGAATGCACACAACAGTACACATATTGACTTATGTTTTTAGTCAATATCAAGATTTATTGTCCCCAGAGTTAAATAAATCGTGATATTGACCCCATCATAAGTCAATATCTGCCTAATGCATTTTTTTAAAAAGTATTTTGTATTCGTTTATATTAACAGGACACAAACAATCACTCATGATGTTACTTTGTTTTCCCTTTCTTGCTCTTTCTCCTTTGTTATTTTCTCATCTGTCCTAGTAATTAGACCAGGGTTAATGTAGGAGTTACTGAAATAGTACACACTTCAGGAAAGACAACCACAATAGAGACCTCCCCATAGTAGGAAAAGGGGGATTTGTTTCTGTAGAGAACCATGCCTTCTATGGTTGCCAATAGCGAAAATGAATCATATTTTCTTCGGAAGTTGTTCTCCCTCCTCCCCCCAGGGTTACTCTCTTCTGTGATATTCCTATATACAATTCTTTGGGATCAGTAGGGAAATGGGGATGAAGGGCAAGGCAGAAAGAGGCAAGAAGGTGGGGGTTCCTTAACAGTTCTTCCATAATTTTTTTTCCTGCCTTTCTTTCTGTGCTGTTCTATTCTTGATTTCTTTGTCTGTCTCTTTCTTTCTATTTGGTAACTGGCATTTACATTTTCTGGAGGAGTGGAAAAAGTATTTCTTTAATACTGAATTCCATTTATCGCCATAAATTGGTTAGGGTATATGATCTAAAGGACTCAGCTGTTTTTAAAATAGGTTTATTCCTTTCCTTGAAGATTATTTTCCCATAGTATAGACGAGTTAGAAGGAGCCTCATTTTGTAGACCTCAGTGAGAGCGCCACATTTGCAGGGCATCATTTCAGATGTGGAGTTTTTGAGCAAAGAAATTAAATTTATATGTATCGCCTAAATTATTTTGAATTTTTCACATCCTAATCAAATATGTAGTTTGCATGGGAGCTGCCCCCCTTCTCAATAATAACACGGCAGTTCTATTTACAGTGTGGAGTAGCTGTAGGGGGATGGTGATGAGAGGTGGCTTTTGTGGGAATCTACCCTGGTTGTGTGTAGTTGAGCCTGCATTAAACGTATGGTTTTACCACAATAAAATTTTTCCAGAGAGATAACTGAGATGGAGATTTGTTTCACTCCTTATAAACAACAGGAGAACTCTCCCCACCTCTAAGAATCTCTAAAAGGAAACGAATTCTCCCATCTCCCTCTTTCTTTCCAACACTGTGCATACCCCATAGAGCCTGCCCTCCTCCAGAAGCCTCCTCCAGCTTTGCCTGCCACGCTCCCACCTCCTCCATGGGCCCCTACAGAGTCTGCGGTCTCTATCACATATCCAGCCCTTGACTTGGGGATGATTTCACTTTCCTGCTGTTTTTAGTGTCAACTTATCTACAGACCAGATTGCAAACTACAGGAGACCAACAACAGAGCTTTTCACTTTTTTAACAATCAGAGCTGGGAGAATGAGGAGGATGATGACGGCGATAACTACTGCTAGCATTTATTATTGCTCACCATGTGTCAGGAAGTGTTCAAAGGTCTTTAAATAGATGAACTCACTTAATCTCTACAACAGCCCCAGCAGTGCAATTCAGTTATGCCTCTTTGACGTGTAAGGAAGGTACGCACAAAGAAATTAAGCAGCTTGCCCAAGGTAAGGGGCAGACGAGCATTTAAAACCAGGTTCCCAGGCTCCCAAGCTTGTGCTCCTTAAAGACAATGCTAGTCTCGTTGGTGATTACTGAAATAGGCCATTGATTTCTTGCTCCATGATGGAGACAAAAGTTGAGTCCTTAGTTTTGTCTATTTGAGGGGTGAGCTGGGGTGTAGGATAGAGTTGGGCTGGTTGTGAGACAGCAAGGCCCTATAGTCTTTTATTAATGTGAGATTTCTCTTAGTGCTGTCCTTATCAGACTTATGCATAACACCCAGAGACGCTGGCTCAGGAATCCCGGATGTGACAAGGTAGGAAGTTGTGAGCAGGCTTTTACTCTCAACGGTATAAGCCTCTGTGCAGGAATG
>NW_006205341.1:272148-278691 GCF_000334495.1 Tupaia belangeri chinensis | reverse complement strand
AATGCTGAGTCCCGATTCCAGCTTTGGAAGCCCTAGCTCACAAGGCAGATTGCTTTGCCCAAGAGGACATATGTGTTTCCTGCCTGGACACTGTCTAGAAGACCCAGCTCTGTGTCCATGTTGGTGAAGAATATACTCCACCCTGCACATTCTGAGCCCTGCCTGGGCTGGGAGAAGCCACTTTCCCTTCAGAAGAATGGGGGCGCTCTGGCTCCCACTTGGTGCACAGGAGAGAGCTTTCAACCTGTATCCAATTTCCACATAGATTGATGCCCCAACTGTGTATTTTCTTTCCTTCTTTTACAAACTAAGAAAATACCATTTGGTCATGCTGTTATGGGGGCTGAACCCACATCTCCTATGTGATTTTACAATAGCTAAAAACCTGGGACGTATCCATTTCACTAGTGAACCTATGAGGAAAAGGGGAGGCAGAGAAGGGGAGGAAATAGGTAGAAAGCTCTGTGGGCCACAGTGAGCCCTTACGCACACTTTCTTGGCTTCAGGTACTGAGAAGTGGTCCTGTCTTGTCCCTTCTATCCATTCGCTTGCACTCTCCTTTTCTTCTCTCCTTTTCCCTCCGCCTTGCTCCAGGACTTGGGGCAGTTGTGTCTGATGTCTATAGATGAATCAGCTGGTTCAAGTTCACAGCTGGCAAACAGATGTTTCTGTGTCTATTCGTTCCATAATGAGCAGGCTAGAAAGATCGGCTTAGGGACATCCTCAACTCCCCCCACCCCAAATGGCAAATTCTTCCTTACCCAAAGCACACTAGACTTTGACTATCACCTTTGTCTTCTATGATTCTGAGGTGTAATTATTAAAGGGGGTAGTGAGAGGCTTACATTCAGTTCTTGAGTGAAATGGAATACCTGGATTCTGGCATGTTTTGGTTTCCTTTGTTTTTTTTTTTTTTTTTTTTTTTTTTTGCTCACAGGTGAGGGTATGGAGACCTGGCTGAGAAGGGGCTGGGCACAGTCACTCTCTTAAACAATGTTTTAAAATGGAACTGCTTCCTAGCTTTTGGGTTGAATGAATTCATCTACTTTTTAACTCACTTTTAGTCTAAATTTCCTGTGTTTCAGTTGGGGCTCTTGAACCTTTCCCCCCCAACTCTTTTAGAAATGGAATCTTCGGGACCAGCAGTTAGCGTAATGGCTATGTCGCTGAATTCTCATGTAGTCGACCGTGGTTTGAGTCCCAGACCAAGTGGCTTAAAACTCATGCCGGACACGTGTGCGTGCTTGCCCAAGATCCCAAGAGGAGAATGGAGGAGAAGGGATTGTGGCATGGCTATCCCCCCTGGGGGGGGGTGTGATTTCTCGCTTTCTATCTCTCTGTCTCTGTCTGTCCGGCGAGCACATGTGCCCTATAGCAAAAACCTCTCTCACACAAACACACACACACACAAAAGAATTGGAATCTTTTTCTTTCCTTCTTTCTCTTTCTTATTTTTCTTTCTTTCTCTCTCTCTCTTTCTCTTTTTTTTTTTAATTTCCATGTTTATTCACTGAGAGAGAGAGGAAGAGAGAGAGAAAGAAAGGTACCTTTGGCAGGGCCCTCACACCATGATCCAACCCTAGTCCAGCTGGCCTGGATCACAGGCCCGCACATACCTGTTCCAGATGCCCAGGGAGTTCCTGGGACATGAACCCAGGGCTCTTGATGTGTGAGTCCACCTGTGCCTGCACTGCCCCACCCCTGACCCCTGAGTACTTTTCCTAGGTCACTTTTCCCTAATGATCTCATTTCACCCCTTTAAAAAAAGATATGAATATTGTTCTAGATTCTGTTTTTGAGATTAATCTAGGACCAAATTCAGTTCTCCTGGGATGCTACCCTACAGCTATTCATTTCATCATGAAATGCCTTTCATGGTAACTTTCAAGAGAAGACAAAGCCAGTCCTCTGGAGACAGGATGGAACAGCAGTAATTTCACAGGTGCCAGGGTGCCCCACAGCTCCCTGCCATACTGGCTAACACACGTGGGCAGGCTTTACTGTTCTGGTATGGAAACTTACCAGTAAGCTGCCCAGCCGCTGCCTGGCTGCTGCCTACCAGATATCAGCTCTGTGTCCGTGTTGGTGAAGAATAAACCACACTGCACACTGCTTTGGGGACATGGAGGCAGGAGATGGGGAGTTGAAACATTCAGAAGAAACCTCTGGGACTGAGATCAACACAACAGAATTGACTGGACTGAGTCTTGCTTGAGATATTGCTATATCTTTCCCACCCCAGAAGCTATTTCTATTTTAAAAAACTATTAATAAATGAAATAAGCGTTTAGCAAGCTCCACTGTGTGTGTTTATGGTAAGAATTGTGTTGGGTCGGAAGGGAGACACTGAGCAAGTATTGGGTTGAATTGCTGCTATTGGGCCATTTTCATCTACAAAAAAGTGTTTCATATGTTTCATCATAATGGAGTTCTACTTATACAACAAATACTTGTTAAGTAAGAGTTAATTACCTACATGGTACATAACAATCGCTCAGTAGATAGTAGTTGCTATTATTATCATTATTAATTTTTAGAAAGAGAATTTTGCTATAGGGCACATGTGCTTGCCAGAGAGTCAGAGACAGAGAGAAAGAAAGTGAGAAATCACCCCCCAGAGAGGAGGGCCATGCCACAATCCCTTCTCCTCCATTTTCCTCTCAGGATCCTGAACACACACACACGCACACACACACACACACACACACCCAGCGTGAGTTTGAAGCTACTGGGTCTGGGACTTGAACTGTGTTTAGCCATGTGGGAGTCCTGCGACATAACCATTACGTAATCTGCTGATCTCATTTGTATTTATTTATTTTTTTTAGAGAGAGATTTTTTGCTATAGGGTGCGTGTGCTTGTTGGATAGGCAGAGAGAGAGAGATAGAGAGACAGAACGTGAGAAAGCATCCCTGAAGGGGGATAGCCATGCTGCAATCCCTTCTCTTCTGTTCTCTTCTATGTGTATGCCATGGGCATACACGCACATGGGTCTGGTGTGACTTTTTAAAAAGAATTAGTTAATTAATTTTAATTTATATTTTATCACATATCTTTACAGTATACATTTCTTTTTCCAAGACAAAGACCATGGATGTCAGTCAAGACAAGGATATTACTGTATCATCAGCAAATCGCTTCTCATTTTTTGTCAATTAAGCACACTTTTACTCGTTTTTTCCTCCCCCTCACCCCCTCCTTTCCATATTAACCTTTTTTTTTTCACATTTTATTGATTCACAAAAGATCTTAAAGTATGGACAAAGCTAGAATCTAGTGACAAGTGCACTGTAATTTTATTCTGAAACAATTTTTTTCCCTCTCCATTCCCCCTTTTACTAAAGAGAAGTAAAAACTAACTTATTTGCCAAAAAAGAAAAATTAGGTTAATCTCAATTTGGCCTGTTATTTGCATAAAACCCCACAAGAATTCAATGTCTGATGCAAGGCAACAGATACTATTATATTATTGAACTTATGCACATAACTATTCTGCTAAAAAATGAGAACGCTCACAAATATTGTCCAATTGCAAAGTGGTCGGGAAGGGAGAAAAGTTTGTTTCAATTTAAAAAATTATTTAACAAATTGCTGAACTCAACTACTCAAAAGAAAACAAAAATCCTTAAGTCTGGAAGACAAAGCATGGAAGAAAATCAGTAACGTTTTAGAAAAGAGTACTAGAATTCTTTCGCCAGTTCAGTCTCATGTAATCTCTTTTGTTGAATTTGCAGTGTTGCTGTGGTCTGACCTTTCCGTTAACATTCAACATTATTACTGATATTTCAGAACTTGCCCCTATCATTAAGTTGGCTTTTCTCTTGGTCATTTTTTGTTCTCTTATTTATCTGTCTTTAGTTTTCCTGGTATAGTACTCCTTTCAGAACCTTTTGAAGAGCTGGTCTGGCGTTGGTAAATTCTTTCAAGTTTTGTCTATCTGAGAATGTTTTTAATCTTTTCTTCCCACATGAAGGATAATCTTGCTGGATACAGTATTTTTGGTTGAAATTGTTTTTTCACTTAACACTTTGAATATATTTTCTCATTCTTTCTTTCTTTGCATTGTTTCCGACGAGAGGTCCGATGTTAGCTTGATGGGACATCCTTTGAAAGTAACTTGATGTTTCTCTCTTGCCAATTTTAGTATCTTATCCCTGTCTGTGGTTTTGGTCAATCTAGCTATGATGTGCTTGGAGAAGATCTTGGGTTGAGAGTATGTGGGTGCCTTTGTATATATTGGGTCTGAAGAATACCTCTTTAGGTTTGGAAAGTTTTCTTTCAGGATTTCATGAGAGTTTAGTTTCTTTCTTTTTGGGGATACCAATTATCGGGATGTTTGGGCGTCTAATGATATCTAGTATCACTCATGTATTATTCTCTTTTTTTTTTTTGCATTATTTTCTGTCTTTTTTGGTGAATTTTTCTAGGTCAGAGATTCTGTCTTCTACATCTGAGATTCGATCTTACTTTCAGGGGAGGTTTTGACTTCCTGTATTACAGCCTTCATCTTTAACAGTTCGGTTTGATTCATTTTTATGGTGGTATTTCCTCTTTTAGATTGTGGAAGAATGTCCCCACCTCCTGAAACTCATTACCTCTTTTCTCCCGTATCTTCTGGAGCTCATTGTCTCTCTTTTCTTGCATCTCTGTTAGCTTTGTCACTATGATTATCCTAAAATCTTTATCTGACATTTCCATGAGTTCCATTGTACTGTCTGTGGATGATGAAGGGCTGTTCGTTCCCCTTGAGGGAGAGCTAGTTTCTTGATTTCCCATATTTCTTATGCCTCTACAGTGGTGGTTTCTGGTTATCTGATGGATTATATGTTACTTTCTACCTTCTGGCTTTTTGCAGGGTGTTGGGCCAGAAGGAGGGGTTTGGGACAGAGGCTTTTTCCAGTTAAAGGGGCAGAGAAAGCCCACCTCAGATGCACATGTATTCTGGCTTTTCACTGGATGTTGGGCCAGAAGGAGGTGCTCAGTGTAAGTTTTAAGCTGCTGGGTCCAGGACTTCAACTGTGGTGGACTACGTGGGAGTCCAGCAATGTAACCATTACACCATCTGCTGGTCCCTGCATGCTATTTTTTTTTTTGGAGAGGTTTTTGCTATAGGGCACGTGTGCTCGCCAGACAGACAGAGACAGAGACAGAAAGCGAGAAATCACCCCCCAGAGGGGATGGTCACACTGCAATCCCTTCTCCTCCATTCTCCTCTCAGGATCTTGGGCACGCACGCACATGTGCCTGGCATGAGTTTTAAGCCCCCGGGTCCGGGACGCAAACCGCGGTCGACTACGTGGGAATCCAGTGACATAGCCATTACGCTAACTGCTGGTTCCCCCTGCATGATGTTTTTATACTACATATTTTCTGTGAACTTTTGGAAGGCTCCCTCGTATGTACCTACCATGGGCAGTGATTGTAGGTTGTATAGCACATAATAAGCAAGGACCTAAGTGTGACCGTTCTATTGACAGGTCAGGTGACCTAATAACTCATTTTTATTCACCACTCATTGCAGATTTTTCATTTCCTTGACTGAGGGAACCAAGTCCTCAGCCCACTTGGAAGTGGGGACAGTCTCTGTCTCAATTGCTTCACTACATTTTAGTCAAACAGTGTGTTGGATATCTGGGATAAATCCCAGTGTGTTTTCTCAGATCTTCCTGCAATCTAACCTTTTGAGGAATACTAACTTTGTCCCTAATTTGCGAAATCTTCATTTTACTCTGAGTTTTTAATCCATAAATGTTTTCATATAAACTGCAACATTGAGAGAATTATATATCAAATTTGATGGAGATGACAAATCGCAGTTTGGGATGATTATATCTGATATAACAGCTGGAAAAAGAAAGCTAGAAACACAAGCGAGACCAATAAAAAGCTTTCTTTGGCATGAAGTACCATATTGTCATAATGTTCCCCCCAAATTGAATTGCCTTAAAAAAAAAGAACCATAGGGATATTTGAAGGAACACAAATATTTTTTAAAAAAAGTTAAAATAAGCTCTTTTTGTGAGCAAATGTTTTCAGAACCATCAGTTTTCAGCCTTCAGAATTTTTAGGAGTAGTTCATTCACTAAGAGGGCAAAAAACTGTCAGGTTCTAAGAAGCAATTTCCAAAAACACTCCATAGACTTTCCACTCTTTTCTTAGGCATTTTTATGTTCAGAATCAAACCCAGAAGCAAGGGGATTTATGAACCACCTGATATAAATGATAAATCATAGAACTCTGAGTCAATATCCTTCTTGTGTTTTTAAATCCCCAGGATTTTCAAGCAAAAAGAATAAGAGGGCCTCCAGAAATTCTGGACTCATGAGATGGCAGTGATTTTAGCAGTAGTAGTAATAGCACTCACATTCATTCCACCCATCGGTTTGGAGGGTGGATTTCCTTATTTATTTATAGGTTGTCAGGAAAGTCATGACATAGTTTTCCATGTTTTTCTATGCAAAAATGAGTCATAACTTTCCTGACAACCCAATATTTCTTATTTCTTCTGAGGGAGAGGAAAAAAAGAGAGAGGAGGGAGGGAA
>NW_006205341.1:262947-272129 GCF_000334495.1 Tupaia belangeri chinensis | reverse complement strand
GGAGGGAGAGAGAGAGGGAGAGAGAGAGAGAGAGAGAGAGAGAGAGAGAGAGAGAGAGAGAGAGAGAGAGAAAAGGTCATCCTCAATGGGGTCCTCATGCCATGATTCACACTAATCTCAGCCAGCCCAGATCATTAGTCTGTGCCTGGAGTGTTCCAGCAAGTCCCAGACACAAACCCAGGACCTTTCCCATGCAGGTCCTATTGTGTTGCTATTGTACCATCCCCTGGTTCCCAAGAAGGTGACCATGTAGCAGAATCTGGGCAAAGAACCTTTGAACCTAAGAAAGAAATGAGTTGGGTTATGTTTGAGGACAGGATAAAGCCCTTACTGCAGCTTCGGGAATAGGGGGAGGAGAGCATTATGAGGTGACATGAGAAAGCAGACAAGATAAGTCTAGGTCTTGTAAAGACTCTTAGGGAGGGAAGGTTTGGCTTCATTCTCACTCCTGTGACACTAATTGTGTAATGTTTGTATGTAAAAAATGAAGTGGGGGGATATAACCGTATCTGTCTTGAAGAGTTGCTCTAGATAACATAACTGAATAGGTCCAAAATGTGCAGACTTATGCCTTATACACAGTAAGAGTGCAATGAACTATAGACATTATAGTTATTGCTATTATTGGAGGGTATGGGAGGATTTTAGCAGGAGGATGGTAAAATTTGGTCTATATTTTAGAAAATGTCACTTTGGTTGCTGTATGGAAGTTCTCAGGAGATGAAGGGGGAGGCAGGAAGACCAGATAGGAAGCTGTTGCTTTTAACATGGTCCAACTGAGAGGAGATGACATGGGCATGATAGAAAGAGGAAGGGCGAGATGGTCAGAGTTGAGGTAATTTTTTTAAAGTTAAAAAAAATTGTTTATTTTTATTTATTCATTAATTTATTTTAATTTTTAAAAAGAGAGAGAGAGAGAGAGAGAGAGAGAGAGAGAGAGAGAGAGAATGAAAGTGAGAAAGCAAACCATCAGGTCCAGGATTGAAACATGGTCAGCCATGTGGGAGAGTCCAGTGCCCTAACCACCATGCCAGCTGCTAGTCCCCAGAGTTGAGATATTTATTGGGCAATAACCAACAGGTCTTGCTGATAGACTGGATGTAGGGTATGAGAGAAACAGAAGACTCAAGACTGCGCTTCACTTGTAGCCTGAGCAACTGGGTGGATGTTGATGTAGTTTACTGAGCCAGGGAACATTTGGGACCAGAATAATCCAGCCTGTGTGGCTGGGGGTTGGGTAAGTGGGAAGGGGGAAAAGGGTAGCCTGTAGCTATAAATAAATGAGTAAATGGCTGCGTTTTTTACTTTTGAGCCACAGTTATAACCTTAGTTTGGTTCAGGCAAGATATCTAATGATTTTGGATGTTTTTTGACTTGCCCTCAGGACTTTCTGCTCAATATTTCATAGGATTACATCAATATCTTTGAGAATTTAAAAGTGATATAAAACCATCTTAACACTCAAATGCTTTTCAGAAGGTCAGGCAGTTTCTTTTTTAAAGAAAAGGGGGAAGGCAACTCTGTTCGGGGGTGACTTAACTGCAGAACACCATGGAGACAGAAATGCCCAAAGTGACCTTTCATGAGAAGCTCCTTTCAGTTCTGATGCGTATGGCAAAAAGCAGTTTGGAAATAAAAGGTGAATTAGTGTGTTGTGATTTGGGGCTCATTCATATTGAATTCCAGGCACAGAGCTGCTGTGTAGAGTCCTGTTCAAGCAGTTTCTGTAAATGGGTTTGAATTACAGACCTTAGAGATTCTATGCCTATACTTGTAATCAGTAAGTCTGGTTTCTGGTCGTTTAGGTCTTTGCAAGAATACTTTCCCTGAGTCATGTTTTCATGTTAGGCTTTTAGCATTTAGCAACGGTGTATGATATCTGTAATGCAACTTAAGTAACCTTGAGTATAAAGGTGACCTAACTTGTCCAGGTAACTGGAAATTCCAGAGATAATTCTTTCAGGTATGGCTGTACCCAGGTGTTTCACGAATTTGTTCTTCCATCTTTCTTCCTGCTGGTTGACTTCAACCACAGGAATGCACCCTTCTGTGGCAGCAAAATGACCTCTAGCAACTTCAGACTGCTGGCTTTCGTTCACTGCATCAATTTAGTAATACCAGGGAAAAAAGAAGACCTCTCTTCTAATAGTTTCCCAATAAGTTGCATCAGGCTACACGGAACTCCTTTTTCTAACTTATCCATTCAGAGAGATGCCTTTTTCCAATTCTTACAAAGATGCCTCTGGCCCTTAAGAGGTTGAAAAGGTGAGAACAAAAGTAGCCAGATCATTTAGGAGGCCTTGCAATTGCCCAAGTAAGAGAGGCTGGTAGTACTTGGGTTAGACCATGGGTAGTGAGGATGGAGAGAAATGAATGAACTTAAAATTTGTCTTCAGTGGAAATAATGACATTTATTTAACAAACAGAAAATAGTAACTGTTCTGAGCTTGTCCCACATGCGAGAGATACAATAGTGCATAAGACATGTCCCAAACCTAGAATTGCTCATGATCTATGGATTAGACAATGTATAAACAGGTTGGTACTGCACCATGAGCTAAGTATTTTATGAGTACAGAGGAGAGAACAATTTTATCTTTGAGGAAAATTCAGTACACTTTAGGCAGGTGGTGGTATCTGAGTTGGGCCTTTGAAGTATAAGCAGGAGCATTCCAGGTAAAGAAAAATGTAAAGGGAACTTCAATGGAAACATTTGCAAAAGCATAAAGACAAAAAGGACTGTAAGACAAGTGAAAATGATGGAGTCAGTTTGGGAAGGACTTTGAATACCTCTTTAAGATGTAGGTTGGAATGTAGAAATACACAATCTGATGCATGTTGGTGCATGGGTATAAATATATCATATAGAACATGTTAAGTGGATTTTTCTGTAGTTGAATGAATTTCAAACATTCATGTGTGTAAGAATTACTGTACTATGTTTACTATGTAGCATCTTTAGGGATTTCTTTTTTTCCCAATATATTTTGATATATATGGTTTTGTCATATCAGACTATTAGATTTTAATTTCTCTGTACTTAAGATGCAATACCATTGTGTTAGGTGGACCCTATATGATTTAGTGCTGGAAGATACAAAGTACCTTCTCAAAAGTATTCTAGAAAATCTAGTGTACCGGTTAGAGTGATTTTACTTGTAAGCAAAATAAAACTCAGCTTAAATTGGCCTGAACAATGAAGGGGATTAATTGTTGCACAGGCTTGAAAAGTACAGCTTTGGTATATATTGACATCCATTCTCTAAGGTTTTCTCACTACTTTCCATTGTGTGTGGATTGAATTTTATTCCCAGGCTGGTTCCCCTCGATGGCAGGAGAGCAGACAGCCTTGACTGGAGCTACTTGCTTTCCATTGAGGGAAGAAAGAAAGTTCTCCCCCAGGAGCATCAAACAAGAATCCTGAGCTTCACCTTGATTGGGTCATTTCCAAACCCTGGGTAGCTGTTCAGTCCTGGGTTGGCTGAACATCAAGACAGATGAGCTTACCAAAGTCATTATGCATTTTTTTTTTTTGCATAGAAAAACACAGAAAAAAAAATCATGACTTTTCCAACAGTCCTATCATCAATCTATATCTACCAAGCTACCTATCTATCATCTATATCTATCATCTATCTATATCTATCTGTATCTATCTATAGCTCTCTATATCTATCTATCTATCTATCTATCTATCTATCTATCTATCTATCTATCTATCTTCTATCTATCTATCTATCTATCTATCTATCTATCTATCTATCTAATCTATCTATATCTATATGTATCATCTAGCTCTATCCCTTAAAAGCCCCAACGACATAGCAAAACCCTGAATTACTTAGGTAATTAGGACAACATCATAGCATATGTCTTATAAGCATGAAAAATCAAAATCTTGGTGGACAGTTGTATATTGAGTACTGAAGAAAGTATTCATTACACATTTCTGTCCGATTTGAACAAGCATTGGGATGAAGATCCCTTTTAAACTATTATAAAGAAAAGGTTTCCCAAACAAATTTATTAATACGATTGTAGGAATGATTGTGTTGATGAGAGCAAATTCTTCGCAAACAGCCTTCAAAGATACATTTATGTGTTATGCACGGATCACCATTACCTGTGCATGAAAACACCCTCTACCTCTACTTGGTAACATGTAGCTAACCCATTTCCAAATACAGTCTTACTAGAAAAATATTCAAACTGCATCGTTCTTCAAATAGTCCCTTAAGTAGAACTTTTGTTATTCAGAGATCTTCTCCTTAGTGGTTGAAATCAGTAACTTTTCTAGGTATAACTTGAGCTATGACCCATTCCCATTGAAGGGATGCTGAGGAGGTCGTGTAGTAATTTTGGAGTCACCCAGACATTGGTTTGCCACTTGCTATCTGTGTGACCGTGGACAATTTATTTGGCCTGGTTGAAGCTCATCTTCCTCATTTGGAAGGTGACCATAACAATGACCTACAGTAGCAGTGGTCACAAGGATAAAATGTGGCAGTGTTTTTTAAGTGCGTTGCACAAAAAGTGCTCAGTGAAAGTGAGCTCATGCTAACTACTGGAAACTCATTTAGTCCTGGGCCCAGATTCTCTCCTCTTGATTATTTCACGCACCACTTATCAACTTGTCTGTGAGCAATACAGTGAGCGAAGAGCTCAGTCAACGCTTGGCAGTCCTATAGATGGATTTTTGGTAACAAGATGGCTGTTAGATAAAATGGTGTATTGGACGGGTAATGGTAGAGATTCCGTCTGTGAATTCCAGCATCTGTGCTTTCTTCTTTCTGGCAATGGAGAACGATGTGCTCGAAATGTAGCAAACCAATGCACGTGCTTTGTCCCCTCTTGCCCTTCCTCAAATGACATTTGTTTTGGTTCCTTTGTTTTTTGCAAGGACAACTGAAATGTTTTTGAGCTACTGTTGGTCAGATGCCTGGACACTCAGATTCTGGGTTTCCATCCTGATGGTGGAAGTAGAGCTCCCATATTTAAATCCTACTTCTCACCCCAAAGCCAGCCTCAGACAAAGGCAGTGGGTGGTCTTACTGGTCCCCAGTGTTTTAGGAACCGCCCACCTAGGCACATGGAGAGAGTCAGAGATGCTGTTAAACTCTCCACTTCCTGGGATGTATGTGCTTAAACTGTTGCCAGAAACTTAATGTTCTTCTAATGCATTTTCGTGAGTGTGTGTGAGAATCCATTTTCTAGGACTGTGGATAGAGGGAACACACCCCTCTTTCTATAACTGTAAGCCAGCTGGAGATTTAAACAAAGGTTCATTCTGGAAATCACAGTGGTGGTTTCTCCTCACTGGTCCTCTCTTTACTTGGGTATCAACTCTTTAATCTTTCACCCGAGAAAAAAATATCTAATATACTGTAACTAGGATGTTTTCAAAACTAGGAACACTTCAAAACAAGTTTAAATATAAATGAAATTGGTTTCCAAATGTCTTGTTTAAAAAAACGCAGATGTTTTATATTTATTATATCATTTTTGTTTTATCACCTTGCAAAATTTTACAGCATGGAATTTTATTTAATGCAGTGGCATTTTGAACAGCAATATTAGACAGATGTATTTGCTTCATATTGGGAGACTTTTTTTTTCCTTTGGCAGGATATTAAAACTGAAACTAATGTAACTTGGTGTTTGGGGAAATGTGGACGAGGCATTTTGCTTATTGGTAATTGAAAACAACAACCATCTCTCCTCCAAATGCACCCCTCAAAAAAATAAGCTTTATTGCTTAGATAAGTGATTAAACGTTTTCAGAATGCCAGAAGTTCAAATGGAGCCAGTCTAAGGAAGACTTGGCTCCTTAAGTGCAGAGACCATGTCTTTTGACTTTTGCTGTATGAATCCAGGCAGGGCCTAATAAATCATGCTGTTGATTTGTTGCTTTGCTGTTTTAGTTTTTTCCTTTAAATTTTATTTACTTTTTTATTTCTTCTGTGAGTGAGAGACAGAGCGAGAGAGGAAACAGAAAGAGTGAGAGAGAAAGAAAGAGACAGCACCCCTAACAGGGTCCTAAGCTGGGATCCACCCCCAGCCCAGCCAGCTTTGGTGCACTCAGTGAGGTCTCTGGTGTGAGCCTGGAATTTTCCTGCATGGCTCAGCCTTGCAGAGTGCCCCTGTGCCGCTGTTTAGCCCCTGGTTTAGGATTTTGTAAGGATGTATGGCACAGATAGAGGTCACGAGACAGCTAAAAAATGGACTTATTTTCAGGAGTAGTGTAAAGAAACCAAATCCTCCAGCCTCCAGCCCAGATAATTTGTACCTCCTAGCTCCTTCCTCATCTCCTTTTAGTTTTCTTTTTCAAGATGTTTCACTGGTACCCTCAGTGAGGGTATTAGCTGAGTATTTATAATGGAAAAGAAAGCCACTTCCCCCCCCCCCCATTTTCTGTAAAATTTGTCTTCTATAGGCACAGTCTCTCTGTTGGTTCTCACACCCTCCGGGTCACGATGAAATCCCTTATTAATTAAACCAAAATTATATCTGAAATAAATCACTTGTTGAAAGAAACCCACTGTGGCATTTTTTTTTCTAAAAATGTTTGCAATAATTAATGAATCGTTTGGTGACTGGTGACATTTTCAATAACTCTTAAAGTGCCAGAAAATGTTGATATGTACACGGTCTCTGTAGACTCCAGAGTAAGAAGACAGATGATTGAGCAAAGGCTGTGAAATGTATTTTTAAAAATTTTTGTCAGAAGATGCATGTGCTCACTGGAGAGAGAAAGTGAGAGAGAGAGAGAGGAGAGAAGAAGCACCCCCTATAGAGGATGGTCACAGCACATTTTCTATTTCTCTTTCTGGGATTTTGGACTCATGTGCACACGTGCCATGTGTGTTTTTCAGGCTGCCAGGTTTAGAACTTGAACCATGTGGGCTCAGGCTGCCTTAACCATTATGCTACCTGTTGGCCCAAAGTGTTTTGTTTGCTTGTTTTTTTTTTTTTGTTTGTTTGTTTGTTTTGTGGAGCTGGGGAGGGTAGGCTGGAGGAAAGTGTTCTTTTAATAACTCCGGAAGGTTGGGTGATGTGTACATAGTCTCTGTGGAATTCAGAGTAAACTATGGTCCACAAATGCACCCTGAATCCTGATTTTATAAATAAAGTTTTATTTGGGCACAGCTATGCCCATTTGGGCCTTCATTGACATATTGTCTATGGCTGCTTTTCCCTCCACAATGGCAAAATTAAGTCATTGCCACAGAGGCCATTGTATGGTCTGCAAAGTCTAAAATATTTATTATCCGACCTTTTACATATGACACTTGCCACCCTCTGATGTAGTTAATGACCTTGCATGAGTTTGGTTAAGTGACAACTATTTTGTATTAGTTAGATTCATTTTCAAACTTCTCACAGTGGAATGATTTGAGGATTAGGAATAATAGTACACACACACACACACACGTCATGTGTATGATTGTTTCCATTTTCTTACCCATTAGCACACGTTACCAAAAAATCATGGTACTTTCTCCTATTGAACTCAGAGCTGGCCTCAGAATCCTTCTCAACAGTTTCCAGGAAGCCACTGTCCATGGACCATGGGCAGATAAAACACATTTCCATCCTTGCAGTATAGTCTTCATCCTATCTAAAATATTCCCAACCCATCCAAAGTCATAACCTTAGTTACTAAGAGGCTAGACCAGTGGTTCAAAACCTGGTGGAGGTTGTGTGATGTAGAGTTATTGTGATTCTTCAAGGGACCAAGTATTATACGGATACAATCTAACAACAACAACAACAACAATATGCTTCCAGTGTGTTCTTTCTTTAATAATTATCTCTTTAGGTTCAGCCTACTAAGTGCCACGCTCTGTCTCAGGTACTGGGGACTCAATGTGGGAATAAAAAAGTACCAGGCCTCTGCCTTGCATGGAGCAAACAAGGTAGTGAAGATGACCAACAGTAGAAGTGAAAATACAGAATGTAAAGTCAAATAGGGGTGATAGTCACAAAAACAGATGAACAAAACAAAAAAACACCACAACAGGCTGCGGAGATAGAGTCCATGCCAGAATGTAAGAGGGTCATGAAAGACCTTCTTATGGAGGTGACACTTGAGCAGAGACCCAAGTGAAGTGAGGGAGAAAGCTCTGCAGATGAGGAGGAAAGAGCATTTCCCACAGAAGGACCAATAGCAACCAAGGCAGTAAAGTACGCAAGTGTAGGGTGCGCCCGGGAACATCAGGGCTGCCCGCCAGGCTGTGGGAAAGGTAAGGAGGATGGCAGGTGTTCAACTTTTGGTACCATGGGGTAGAGCACGGGAGCTGACATCTTTTCCTGCAAGCTGCCCCTCTTATCCCTTGGTAGCCATCTGGAGAAGATGGGCTTGCCCTGGCATCTTACGGAGGGGAGAATAAAGCAGGCCACTCTCTGCACCCGAGTGATGGACACAGCCCAGGTCAACGGCTCATAGCCCTGATCTCCGCATTTTGCTTTTTGAAAATGATTTTTTTCTTCAAATTGAGGAATCAGTCCTGTAACAGAATGTGATAAAATGCTTCATTTCCCCTCAAACACGGGTAGGACTTGACGTCTTGTTCAGAAGAATAACATCTAGAAAGGAAAAGGTGGTGAGCTTGCGGTGGAGGATCCTGATAGGCAGCACCTCAACCAGTGACCAAGGGGGGCATCCCTAGTGATGCTGGTGAGTCTCTACCACATGCCTCCTGGGGTGATGGGGTGACAGGGCATTTGCCTATGTGACATTCTCCCCCCAAGCCCGACAGTCCAATCACCAGAGGAACATAAGGTAAACCTAACTGAAGGCCATTCTACTAAGGACCTGACTAGTGCTCAACAGCTTCAAGGTCTTGAAAATCCAGGGAAGGCTGAAGACTGACCTAGATGAGTAAAAAAAAAAAGACATTGATAAAAAATGGTGAAATCCAAATAAAGTCTGAAGTTTAGTTAATAGTAAAATAATAATAATTAACCAGTATAATATAATACATTTTATTTCTACAGGTCAATATTAGGGGAAGAAAAGCTCCACCAGGGACCCGCAGATGGCATAATGGTTATGTCGCTGGACTCCCACATAGTTGACCACAGTTTGAATCTCGGACCTAGAGGCTTAAGACTCATACCAGGCACATGTGCATGCATGCCCAAAGTCCTGAGAGGAGGATGGAGGAGAAGAGATTGTGGCA
>NW_006205341.1:237411-262934 GCF_000334495.1 Tupaia belangeri chinensis | reverse complement strand
TGGGGCCGGCGGGCGGGGGGTGACTTCTCGCTTTTTGTCTCTCTCTGGAGAATTCACGTGCCCTATAGCAAAGCTCTCTCTCTCTCTCTCTCAAAAAAAGTTCCATCAGCCACAGGTGCTTCATGGGCGTCCTAGAGCCACAGGTCAGGTGCAGTGTCCTGACAGGAGTCTCTGGTGCCATGATCTGATTGCTATAAGAACGTCTCTGCCACCTCAACAGTGCTGTCCATCCCCCGATGGATGGGTTTCACTGTCTGTGTTGTCACATACCACAAAATTTTTCCCCCCAGCAAGCTTTTCCTTCCAGAACAATCTGAGAGCACAGGTAAAAAGGATTTAATTAACACATGGGCCTGGGGGAGTTAAATATCCGTAAGACTTTTCAGCAGAAGTGGTTGACAGAAGCAGCCCTTAATTACTCAGCCAGCTCGCTGGGCTGCTGTGCCTCAGACAGTGAGGCCCTTGTTTCCAAGGGGGCTGGTGGAGATGGAGGGGCCAGGAGGCACTGTGCGGAGAGGGGCCGTCCTAGCTCAGGCTCCAGTAAGCAGGTTTTAGAAACAGACTTTCTTTCCCCACTCTGTGATAAAGGCTGCCACTTGCCGTCGATGTTCAGAAACCTCAGTAATAAGAGGCAGGCTTTCCTTGGGGAGGAGAGGGAGTTAGTTCTTAAAATCACCACTGTCTGGTGGGTGGTTGTCCGGGTGAGTGGTTTACTTTTCGAAGAGACTGGAGGCACTTAGCTGAGGACAACTCAGAGGCCATTCCCACTTACTGCGCTTTCATCCATCTCTATTTCCAAAAGAAAGGATGTAAGAGGGCTACTCGGCTGGCAGAGGCCACCTCCCCGGGAGGCCAGTCTTGCTCTGCAGTTCGTGCCCCTGCAGCTATGCAGCCCCAATTACCAGCGTTCTAATTAGCCACTCTGGGGAGTGCTAGCCATGCCCTCCCCAGATTGCCCTTGAGGCTGGACAGTGCTGTGCAGAAGCAGGGTCCTGCTGGTCAGTCTCTCTGTCTCTGCTCTGTTGGGGTGGGCAGTTCCAAAGCACAGCGATGGAAAGATCGGGAGCACATCCTGCCTGAATATCTGGCCTGGGGAGTCAAAAATGATACCCAGAGGCAGTCTCAGGACTGCCTCCAGTGCAGTTTGCCATTCTTACCACTTTCCCAGCTCAGAGCAGCAGGCTGACTTTATTCCTTCTCAGCTCATCCATTCATTCATTCATTCATTCAGGGAGAGGTTATGAGGTTCTGGGCCAGAGACTGGGCATCCAATCCTGGCTTGCCCACTTTCCTGCTGGGCGACTTTAGAGAAATTACTTTGATCCTTATCTGTAAAATGAAGGTGAGAAACCTATTTCATAATTTCTGTGGAATCTCCAATGATATGAAACAAGGTTCTCAGCACTATTGCCAGTTTAGATGGACTAATTATTTGTTGTGTGAAAGCATCCTTTGTATTGCAGCATCCCTGGCCTCTTCCCACAGGATGTAGTCACACCCCATCCTCAGTCAGGACAGCCCAACATCCATCCAAGATATTTCCAAATGTCCTGGGGAAGGTAGGGGAGGCACACTGTTTCCTGCCAAGAACCACTGCTGACAGCAGAATGCCATTAACATGGCTTGTGGTACTTAAAAAAGTTGGTGAGCAGGTGGCATGGAGGTTAAGATATTGGATTCCACATGCTAACAGTTTGAGTCCGAGACCCAGCAGTTTGAAAATGCCCCAGTGCCCAAAATCCTCAGAGGAGACTGGAGAGAAGTGATTGGAGTATGGTCATCTCTCCTGGGGTGGGAAAGGGAGAGGATTTCTCACTTTCCTCTCTCTCACTCTGGTAAACACACACCCTATAGAAAAAAAGAAAAGATTGATGAGACTGACTGCTTACCTTCCCTAGGATCCATGAGTCTTGGCAAGGAAATGCATTGCAGAGTTCCTGCTTTCCAGACTTTTTAGAGCCAAAGTGGAGAAAGTCAGACAAAAAGATTCTAAAAAATGACCAGGCAGCTGTGCAGCAGCAATGAAACTGGATCCATAAGGGACAGGTTCTGGGTTTGCCTCCTGGGACCTTCCTGAGCATGCTAGGTGCATAGACATGCCTGTTATGCAGGCCACACTGGGCGTGGATCACTGTGTGAAGATCCTGTTGGCGGTACCTGTTTCTCTCTTTTATCTATCTCTCTCATGGAAGAAATAAATGAATAAACTGTCCTTTTTGTTTAGAGAGATCTTTGCTATAGGGTGTGTGCACTCACTAGAGAGACAGAGAGATAGAAAATGAGAAATCACCTCTTATGCGGGGGAATAGCCATGCTGCAATCCCTTCTCCTCCATTCTATTCTCGGGATTTAAGGCATTGCGCGCACATGTACCCGGAGTGAGTTTTAAGCCGCTGGATCCAGGACTTGAACCTTGATTGACTACATGGGAGTCCAGTGATGTAATCATTACACCATCTGTGGGTCCCAAATGAATAAACTTAAAAAAGAATTGGGATAGGCCATGTGCACTCATCAAAAAGAGATGGAGAGAAAGAAAGAAGGAAAGTGAGAAAGTACCTCCGCCCGCCCCTCCCCCCACCCCAGGGAAGATGGCCACACTGTAATCCCCTCTCCTCCATTCTCCACCCTGAATTCTGGGTACATGCGTGTGCTTGGTGCATTTCTTATGTTGCTGGGGCCAGGATTCGAACTGCGCTGTCGGCTGGCCATGTGGGATCTAGCCACCTTAACTACCACACCACTGACTAGCTCATAATCCTTTTTTTTTTAAAGTAATGAAGAATGCAAATTATGACTGGGTTACTGGCCCTTGAAACCATAGCATTGATTGCCAAGACCTCAAGAATTTAGAAATAGCCCAGTGGAAAAGTGGGAGTAAAGGTCTAGCGGGATAGAGGCACGGACAAAACAGGCGAAGACCTGACTGAATCCAGCCTCTCATTCAAGGGCAGGCATAGGCCCAATGACTTCCAACCAGTATTTTACACTCTGAAAAAAAGACCACTTTCATCAGATAAAAACATCTCTAGATAAAAGAGTGAAAAGTTAAAAAGTAACATATGCTGTTAGAGTTTGCATATTTTTGTGGGTTCTGTCTACAAGTTGGACAATAAAGTTATTTTTATCTAATCTTCCCCAATTCTTTCCTCTTCATAACCAACAGGGAAGAAAATACTGATGTTCGCTTGTAGTGACTGTGTGGTTTTCCTATAAAAATATTTCCATGGATACCAAGATATTATAAAATTGAAAAATGATGCATAGGAAGAAAAGTATGCAATTGTAAATTTTAGAGTTGGCATGAACTCAGTGATCGTCTTTAACTCCCTAGTTTTCATGGTGAGCAAACCAAGCTCCAAGATAGGCAGTAATTGCCCAAGGTCATGGAGCTCATTAGGGTCAAAGAGGAGCCTTAAAGTCAGGACTCCTGATTCCGTCTCTCATGTCTCAAATCTTCTTCCATATGCTTCCTTGTTTTGTCAAGAGTGAGCTTTAAACTTGACTTTTGTATTTTTTCCCTAAACCACTGAAGCAAAATCCCATGAAACATTAAATAATTTCCTTACAACTTTGAGATAAGTGTGCATTTGTTTCTGATTTCTATTGTGGCAAAATATACATAATATAACAGTTGCTATTTTAGCCACTTTCGTGTGTTCAACTCAGTACATGCACGTGATTGTGCAGCTCTCAGCCCCATTGCAGCCATCTCCAGAACTTTTCCGTCATCCTCAAGAGAAGCTCTGTACCCTTCAGAAACTCCCCAGTTCCTCTCAGGCCCCGTAACTTCCACTCTGTTCTCTGTCTCTGTGAATTAGACAATTCTAGGTACTTCATATCAGTGGAATCATGCAATATTTGTCCTTTTCTGTGTTTGATTTTAAGTTCTTTGGTATGTTGGTTTTTACATTTTTTTAACAGAAGTTTTATATTTTTTTCTCTGTTTAAAAAAAGTTTATTTTGGTGCAGGTGTGTTGGGGGGGCACCCTGAAAAGGTCTTACTACCACAATCCACTCCCAGCCTCTGGCAGCCTGAATCACTGGCATGTGCACACACACCTGGGATGTCCAGCGAGGCCTCAGTGAACCTGGTGCCTTCCCATATGGGTCAGCTTACAAAGCACGGCACTACTGCTGTGCCACTGTGGCTGGCCCAGTTGTGGCATGGGAGTTTCCTTTTTTTTTTTTTTTTTTTTTTTAAGGTTTTTTGCCATAGGGATGTGCACTCAGCAAGAGAGACAGAAAGATGGACAGTGAGAAATCACCTACAGAGGGGAAGGCCACGCTGCAATCCTTTCTCCTCCATTCTGCTCTCAGGATTTTGGACACATGCACATGTGCCCGGTGTTATCCTCAAGCTGCCAGGTCTGGGACTTTAACTGTGGTTATGGGAAATCAGTGCCTTAACCACCATGTCACCCGCTGGCCTCTAAGGTTCCATTCTAAACTTCAAGGTTGTAAACGAGTTTTCTGTCCTCTCCCCCCCTCCCCCCACTGTTAATATGCTTTGCTACAGTTGTCTCTCGCCCATCTTTTTTTTTTTTTTTTTTTTTTTTTTTTTTTTTTTTTTTAGTTTTCCACTACTGCAGGGCACTATAGTTTGCTGAACAGAGAGATGGAGAGAGAGAGAAAAAGTGAGAAATCATTCCCTGGGGGGATGGCCATGCCACAATCCCTTCTCCATTCTCCTTTTGGGAATTTGGACATAGAAGCAGTGCATACCCAGCATGTTTTAACTGCTGGCTCTGGGACTAGAACAGCATAGTTGGCCATGTGGGTTCCAGTGCCTTAACCACCATGCTGCCTTCTGGCCCTCATCATTCTTTTGTAGAATGAAAAAACAAGTTGGAGAGAAGCAACAAAAGGAGCATGACGTATCGGACTGGGAGGGAAATGGAGCCCCCTTCTTGCTTTCCCAGTCCCTGAGAGGACGGCTGGAAAGGCCGCACTTACCTGTACACTGTGGAATGAGCCCGTCTCCATTCACGGTTCCAGTAACACCTTGGTCTAAGAAAATCCCTTCCGGCAGGAAGAAAAATGTAAGCTGAAATACAAATGATGAGTTCAGATGCTGCTTAGTTCCACATTTCTTCCCTTCTTCCTCTTTGCCTTCTCCTTCTTCTTTACCTCCTTTTTAAAATTGTGGTTTTCTATCACTTTACACACTCTCAAAGGTCTTTCTGTGGTGGAAGTGTCCTAAATATTAAAAGCAAATAAATACAGGATTGCCTTTTGGGCACCTGGCAGATTTATTTAGGTTTGAGGAATCTAAGTAGTTGAAATGTTTTGTTTTCCTAAATCCTATAAGTGCAAGTGACAAATAGCTGCCATAGTCATCAACATAGCTAAGGATTTAAGTAGTTAGACTGTCACCTTCATTCCAGGTTAGCCTGAGTCTATGTGCATTCTGACAGGTTAATCTTCACTACCACCGGAGTAGTAGCCATCTCCACTCTGTGGCCTTACCACGATCTGTCTGGGCAGGTTTTGCATCGGTGACCCCTTCCTAAGCCACATGGGGAGGTGGTCCTTGGCCCTGGTGCTCATGGGTGACCTTTTGCCTTGTGGCATATGCATGTCCTGGCACCAGACGGGAGTGTTTGCGAGTCACAGGTGGCCATCCTGTGGGAACATTCGGCTGCATGCAGAGTGCTCCGTGTGTTGGAAATGGACTCCTTTGCCAGCTGGAAAAGCCAACAGGCACATTTCTTCAGCCAAGGCTGAGGATGCTCATTCATGAGCCGTAATGCTCCAAACCCTAACATGTCAATGTGGAGCTACAAGAGTCCCATTGCTCTTCTGGTGACCCAGATGAGGGCTTTGCTGTTTGCCAAGATGAGGTTTGTTTCTTTTTGGCCGGCATACCATATTTTAAAATCATGCATAGTCTTTGAGACTCAATGTTAGTGAGTCTCAACCTTGGTAGCATGTTAGAACCATGAAAAAAGCATCAAAAATATCTCCTGTGAGATCCTGATTTAATTGGCCCAGTGTGAGGGGATTCAGGGTAGATGATTGTAATGTGCAGCCAAGTTTGAAAACCACTGTTGAAATCCTGGAATGTGTTTTCAGAGGAAGGCATGTCTGCCTCTTGTCTAGGGTGGTGATTGTAATGACAGTGATGGTGCTGATCAGAGCTAACCTTTACTATGTGCCAGATCTAGTTTACATGCCTCTTCCCAGACTACCTTTGCTATAATCTTTGAAATAAACACTATTCTTTCAGGTATGGGCAACTGAGCAACAGAGGAGTTAACTCACCCTCTCAAGGTCACTCAGGTAGAATATGCCAGTGCCCAGGGAAGAGTTCATGCTGCAGCCCCTGTACTAACGACGGGTGATGGTTGTTAGCCTGGGTGTCTCCTCTGAAGATGTTCGAAGGCAAAGAAGCCCCCGGACTCCTCAAATATGGTTGCTGCACTATTGCCTCTTTTCTATGGTGGGATTGAATGTGGTCATTGTAAGACACAGGGATGGGGGACATCGGAATGCAGGACGCAGCCCCAGAGGCCTCTGTGTGGGTAGCTCCTGCCAGATGGAAATACCTGCAGTGACTTCTGTACTTAAATGAAGTGCTGTTAGGAGGAAACATTAAGGAGTGATTGAAGGCAAAGACAATAATGCTGAGGTCTTTTCCTGACATTGCATTAATAGGAGAAGGTGGAAACTCAGCTGGTTCCCTTTAACTCTTACTTGGCACTCCTGCGGCTACTTCTAAGGGTATCAGCTGTTCCTTGCAAACCAGTTGTCTTTGGCGGGGCATGGGTGGTGGTGGGAGGGTGTCACTATGTATCTTGATTTGTTTTGCAAGCCACACTGGGCTGTCCAAAATGCCAAGCATTTTTCCTATGGAAATGTGCTCTGTGTGGTTTTGATTAATGCCCTTTCTTCTGCTATCTTCTTGGGCTGCTTTTCATTTCCTGCTGCTTCCTATGGCTTTTTTTGTTGGTCCAAGTCTACCTCCTCTATCGGTGTTCTTCTGCAGGTGGCCCCCATTTTCCTGCTCTGTTTTATGACTCTCTTGGACCTACTGGTTCTCATCTTCCAATCCCTCCTCCTCGCCCACTTTGCCTGTGATGTCTATATAAAATATACTACTATTTACCACTACGTTACTCCAAACCGGAGCCATGCCAGGAGGGACCAAGGATCACTAATGATACAGTCGGTGTTTTACCAACTAGAAGCTAATTGTCCTCAGGTGTTTTTTGTGGACAGTATTCATTTGCTAATTTAGTTGTCATTTGATCGTCTATTTGGTGTCTGAACTTCAACGGGGAGAATGTCCTCCTCCTTACACTGCCCTAAGAATTGAGCCGCTGCTTGTTAAACAATAATCAGTGTGAAGCCAGCAATCTTTAAGTAGAGGATCTTTACATTTGCGGTATAGAAATTAGATGCTAAGGTCTTAGAAAATTAGCATTCTCTTATATCATAGTCAACTCTTCCTCTTGTGGCTTGTGGGTTTTTCCAAGTCATTTTCTTCTTCTATCAATTTCATTTATCAAACTGCTTGGTGCTCATAAGGCAAATGATTGGGGAAAGTGCAGCCCAGATTAATCAAATCAGCTGTTTTGGCAACAATTCCTATGAAAAGCGATGTCAGACAGGAGGTTGAGCTCTAGGCACACTTGGGTTTGGAGGTCAAATGGGGATCTCATTTATCTATGCCAACCCTTCTGCCCTCTGCCCTCTTCTGAATGCTTTCTGCCCTCACCCAGTAACCTAATTTGCGTTTGAAAAAAAAGCAGCAGTTGCAGTAGCACCTTGAGTTGCAGCATTAAGGCAGCCTGGAGAGGGCATCAAAATTTTAGGTAGGCATCTGCTGGGATCCAGTAGTGTGCAGAAGCCAGTGGGAGGTCCAGGAGCCAGATCGCCTTTCCCCTGTGGACCGGACTGGGTATTTATCAGGAAGTCAGAAGCAAGAACCTTGGTAAGAAAGGAAGGCAAGGAAAGGGTGAGCATAAACGGGACAGAAGAAAGCAGGCTTTCACAAAGGAAAGTCGCTGATTCTGTGATCAATCACACTAACAAAGAGGCCAGTGACACAGCCTTGCTCCCCCCAGAACATCACCATTCTACCATCCAAAGCCTATCAGAAGACGCCGACATTAATTTCAATGAACACCCCTGTTCTTGTTGGCAGCTTTTTCCAACGTGGATGGAGTTGACGAGCTGACAGCAATGATCTTTTTTTTCCCCTTGACGTGGTCCTGGGTGGTAAGAACCTCTTTTGCAAGAGGCCACCCATTTTCCTAGACGCCTCCCCCAAAATGTCAACCTCAACTATAAAGCTGAAAAAGACATTTCACATACATAAAATATGTAATTAAAATGATGAATTATTGTAAGATAGAATATTAGCCTTGTGACATTTTAATCTGAACGCACGAGAGAAGGGAGAAAGAGAGCACAATCTGAAGCGCTCAATTAAATTTAGAATTTCCCCCTCCATTGTTGTGAATAAATAGAAAAGATTCTGTAGCAGTCGGTGGAATTATTAATTGCAACTAGTGTAGAAGGTGCATGCACCATATCATGAAATGGAATATCATTGTTAGTGACTATATTTCTTGGTAATTAAGGCCCAGACTAATGATGCAAGTTTTCTCCAGCATGATTTTCATCTGATTATGAGGCTGCTTCATTAAGAGCACTCAGCCTAACGAGCTGTAGCTGTAATAAAGTAATTTTCTGTCTTGTGCTCTGATTGATAAAGAGTTTCTATAGCTAAAAGGAATTGAAAATATAATTATAATTAGAAATGGTTGAATAAAGTTATTACAGGATTGCTGAAGGGTAGTGCAATTGACACCATAATGTTTTTTTGGAAGTGAGCATCTTAAAATTAGACTTTATAAAGCAACAAAACTCCTTTGCTAATAACTGGGCCGAATGTTGCTGCTTCCATAAAATGAACATTTAGATTAAAGGAAAATGAGACTTTCCCACATTGTTCTCGACAAGAAAAACATATGCAAGAAGAATGCCATCGTCTTTCTTCCCAGCATTCTTCCCTCATGAAGTAAAGCTTATGAACATACTTTTTACTCCATTTATAATAATTTTCCTTCTACCATATGTTGGAAAAAGATCTTTTTGATTAAACTGATGTCTTTTTAAGTGTACAGTATAATTTTGGAGTTTCTCTTTGCCAATGTGCAAAGAGTTATGCTGTCTTTTTATAAGTTTGTATTTATGAAGCAGTGGGTTTTATATAGTTTTTCAAATCATGTAGAAGGTTTGTTTTCTTTTCTGTCTTTGTCATGCATTGGTTGATATCAAAATATAACTGGGGAGGATACAAGATTCTAGCCCCCTCCCATGGGAAATGCTAATCAACTCTTTATCCTCGAAACCTTATTTCTTTTTATGATGTTCACATTTATAAACCGTAGAAACTCCGTTAGAGCGGTCCTTGGTGTGTGTGTCCTTGGCTATGTCTGCAATATTGACATATAAATCTGTGGCAATGGTTTTATTTAGAATTAGCTGATACACTTTGTGCTCCAAATTAGTTTCCCATATTTAATTTAGTCTCTTTTGTCCCATTTCAGTTCCCTGCACCGCATGAAAAACATGCATCTACTTTAGAGCTATGTGGTTATGTAAATCTATTTTATGCAAACTTGCCTAGATATTATTGGGTCTGGACTGAACTGGGGAGTGGAACTTCCTAGATCTAGACTTTTGATAGATTATTCCCAAACTATGTTTTTAACCCTGATTCTGACAATCGAAAGACTTGGGGAATTTTTGCAAATCATTTCTCACGTATTATAGGGTAATAAAAGCGTGTTATTGGAATACCATTAGTAAGATTAGAAAGGAAAAAAAGAGCAGAATTTTATTGGTTGTTCATTGAAAATGTGAGCTGTGATTAGTTACATAATCCTACATTAACCTGTAAATTAAAATTCCTTGGTGCAATTTGATGGCTGATTTAATTTTGTCTTTCTTTGTTTGCCGCGGGCTAATTCCATTATGAATTCTTTATACAGCCTTTTCCCTCAATGATTAGCAGCTTCTACTCAAGTTCTGATTACTATTGTACACTTAGCACTACATAAAGCCGGGGATTAATATTCCCCTGAAGAATTGTTGCTATGGATCTGCTCTATTCCTTCTAAGAGATGTTTCTGCAGCTTCAATTGTCCATAAATTATGATCTCTAGTGAATTATCAGTGGGAGTGTGCTGAGCTTAACAAGCTGAAGAGTGCACTCTAGTTCGGAGAGAAAAAAGGCAAGGGAGAAAGAGAAAAAGAGATTCTCAATTATTAATTGTGGGGTTGGATCATTCGGAAGCAGTGGTATTTTTTTTTTCCCCATCTCTATCCTTGCAGACCTGTACAAATCAGAATGAGGTCGTGGGTTAAAACAGAAGCTTTTGAAATCCTTCAATATTTAGTAATCATCATATGCTGGAGGGTCTTAATTACCTGTAAACAGGGAGAGAAGACGCTGGTTCTGCTACCTAGTAACACAGCAGAGTTACGGGGGTGTTTTATTTTGAGAAGTAGCATTGTCTTCATGTACAAAGTACTAGTTCTCCTTGTATCAGGTTAGGGCTATGTGTGTGGGTACCATTGTTTTAAAACATCACTGGAAAGAGCAGAAGACTTAGATGGAATTGAGTGAAGGATTTTTCGAAATGTAGAAGGTTTTCCTCAAGAAGCTGGTGTTTCCAGGTAAAGTTGATCTGTAGCTTAAGAAGGTTCTGCATTTTGCTTTGCTGAGATTAAAAACCGGGGTTTAGATAATACTTGGACATGTGTCCCCTGAGGAAGTACATCACGAGGGGCTTTACACAGGGCTTATCGCGAACGTCAGCTTGGATACACCCAGATAGCCATTCCCCCCCGCCACACCACACTGTCCGCAACCTGGATTCTTGCTCTTCTTGAGGACTCTGTTCTGATGTGTGGCAGAAGCTCTTACTGTTTCTGACACTGGGAGTGATTTTTTTTTTATTTTAATTTTCTCTTTTTTAGATTTTTGCCATAGGCTGTCTGTTCTAGTCGGAGAAAGACAGTGAGAGAGAAAGTGAGAAATCACCTCCCCATCCCAAGGGGGCAACGGCCATGCCGTAATCCTTTCTTCTCGTGGGTACACACACACACACATGCCCACCATGATTTTTAAGCTGCTGTGTGTGGGACTTGAACTGCATTTGACTATGTGGGAGTTCAGCACGTTATCCCCCATGCTACCAGCTGGCCCCACAGGGAGTGAGTTTAACCAGAGAAATCCATTGGCTTCAGGCTAAGACCACCAAGCTTCCTAAATTTCTAGCTTTTATCAACACATATTCCAGTCCAAGGCAAGTAAGCGTTTGAATAAGACATTGTGTGAGGTCATTCTCTTCCCCTCCTGCAATGTCCTTCCTACTTTTACCTGTCCAATGTCTTTCTCCTCTTCCTTCCTTCCTTTCTCCTTTCTTTTTGTTTTTATTCTCTTCCTTTCTTTTTTTGTTCTTTCTTTTTTAGAGACTTGTTTACTTAATTTTTTTTTTTTTAATTTGACCAGAGAGAAAGAGAGAAAGTAAGCCGCCAGGTCTGGCTATGTTGGGGGGCCAGCCCCCTAACCACCATGCCACCTGCCAGTTCCGCCCCCACTCTTTCTTTACTTTATTCTCTCACCCTTCCTTTTTGGATTTCTCTTTTTCTTTTCTTATTTCTCCCCCAGCACTCATCCCCTAAAGAGCTACAATACTGAAAATACGCTGGCATTTTAAAGTTGAAGCAAAAAGGTGAATTATATTGCTACTTGGAAGCCAGCTAAGGGCAGAGTCCTGAGGGAAGAGAGATAAAATAACGGAGTCTGAGAAGTGCACTTAACAGAACAGGCACAGTGGAAAGAATCTTTTCCAGGAATTATCACTTCCCGGTTTTCCAACTGCAAAGCAACAAATCATGACCAAGTCAAGGCGGTTCTGTTACTTGGGAAGGAGTTCCCTTGAATCATCGTTAAGCTGGAGTCTCAGATTGTACCGAGCAGTTCCTGGAAGTGGAGGTAGTATCCCTTTTATCAGGAGCCTACTTTCTGCAGCATGAGTCATGGCACATGCACATGTATACACATGGCAGTTACTGTGACACTTCTGAGAATAAAAGGGACGTCACTAATGATTAAGCCATGGGTTTCAACAGTGGTACAGCAATTAACTGCCATGCTCTGTGAGGCTGGCCCACGTGGGGAAGTTCTGGGTTTGCATCCAGGCACCGTCCTCAGCATACAGGGCATGCATGTGCTTGCCATCGAGGGGTGGCTGAAGCTAGCATGGAGATTGTAGCCTCAAGACCCTGTTGGGGCTGCTGTCTTTCTTTCTTGCTTATTAAATAAATAAAACAAAAATGAAATCAAATTTAAAAAACACATAATTAAGCCAGGACAGGAGGCATAACTGACACTATCCTTGACAAACAGCATGCATGGTCAGCTCAGTCTTGGTGGAGAACTGTCGCCAAGGCCCATGAGTCCTGTGTTCATCAGTTCTGAGTCCTGTCTTTTTGGCCTCTGGGAATCTGATCCTCCTTTTGTGTTTGATGAATTTGACTTGTAATAGTTCTTATTAAGAGTCAGATATTGCCTCCTTTTCTTTGTTTTCTTTCTTTCTCTTGCCATAGAGAAAATGAGAAAGCCCTCTCTATGGGGGATGGTTGTGCCACAATTTCTTCCCTTCTATTTTTCCCTCCTGTTGGGATTTTGGGTGCATACACACATGCACCTGGCTTGTTTTTCAAAGTACCTGATCTGGGGCTTGAATTGCATAGTTAGACATGTGGGATCCAGCTGCCTTAAACACCATGTCACTGGCTGGCCCCTTTCTTTGTTTCCCAGAATCCTTTTGCATTTAGGGCACAAACATGTGATCCTGATCTGTCCACCAGACACATCCACGGGAGACTTTGGCTTTCGGGATTGGCTAGCGATCCTGAGAAGTGAGGTTCCTGAGGAGCCGCCTTTAGTTCTAGACTCAGCAGGGATGATGATGATCTTGCAGTTGTATTCAGACCCTGAGGTGCAGTTTGTGAGGGCCAAGACTGCATGAGATCTTGGATGCAGTTATTGGACACACAGTCTCTCAGGCTTTCCCCATTCTCCTAGTGGTTCTGGGAAAATTACCACTCTAGCACCAAAGAGATACTCTGAGAATCTGGCATAGCACCATAGAGGAGACAGCTGGCACAACAGGTCAAAATTCATTCTTTCATTCCACACACAGGGACGGAGCCTTGTGCTCTAGGTGCACAGGCCAGGGTACCAGAGAGCAGTGGCTGGAGCCTAGAGGAAGCTTGCTGGTGTTTGCCTCACCTTCTTTTTATTTTTAAGAATTTTTTTTTCACCTTAGGATATGTGCACTCACAGAGATAGTAAGAGGGAAGGTGAGAAATCACCCCACAGGAGAGATGGCCACACCACAATCCATTTTGCGCCATTCTCCTCTCAGGATTTAGGGCATGCATATACATATGCCTGGGATGAATTTAAGCTGCCTGGTCCAGGACTCAAACTGTGGTTGACTCTGTGGAAGTCTAGCAACGTAACCATCTGGTAGTCCACACCTCACCTTCTTTTAATTTGAAAGTTCGGCTCTGGTCCTGATGGGCATGTTCACTTTAGTCAGCACGGGGAGCAGGAGTGGGCAACTAGGGCTTGACCTCCTTAGGAGGAACACGTAATACTATGCTCCTCACCAAGGGAGCCAATGGCTTTAGACAGAAAAATTCTATAAATGCATACTCATTCCAGGCCCCACCCACTAAATCCCAATACTTGTAACTACCTAAATCTGCCCTTTACCCAAATTCCAGACACTTTTGGCAAATAGCACAACCCTGGATAAGAATCACTGAGTTACCATATTCTTCTAAATGCGTGTAATAGTCTTCCCAAGAAGACTTTCGATGAGCACATTGTCAAGAATTTCGTGACATTGCTAGCAACATTCTGTGTCCTGGTGATATTTTAGTACCCCTTAGAAATCAGTTCCTACAGAACTTTCCACTGACAGTATCTGGCAGTGCTCTTTAATGCAGTTCTCCTGTATTACAATGGGCTGAGGCTAGGGCATCAAAGATGGTTTGTTCAAGGCAGATTTCACCTGTTGATTTGACTAACAGCCCCTCTTGAAAGCCAAATTTGAAAAAAACAAAGAAACAAACAAACAAAAAACTAATCTCATATTGTGTGGTTGCATTTTCACTTATTTAAGATCTATACTATCTTGGGGGTGACACTTCCTCCTGGAACCTTCTCCTTCAGGATTAGTGTGCAACCTCCAGCCATGAGTCTGGTCCAGTGGAGACCCCTAAGGCATGAGGAATGTTTGTAGTGTGAGGAGAGTGTTGGCCACAGAAGGAGGCTTATGCTGTGTGAAATAATACTGAAAGGCCCCACTGAAAACACACTAGAAATTTAGGGTTTTCTCACTCGTATGCATAGGCAGCTGTGTTCCCAAGATATCTGGTAAATAACATGTATTTGATGTAGGATGATAGGCTTTTAAGGATGGAAGTAACTGGTTTATCTGCTTCTCTTTTTAAAAATTAATTTAATGCAATTTTTTTTTTAATTACCAGAGGGCCAATGGGCTTGTCAGAGAGAGAGAGAGAGAGAGAGAGAGAGAGAAGAAAAAGAGAGAGAGAACACCTTTCCAATAGGGTGTGGTCATACTGCAATCCTTTTTACTCCACTTCTCCATCTTATTGGGATTTTGAACACCTACACACGTGTAACTGATATGTTTTTCAAGCTGCCTGGTCATAATTCAAACTGAGGTCAGCCATGTAGGATCCGTCTCCCAATACACCAAGCTTTCCACTGCCCTATGAGGCCAGACCATGCCTGCTTTTCTTCTTCTACAACTGACAAAAAGTCATAAGTGTTGAAGTGACTCTTACCAGATCACCATTATAATAACAGCAGTCTACACATACTATGTGTCAGACACTGTTCTAGCTAAAATGAACCACTCTAAGTATTAGGTCATTTGATTTTCACAGCCATTCTAATAGGTAGTTATTATTGTTATTGCTGTCTTAGAACGGAGCCACAAGGAGGTTCAGAAACTAACCTAGATACATCATATGAATGGTGAGTGGTAGAGCCAGGGTTTGAACTGTGGTCATTCAGCTCCAGAGTCCACATGGTCCACAGCTTTATACCTCGGGAGGTAGGGGTAGCATTTGAGCCTGAGTTTGTTTGCTCTTAGGTGTATAGACTCCCCTTTCTTTCTCTTTTTTCCCTCTCTTTCCTTCCTTCTCCATCAATTCCTTTTCTCTCTAAAACTGATTTCCTCTCCACTGAGACAGCTCTGCAGGGCTTCCTGTCCCTGCCTTATTCACATCCTCTGTCTGACATTTACATATCCACTGCCTCTCCCTTTTTACTGCCGCCTTTCTTGCCAAATACAAATAATGACTGTTCTTTTGCTGTTCCTTGTTTCTGGTGCAGTGGGACAATGCAGAGAGCATAGATAAATGTTTCTCAGAGCATGGCTGTGGCGCTTTGAAAAGAGGGAGCCCTGGTAACAGACCCAGAGGTAGAGACAATTTCCTTGCCCCATTGATGTCTCTCCCAGGGAAGAGAGTCTCAGCAAAAGAGCCAGCTCTGGATTCAGAAGAAGCAATGGCGGTTTAAATGGGCTCTGTGTGTGTGCGTGTGTGAATCATCTCCATGCAGTGAGGACACAGAGGTCTCCAGCTAGGTGACTTCCTGAATGGTAAGCACACACGGCACCGCTGAAGGCACAAGTTAAACATTTCCCTGCTCTCATGTTGGCTGGTGAGAAGCAGTGCATAAGAACCCCACATGAAAGGGACTCACATTCTATGCAAGTTTGCTTTCTAGCCAAAGAGGCTGAATAATTTTCCTTTGCCTTTGCTGAAAGACTTGTCAAATTCCATGCAAGTTGATTCTGCCGATTTGCATGAGAGGAAATATAATCTGATGAAGATGTAAATGTACACAATTGTTTTCTTATTTGTAGGCTTTCTGTTTCTTATTTGGAAGGAGGCTGATTTAAATAGTCCTATTTGAAGTAACTTGGAGGGGTTTATGCAATAGCAAGTGATAACATTTTGAGAGACTTCTTGTGGGTTAATTCCAGTTTTCCTTCTTTTATATCAATTCATTTAGTCATGCTTATAATTAGAACTTTTGAGTGTTTATATTAAAAATATTATGAGAGAGAGGATACAAAGAAATAAGCCCTGCCTCTAGGAGCTTACAGTGAAACACATTTTAAAATGCATTTTGAAGTCATTTGGAATTTGGAATGAATTTTCCATATAAACAAGGTTCTAACACATTGCAATTGTATAACACTTTATCGTTTACAAAATACTATCATAATCCCAGGCAAAACAACAAAAGCCTCTTTAATTCCTTATGTAGTTGAAACAAAACAATTGGAAACCATTTTAAACATTATTTCTGTGTTCTGCTAAACCCACAACTACTGGGATCCTGAGTTCTCCTTTGCCTGCACATTTCCAAGTGGGATTACAATGGTGTTAGGACATGACCCAAAGGTTGCTTGGAGTATCAGTGAATCTCGACTTTTGGACCCTGCCATTTTTTCACATTGTAGTTGATACCCTTAAACTTTCTTTTGTGGGCTAGATTTAGGCCTTTTTGAACAACCAGTAGGTTCAGACTTCCGATATTGTCTGCTAGCTTTGAATAATTTCTGCAGCATTTGCATCTTCAGTTACACAATATGCTTATCGCTGCAATTATTTAAATATTTTATGTAATTTTTCCCCTGATTATTAAAAAAAGAGATAAAAACAAGAGAATGAAAATGTCAAAGTGGTGACTCAAAGTGTGGGTTTCATAGAGTCGATGTAAATGACATGAGTTGAATCGATTTTGGTATGTTATTAGTGGGGACTCTAGCTTCTTTCAGTCTAAGTCAGTCAAATGTGTGTATTCACTTGTGAAAGAAAAGAATAAAACAATAAGCCACATGCCCTGCTAGAATGGATTATTAAAGATTAGGTATGACATACAAAGTATAGTTAGGAATTTCATATAAAATTTTTAGCTTCCCCAAAATAGAATTTTTATGCAGATTTGTAGTTTAGCTTGCATACCTTTGACTTTCAGACATATTTCAGGGTCAGTATGGATGGAATTAGGGGATGCTAAGACTACATGAGGGGATGGGACTTAATTACCTGACTGGAGTGAATGATGAGAATTAAAGTGTGGAGGCAGGAAATATTGTGTGCTTAGAGAAAAGTAAACTACATGATTGGACAACTGTATACTGGTTTAAAGTTCATTGAAGGTAGTAGAGAATGATTCAGCTAGAAGGTTGATTGTGGCCAGATCAAAGAGGGTCTGGAATTTCAAACTAAACTATGACTTAATTTTAGTTTCCTAGTTCTTTAATTTGGTCATGGAAACCCTTGGGATGCAGGAGAAAGGAAAAATAGTTATATAGCTCTTGTAATGTTTCAGGTGTGATTTGTGACGGCCTGAATCAGGAAGGTGCAAATGGGAGCAGGAGGCAGTGATAGATTTGAGAATTAAAATAGGTGTTATTTGGTATGATTGAATTGTCAAGGATGGGGGAAGGGAAGGAGTGAAGAATGACTGGGCAGAAGGCAGATTGGTAGTGTTATCCTAGAAACAGGAGAAAGAGGGTATGAGAAAGAAACGAGGTACATTTTAAAAGGGTGGAGCTCAAGGTGCCCATGACTATCCTGATGGAATTCTCTGGAGAGTTTGGTAGAACTGGAGGAATAAAATTTGGAGGCAACATTTTTGGAGGCAATGGCAAAAGTAATGGAGAAGAATGAGATTTCAGTGAGAGATTAGAAGGCAGAGAGTCAAGAGCTGTGTCTCAGAGTTGCGGGAATTTATACTTAGAGGAGTTGGAGGAGGAAGGTAAGCTAACGAGGAGAGAAACAGGAGAATTAAGTACAGTTTAAAGGAGACAAGGAAAGAGTAGCATCAAGAAGGAAATAGTACACTGCCAAAGAAGCAAGTGCTGGGAAGTGGTTGAGGATGTGGCTGTTAGAGGTCACTAGAGATTCTTAAGTGAGTGGGCCCATTTAGAGAGAGCTGTGATAGCTCCTGTCATATTAACCTGAATGTCTCCGCAATGCAGGAGGCAATGCCACTACTGGGGATTAGAGAGTTGGGGATAAGAACGGGTTGTAAGTGGAAGCTCAGAAGAGCCAAGAGGCAGATTCAGCAGCAACAAAGAACCAGTTCAAGGAAACAGCCTGAACAGTGAATTCAATCAGCATCATTTGAGATTTTTTTCCCTAAAATTTTTGTTAAAGTAGAAAGAGGTCAAGAAGTGGGGGAACTCAAGGGGTCTTGCAAGGGAGGGGCTTGAACTTTATAGGATGTGAGGCCTTGGCCTAGGAGAAATTAAAATCCAAGTGAGAGGGTGGAGAGTTGGCTGCCATGACAAGGCACAGGTTATGTTTAGCAGGTTGAACATATGAGATAGCAAGGAGTATTCAGAGAAGGGAATTTCAGGGTTTTAGCCTTTTTAGTTAAAGTAGTTTTAAGTATTACATTATGTTAGGATATGAGTGAGACGGTATTAAAGTAAATAGGATGAGTGTTTTGGAGTTCCGCAGGTCTGAGAAGTGTTAAGTTGTTGCTGAGAGGATCATCAGTAAGGATTCTGACCCTCCAGAGTTGAAGATAGGAGCAGAAAGGAAGGAAACAAACTATTATCTATTGAGGGCTTACTATGTGCCAGGCAGTGTAAAAAACTCAATTATTTTTTCACATATGATCTAGTATTTAATCCACACATCTCTGTATTAGTAGGTATTATTGCACCCTCTTTACAGATGAAAATCTGAACCTTGCAAGTTGGTCCAAAGTCTCCCAGATAAGACTCACTGGAGACAGGCCATGAATTTAAGTATCATCCAAAGCCTGTATTCTTTTGTGAGAAGAACCACTAGCTAAAAGTTGATATCATCAAAGTAAGGTCCCTGGAGGAGTCAGCAGACAAGGTGACCAGAAAGAAGATAGTCTGCTGTAGGTAGGAAGTGTGGACTTAGAGAGAACATACATTGTTAAGTGGGCATGTTGGAAGAGAGACGTGGCCATGAAAACAGAGGCTGTGGTATACTGACATCTCATGTGGTGATATTGGTGTGTGTGAAGGGGTGGGCTTTGAGGGGGCTATCAGGGGGAATTAAGATCCAATTAAAGGGCAAGGGACACATTGGAATGGTTTAGGCATATCCCAAGAGGAGCTTTCAATTTCCTTACTGCCTTCCAGCCGAGACAAATATGACTCCAATTTTCATCCTCTCCATTTCTGTTCTTATGTCTGCCAGGATCAATACTCCAGACAGATACTTCTTTAAAAATTGGAGATTGAGCTTGGTAAATATTTCAGGAGCAATTCAAATGATTCTTCTGAATTTGGAAACATTTATCTAAAATAAGAAATGTGAAGTGATAGCTTTGCTTCTCTTAGTGGAGGGAATGGGTTTAGAGTTTGGTTGAAAAGTGACCGAATACTTCATTCTCCTTTTCACAGCTGGCAGGCCAGTCAGAAGGTAACTGTTGACATAGTGGTTTCTGAAGATAATCACCCTTTATTATTATTTGTACTGTTTTGCCTTCTAGGTTCCCTAGCTAAAATCCATATGTTCTCCAAGCTGGACATATTTAATTTGAAATCCCACAATGGTTGGTATCACGTTTTGTAGGCTTTGGCAATATAAATGGAGTTACTTTCTGGGTATGAATAAGAAGTAGTTGACATCATTGAGTGATTAGCAGGCTCTTGATGCCATGCTAACCAGTTTCTGAAGGGCTATTTCTATGAGGCTTACATCTATAGGGACCAGTTGAGGCCAACTTCAGTTAAACATTGTAATCAAGAGTCCCACTAGTATTCCAATTGAGCAGGACCTAGGTTAGGCCTTTTTCATTCTTAGCGAATTTTCCCTTATGCACTGATTTTATAAACAGTGGGTTCTACTTCTAAAAAAATGTCAGAGCCAGATGGTGATGCAGCAGCAAAGTGCCATGACCTGCAAGGGAATCTTACATGGGAAGATTCACAGTTAAGTCCGGAGACCTCTCTGAGTATGCTAGGCACATACGTGTCAATGATCAGGAACTGGTGGAAGGCTAGGAATGGATCACAAAAACAAGACCCTGTTGGGAGTGCTGTCTTTCTCTCTCTTTCTCTTGTTTATAGAAGAAATAAATGAAAAAATGTAAAAAAAATTTTTCTCCTTTTCCCTCCTAAGGAGAAATTCCTTTGATTTTTATAGTTATTGAATGTGGAACTTGACACATGAAAATCAATTCCGCACAATAAAAGACATTTTAGAAGTTAAGTAAAACTTTTTATCAAGTTTCTTTGTCACATGAAAATATCTCAGAGATACTAGAGTGAAACTGAAACTTTATTCCTGTCTTTGAGTGAGCGTCTACTTTCTTTCGATGGTTGGCTGGGAAATGATTGACCAAGCAGAATTATTTGCCCTTGTCCTCTCAACTACATGGTAGGGAGTAAAAAGATCCATCCATCTATTGAAAAAAAAAATCATCGAATGATTGCTCTGGATCAGGTGCAGTTCTGGGGCCTGCAATTATAACAGGCAGACAGAAATCCTTGCCCATAGATTTCTGGTGGAGGAGACCAACAAAAACCAAATAACCAAGTAAGTATATAAAGTATAATGTCGCAGAGTCATAAGTGGTATAAAGAAAAGAAGGGGGAGATGAGAAGATGGGAGAAGAAGGATCATTTTAATTTCCACGGTGTGGTCAGGGAGGACCTTTCTAAGGAGATGATATTTGAACTGAGATCACGGTTGACAGACAGCTGAGGAAATCTGGCATGGGATGCTTTGCATTTGCTTTTTAATACAGAGAGTGACTTACCATGGCATTCAGTCCTCCCAAGAACCCTGTGAAGGAGACATGAATAGCCCCATGTGTAGTGGAAGCAGTTCAATAGCTAGAAAGTTCAAGACCATGCAGAGCTGGATCTTCAGTCAGACTGTCTTAGTCCATGTGGTATCTCTCAGCCCACACTACAGGTCAGACCAACCACTGAAAATACCAACATGCTCACGAGAGACACACAGTGGTTGTAAATTCACACAGCGGAGGAGCAAAGTGTGGAGGGGCAGCTGGAAAGGATGGGCCCCTGAGGTGACCACCTGGGGAAACAAAGTATGCTGTTGGGTACTTGTCATTTCTTCTGATCGAGCTAACTCAGAGAATGAGCTGAGATCTGGGAGGACCAAGTCTGACCCTGACCTTGGGTGTCCCAAATAACCTCTATTTAAGGGCATTAAAAAAAAATTGAAAGCTGCCTTCATTTAAATTGATATCCACCAACTCCTCACCAAGTCACGCCTCAGGTGTTGAAAAAACGCAGCCAAGTAACTGACAGTAAGCAAAATGCACACCGTGCCTTTTTGTTCTTCCTTTCCCATTGCAGACAGAGAATTCAGGCTTTCTGTAGCTCCCTCTGGTAACAAAACATCTAAACATGTTCAAAACAGTGTTGTTATCTTTCACTTTACCCTTGAGCAATGCAAAAGCAACGCTGTGAACTGGCAGACATCGTTTTGCTAACACTCTCCCACACATCTAGCCACGCTTCTCCTAGGAAATCTCCTTTCTTGCCTTTGGAAGGATGTTTTCTGCTTTGTATTTTCAGGTCTGTTTCCAGGAAGAATATGATTCAACTTCCTCTTTGAATTTCCTCCCAATCCGCTCCATGACATCATTAAATAAGCACTGCTGGGGGCCGGTAGGTGGCGTGGTGGTTAAGGTGCTGGATTCCCATATAGTCAACAGTGGTTTGAGTCCTGGACCTGGCAGCTTGCTTTCTTGCTTTCCCTTTCTCTCCTTCTGTCTGTTTCTGGGCAAACAAAAACAAAAACAAAAACAAAAACAAACAAACAAAAACAAATGGAATTAAATAAACAAACAAAAAAGCATTGCTGGACAGATTCAGAACCAGAACTTGTTTCTGGCTTCCTGGCAGGGAATTTACTTAGAATGCAAAGAGGCTGGAGATCTGGGCTTTGATTCTGACCTGGTAAAGGATCTAGGCTGCCGAGGCAAATATGTGGCATGTGCGTCATCAATGCCCTCCCTTAGCCCACGGAAGATATCAGAAAAGGATCCTGGCAGATTTTTCTTGTTACATTTGGACATGATCCCCAGAGTCCTTCTCAACTCATGGCAGCCAGAACCAACACATGGGTGCATCCTGCTCGTAATCCTGAAATTACCAGAACAGCCCTTGCGGCAGATGCCTTTACTGCATCCACTATAAACTTGAAAATCACCTCCAGGGCTTTCACTGTACTCTTAATAGTAGCAGGGCAGCTCTAATAGAGACATACCAGAATATTTATGGTTTTCAGCACAAGCAGAGGGTGTATCAGAACTCTTGGGAGAGGGATGTTGACAGAGTCTAGATTTGTGCATTTTAAAAGAGTTCCCTCTTTTTGCTAGTATTTCCGCCTCTGGATTGAGAAACACTAGAACACACATTTCCTGTTTCTGGTACAAGTTTTCACTTGGCTTCACAATAGCACAGGCACCCCCGGGCAAGCGGGGCTAAGAGCTGGAAAGCACTGTCAGCTGCTGCAAAACTCTGAGAGGGCCAGCCTGACTCTGTGGCCAGATTGCTCATCTTCATCTCAGGAACCATAACCATGGCTCAGTTTCTTATGAACAGTGAGGCAAGTGTCCCTCTCTTTAAGTCAGGGGGTTTCCTGCTGGCTGCGTCTTTTGAAGGACTCATTCCAGGCCTGGAAAGAAGATGGTTTCTCTTGGTGGAAGGGAGCCAGCCTCTCCTGGACTCCCCTTTTCCAGAGTGGCCAGCCTTCCTGTCAGCACTGAGCTGGCCTGGCCCACCTGGTCAGGTTAGGAGGTGACATCTCTCACAAAGACCCCGTTTATAGCTCCTAAGAAAGAACTTCTCAGAATGTTCAAAAGCAAGTTGTAAAAATATTTTTTTGGAGGTACCTCATTAGTTTTAACAATAAATGCTCGTAACTGGAAGTAATGATTTGGCAATTATAAGTCAAACTTCAAGTAAGAACAGGAGACCTATTTCTAGAGAAACAAATAGGGCTGCCTCCCAGGGAGCTCAACTGTGCTTTGAATTTTCCTAGAGTTTATTTTCCCCCGGGACCTTAAGAACTGAGCAAGTATCGGTTCATCAATAACACCCATGTTCAGAGATGGTTGGTGTGTCAAAGGACTCAGAGTATTTAGAGGTGGCCTCTGCTCCATATTTGGATGTGAGCACAGAGTCCAAGGGACCTATCCAGATCATCCCTGTCTAATATGCTGAATGGTGTGCAGGGTAGGTGCTAGGGGGCAAAGATGGAGTGGACAGCATTGCAACTCCTGGTCCCTCCAGGTGACCCAATGGCCTGGGAATCTCACAGGCATTATTTTAGCCTTCATGCCAGTCTACTGTTCTGTACTCTTTATTCATTCAGTTATTCAATGAACATTAATAATTTCTCATTATATCCTGAGCCCTAGGCTTTGTGCTTGGAAACAAAGGTGAGTGAAATGTTTTATGACTCTAAGGGTAATGGGGAAAGTGACCCATGCATCGATGTTCACAGCAATGTAGCAGGGCATGATAGAGACATGTCCTGAGTTTTCTGATGTATAATGACAGTTCTCTCATCTTGATAAGGGAGTGGAGGGGCAGGTGTGTATTTAGTAGATAAATCTTCCTAGAGAAGCAACAAATAACCCGTGCTTTAATGGATATATAATAGAAGAGAGTTTTCTTTTCTTCCTTTTTCCTCTCTCCCTAGGTGGGGCCTGGCACGTTCCAAAGTTAGACAAACACTGACTTGTAGATGATCACTGTCAGGCTGGAACATGGTCTGACTCTTTCCTCTCTTCCTGTATCTACCCTTCCTCTCTTCCTTTATCTACCCTTCCTCTCTTCCTTTATCTCCCCTGAAATCTGTATTTCAAATCTGCCATTCTGTGAGCAACACTTTCTAACCTTTCATCTATTCTCATGTAGATCCCTAATTTATTGTTTTTAACACTTGTTTACCTCCCACCCTATACCTTTGTCCTATCCATTCCTTTTCCAGCCCAAATGCCACATCCAACATTAAAAGCACTCCCTTGTAAAGACCTTGGCTTCCCGGTCTCTCTCTTATTCTGTGATATTCATATGGCGAAACCCCAATCATGCTCAATATCAACTACCTCTCTATTTATTACTTGGATGGAAGCAATGACACAAGCAGTAGAACAACACGCCGCCGTGACTTAGATTCATGAGGGTGCATCTTGAATGGGTACTCAACACTGCCCTGCAATTTATGCATGCTCACACTCTTCAACCAGTTATTTCATTAATTCATTCAAAATCCATTTGCTGAGCATTTACTTTATGTCTGGCTCAGTGACGAGCCCGGGGGACAGAACTGAAAACAGATGACATATAAGTACGTATCAGCATATCAGATAATATTTACTAAAAGCTGTGCTGGGAATTTTGGGTGAATTGACCAAGGGCCTGGCTAACAACTTTACGTGGACTGATTTGAGAAAACCTCACTGAGGAGACATTTAAGCAAATACAAATATATGAATAGCAAGAAGGATCCAGCATGTGAAAAATAAGGGCCTGGCTAACAACTTTACGTGGACTGATTTGAGAAAACCTCACTGAGGAGACATTTAAGCAAATATATGAATAGCAAGAAAAAGCCAGTAGGTGAAAAATCTAAGGGAGGCTCATTCAAGGAAAGGGAACAGTTGGAGAAAAGTCTTTGAGATTGGAACAGGCTAGGCCTGGAAGAAACAGAAAAGCTATGTGGTCAGACCACAGTAGGAAAACAAGAATTATATGGAGACAGAATACATAGGGAGATTGAAGTTTCAGGAAGTTGGACTTGCTGGCCCTGATTTCCGTGCTGAAGGAGAAGCCAATCTTCTGTAGAGCCACAACTCCCCAACCATGGGTATGACCTGGAATATCAGCAGCCATGTTTTGAAGACTCATCTGGTGCTGGTGACCTCCTGAACAAGGAGAAGGAACAAGGCTGGTGGGTGGAATGGGGTCTACCTGCTGTCAGCTGTAGAGCAGAGCACTCTCCAGGGTCCCAGCCAGCACCTCATGCTGCAGCACGTACCTGTCCTTTTTCTCCACCCCCTTGGAGCTGGTGGCCCGAGTCTCTGCTCCTGTGGGTGCTGAGTGACACAGACTCACAGGTGTCACCAACATTTCCAACAGGGAGTCCAAGCACAGACTTTGTGGCCCATGGGGAGTCTCTGGGAGACAGGCACCTGAGGTCACTGCAGGTAAGTTATGAAGCCCTGAAAGATGAAAATCCTTAGCTAAGAAGAAAGCTGAGAGAGCTTCAGAGCTTCTCAGAAATCCAGACAGAAATGGTGAGGATGCTTGAGTGGAAATTGGAAGTGAAGATGATCAAGGAAGAAAGCGACTGTCACGACCTGGAGTCGGTGGTTCAGCCGGTGGAGACGAAACTCACGGGTATGA
>NW_006205341.1:222028-236810 GCF_000334495.1 Tupaia belangeri chinensis | reverse complement strand
GCAGGACCTGGAGGTGATGACCAAATGGGCCATAAAGGCAGAAAATCAGGTCACAAAACTAACACAGGAGGTATGTTTGCTCCAGGCACAGGTCTCCAACTTCAAGTGCAAGAACAAGGCCCTGCACTCAGGCCAGGGCGCCAGCCTGGTGGTGGTGAAGCAGAACACCGATGTGGCCTTGGAGAACCTCCAGGTGGTTGTGAACTTCATACACACTTTCATAAAGCAGCTGGTTTCTAGATCCAAGATCTTGAACCTCATTGCCGAGATCCTCAAGTCTATAAACAGAATCCTGAAATTAAAGATCAGGAGGAGGGCTCTTGAGAACTACCCAGCTGCTCTTAGCTTACACTTCCGCACTTTAGCCCACCCAGGCTTTATCTGAACATGTGGCTACATCTCAACTGTGGTCTTCACCTCAAATGAAGTACCAATTACCAGGTATTAACTCATGCCCCGGAACAGTGGAGTTGGTCACCTGCCCCAGGAGCAGCTCTGCCGGGCGTCACCCCACAGTTCAAACAGCTGTTGGAGATGCTAGTAACTTATTGGAGGGCATTTTTGCATAAGCAAGTGATTTTTAAAAACTGCTAAACATGGAGACAGCAGTTGTGGAATCAGCATGTTCTGTTCTTGCCCTGGAGCGGCACCTGTGAGCTAAACCCAGCTGGCCACTGTGGGTTTCCTGAGTAGAAAGAACATTAGGTGAGCCTCACCCAGCGCCTCTTGCTCACAGATCATGCCTGCAGCCTTGCCTGGAGGGCTGCTGTTGGTGGCAGCCCCAGTGAGGAGCCACTAGGTGGCTACTGCTATTCTCCCCAGGGGGACCCACAGGGACCGAGGCCCCAGACATTCCACCTGTGAGTGTTCAGATGGGACAAATTTTGGCTGAGGGGTGTCGTGTTCCAGGAGGCATTCTGTCCCAGGAGGCTTAGGAGTCAGGACTGCTGGGGACATGCAGGGCTTTCGGGGTGGGGGCCTGCCCTCCGGCTGCCTTTCTGACCCTCTTCCAGGTGAGGGAGGCATGGTGCACTCTAGCCTTTTGGCCCTGTTCCTGTGGATGCTGTTTTCTAACTCTCCTTCTTCCTCCTGTTCACATTGACAACTTTCTGGGGTAATGATTCCTGATGTTCATAGGAAGAAAAGAACTCAAGGTGTGTGTTACGGAGGCTGCTTACCAGAGTGGGGAATGTTGGGACAGTCACTGAGGTGAACAGTCCTCACGAGTACAAGGGTAAGGACTGAGGGTGGGGCTTTGGCCTCTTGCAACTGGGATCAGAGTTTGTAGTGGCTTATCCTGGCTGTGCTGTGTGTGGGAGCAAGGGGGTAGATTTTAGCGCTCTTCTGAGGATGGCGTTTTTCAGAATGGACTTGGAAAAAAGAGTACGATACAGAAGAGATGAAACAACGGCTAGATAGGACAGAGTTTAAAGTTTGAAGATCGGGCAGAGTTCAAACTGTTAAAGAGAGAAGGCTAAAAGGAGTGTGTGAGCCTGGGAACCAGCAGTTAGCATAATGGCAAAGTCGCTGGACTCCCACGTAGTCGACCGCGGTTCGCGTCCCAGACCCTGTGGCTTAAAACTCATGCCGGGTGCGTGTGCATGCGTGCCCAAGATCCCGAGAGGAGAATGGAGAAGGGATTGTGGCATGACCATCCCCCCTTGGGGGGGGTTTCTCGCTTTCTGTCTTATGTCTCTCTCTGTCTGTCTGGCGAGCGCATGCACCCTATAGAGAAAAACCTTTCAAAAAATAAAGGAGTGTGCGAGCCTGAGACAAAATAGCAATATTGAGAGTCCTCTATGAGGTTGAAAAGCAATGGTAGCATACAGTGTCAATGGAGTTTAAACAGCATCCTGAATTCTAGGCTCAAAACCTGTTCTTGATAGCAGATTGAGATCAGTTTAGCACTTGGTAGGCCAGGAGATATTGCAGTAAGAAGTTATGTTGGAATGTGGTTGCCTTGCCCAGGCAAAGGTATTTGTTAAGGAGGGTCAAAAGGGTCTTTCTTGGAGAAAAGAGAGAAGCAAGGAAAGAATGAAAGGAAATAGGGCAGAAGAAAGCAGGCTTTCTAAAAGAAAGTCACTAATTCTGTCTGTGATCAATCACACTGACAAAGAGGCCAGTGGCATAGCCTTATCCTTCCAGAACATCTCCACTGTGTCAACTGAAGTCCCATTAGGAGATGCTGATAGTGATTTATACAGAGCTTTCCTGCTTGCTCCGACCCCACTGTGCCTGGGGTCCTTCCTCCATGTACTTTCCTTTCAAAGTCTCTTCAGGGACAAGTGATGATCACACTGTAATACAAAGCAACCATTGGAAGATGAACTCTTTTTCATCTTTCATTTCCAAATAAAAAATTTCCCAATAGTTTAGCCTTGAGGTTTGGTAGGTGTGCAAACATTCAGCAACCAGTGTCAAATCTAAATTCTCAAAAAGATCTTACGAATATCTTTCACTGGAACCTTTCTTAGAATCTCTTGAAATGGCTCCAACATTCCATTACTTCTTCTTCTTATTTTTTAGTTCATTTTTTACTGAACTCAAAATACTATCAATATAATTAATGCATGTTCCATTTGTTTCCAGTCTTATTTGTAATTAGGCATTTGATGAGGTGAGTACTTGTTGATTGATTAGTTGCCTGGTCTTTTACTATTCTGCCAAGGGCAGCTGAGGCAGTGGCCTCTCGGTCTTGTTCCACGGGATCTTAATTAATAAAAAGAGAAAGAAAAATCATCAGTGGTCAGAACAATTGGAGACACTCTGGATAGAACAATGTCAAATGGATTTTTTTTCTCCTTTCTGCTGACTTTCTGGGAGAGTTTAATATGCGAGGGAGCACAGAGAGTTTCTAAGAGCTGAATAATGTATACTGTGTGCCTGCAGCCTTTTGAACACAGGGTCCTCTTTCGTTGGAGAATCTTGTGTGACTGATATTTCACAAAACATTCTTTGGAACACACAACATTAAGATTTACAGTACAGGATGTTGGGGGCAGAAAAAGAATAAAACACAGAATTACGGACTCACATACAAGAAGCTAAGATGCCAGATTCTCCTCTAGTTCTATTTTGGTAATTGTTTTATCCATTCCTCTGCTCCACCTACGTGCTATTCTTACTATAGATGAATAGTCCCAAAATATAGCGTCTCAATTTGTTCTTCTATTCAAATCACTTTATATAAATGTATAGCATATAAATCTACCAGTCTTCAACTTACAATGTAACTGACACTCCTGAAAACAAGCAGGTCTTGTGAATGCTCCAACCAAAAGGGTGTGATGAAAGTGATCTGTGTGATTTCCAGTGCTAGGTCACAAAAAGGATATCGCTTCTACCTGTCTGTCTTTGTCTCTCTCTGACTGTCTCTCCCTCTCTACCTTAATTCCACCTTATCCATGAGCTATATTCCAGGATACCAGATGCCTGATACTGCTGTTAGTCCCACCCCCTGCAGATATTACGTTTACTATGTTATTTTTCCCCAGACATACACACCTATGATAAATTTTAATTTATACATTAGGGACCGTAAGAGAATAATGATCGTAGCTAATAACAAAATAAAACAATTACCACAATATACTGGAATAAAGTTAGGTGAATGTCTTATTTTACTGGACTCACCTTTCTTGAATTGTAAATGGATATGGGTGAGTGAAAATGAAGAAAGCAACAACTTAGATAATGAGGGACAGAAAAGTGTTCGTGTGTGCTTATGCCTTTTCTAGGAAATCAGCCACTATGATATGAGAAAGTCTAAGCTAACCCACTGGAAGAGGCCCATGTGGAGAGGAATTGAGACCTCCACTGGCTGACAATGAGCATCGGCCTCTATAATGTGAGGGATTAGGACTTCAGATGATTTCAAATCTCAGCTCTTGAGTCTTCCAGATGAGCTCCAGACAGATAAACTGTGCAGCACAGACAAGCTGTTACTTCTATGGATCTGTCTGAATTCCCACTTACAGAAACCAAGAGCATAATAAATGGTGGTTTTACAGTAATGACGTGTGGAGTCATTTGTAACACAGTTTTAGTAATTTGAACAAAGGGTAAAGTTCCAGATTGTTAATCTGACATTAAAGGCCCATGTCCACTGTGATTCCAAACTATTCTTTCATTCTCTTCTCCAACTATTTCTTTGTGGACTCACTGCTGAGAGTGCAGCTATCTTACCTTTTGTGTTCATAACAAAAATCACTTTTTCCTTCCTGCACACCTTTGCCTAATAGAATATAACATCCTTGAAGAGTTCTTTGATCCGTATTTTCTTCAATCTTAGCACAGGGCTTAGAATATAGAAGTAATTGACAAATATTTGAAAAAATAAGTCAATAAATATATGAAAGAGGTCATTATGCTAAGCAGACACAGATTTCTTATACTTACCCATATATTCAAGCCCCCTCCATCCTAAAGCTCAAATTCAAATGTCACTGCTACAGTATTTCCTAGTTACCAAAATTAAGCAATGTAGGGACCAGCAGTTAGCATAATGGCTATGTCACTGGACTTCCATGTAGTTGACCGTGGTTCGAGTCTTGGATCCGGTGGCTTAAACTCACGCCGGGTGTGTGTGCGTGCGTGTCCAAGATTCCGAGAGGAGAATGGAGGAGAAGGGATTGCGGCATGGCCATCCCCCTTGGGGGGGTGATTTCTCGCTTTCTATCTCTCTGTCTCTCTCTATCTGGCAAGCGCACGCACCCTATAGCAAAAACCTCTCCAAAAAAAAAAAAAAATTAAGCAATGTATTCCTTCCTTGAATGCCAGTACAACACATTGCTGGTTCTATTTTCTTAGCTTGTGATTTTTACCAATGGCAATGCTTTGTCATCTTTCCATGGACTTACATATAATTTCTCCAGCCAGGTCCTTTGGACATACCCTATTCTGCTTTTCCTTTTTTCCCACTTCCTTCTCATTCTTTTATTCTTCTTAGGACTTTGAACAGTGCATGTTCTAAATCTATTTGTTGATTATTATGAACCAAGAACAAAACAGCTCCTAAAACAAACAAAGAAACAAACAAACAACAAAACCGCACAAAATCTATTTCTGTCTTAGGCTGTGTTACCTTTACAGTGTGTTCAGCTACAGATAAATCTCTCTGAACTCTTTGTACCAGTCAGACTACACTGAATATTGTGCACTATTCCAGGAAAATGACATCTTCTATGTGGAAATTAATATGCTGAAGCAATAGAACCCTGGAAAAAGTGCCTCCAGGATGTCTTTGGTACCCCTTTGGCTGCTCAGGGAGGTGAAAGAGCTCAGAACTCATCTCAACTCTTTGAGAGTAGCCCTACCATACCAGAGAGCTGCTATATACAATTTCATTTGGATAAAGTTCTGTGGCCAAAACAAAATTAAGAAGGAACATTACCAAAGAATTAAGCAATTCTGAAATCTTAAGGAATTTTTAAGATATTTAGGACTTAAGGACTGTTCAGGGATAGCTGAGAAGACATGGTGCTTATCTTCAGTTAACTGAAGTCAGATCCATGTAGGAGGTGCACAAAGGACTCATGCTTAATTGCACCCAACTGAAATGGTTTGAGTTTCCCATTGGGAATTCAAACCACTTGACTCTAAGAAAAAAAGGGTGATACACTGGAAGGTGCCAGTGTCTTTGGGTGAACCCTATGAAGTTGTACCTTCTGCTGCTTTGTTGGAGATGCTTTCCAGTCCAATCTGGGTATGTTGATGAGGAGCTGAATTAATCAGGCCTGTAACTGTGTAGGCTGCTGTAGTTTGGAATCACCCCATGGCTGCTGCCACAGAAGCCACAAAATGCAGCAGAAGGCAACTGCCACAAAGTCAGAGACAGAAGTGGGAATATTTTCTCTTTCTTCTCTCCTACCTCCTGCAAGTGACTCCTGCTAGTGATAGAACCTACCAGAAAACTAGTAGAAAAGTGGACCTAGGAAAAGTAGTTCAAGACTTCCAGCCCAGTAGAATAGAGTGTATGACGGTAGGCAAGGGGCTGAAAGACAACACATCAGTAACTGGCATTTGTGTCCAGAGAACTATGCTGGTACAAGCATCTACCTCTCACATGGACAACTATAGTAGCGCCACCTAATCTCCTTAAATCCCTTCTGGATTTCCTTTCATCTTCTCTCTAGGACATAGCTGGAAGAGTCCTTTTAAAATAAAACCTAATTGTGTCATTCCTTTGCTTAAAACATTCCTATAACTTCCTATTACCATTAAGATAACAACTCACCCCTTTGCATACATGGTCTGTCCCTTGTTTACCTTTATAGCTTTTTTGTAACACTAGACTTATTCATTTTTTGCAATGCAGTCATCGTGTTCTTTCAGTTTCTTGAATGTGCTGTTCTCCTTTTCTGTGAGATGTCCTTTGTATATGGTCTGTCTCTAAGCAGCATGTTTTTCCTCCAGAGAACTCACATGTTCTTTCTTCAGAATTTCCACTCAACTTTCATCACAGTTTTCCTTGACTTCCTTGAGTGGGTCAGCTGTACCATTTCAGTATCAATATTTCTCTCCATTAGCTATTTACTTCTATTTTCTCCCATCCCTCTGTGTGTGCATGTGCATACACATTTATTTAATTTTATTTATCCCTCTAGACTACAAACTTTGTAAATTCAGGAGTCATGTATTTTTCTTTGCTCAACAATGCTCATTCAATGCCTAGCAGAGTGCTTTATGTGTAAACGATGCTTACTAGGTGAATAAATGTACAAACATATGAGTGTCTGATTTGGTAATTCATTCTTACAAGTGGAAGTTAAAAACATCTGGGGAACCAATGTCAGCTGTCTGCTCTTTATTGTGCTCTCGAAATCTTGAATTTGTGGTTGAGCCCATCATAGGCATCCTTCAAATATTAGAAAAATTACAATCATTTTTCTTTAACTGTTCTGTTCGAGGGCTAAGTCTATCTCTGTATAAGAAGATAACATGCCTCAGAAGATATTTCGCCTTTTTCTTATACTCCTGAGAGCCCCAGATCTCCCTAATGGCTTCAATGTTCATCAGGAACTCTCCCATGGGAGAAGCCCTCTAAGAATTCTACCTTTGTTTGCTGGATCATTTTTAAGCCTAGTCTATTCTGGAATAAAATCCCAACTGAAATGATTTGAGTTTGCCATTGGGAATTCAAACCACTTGACTCTAAGAATATGGTGAAAGAACAAAATAAAAATAGATGAGGATATGAATTACATGAATTCCCCAGGACTCACTGGAAAACAAGCTAGGGATAGAGGGAAAAAAAATCCCCCCAAACAATTCTCTCCAAAGAGGTTGGTGCCTTGCTCACTTCTTTATTTCTTTGGCTATAGTTTTTCCATCTTTAGTAGCATTCCCTGAACCTGGCAAAGATGAGTGACACTTGTTGGTTCCATCGGTTTATGAGAAGGTCATGTTTGGTAGGGTAGATGCCAGTTGGATCTTTCATTTGTCCTGAGAATACCGTTTCCTAGGCTTGAGGTTGTTCAGAGGATGGGGAGATGGACAATAAATGATAACTATGACATGCTCATGAGTGACTGTTGTTATATATTTCCTATCCACTGAACTATAGGTGAAGCATCTTAGTCAAGGACTTTGCTGACTGGAGACTCCCAGTCTCTGCCAGATGGAAGAAATAGGAACCTGGAGGGATGTATTTTTGCAGTGTTTACAGTGCATGGAAGTTTCCTTAAATATATAATCAGAGGTAATTAGGTAAGAAGGGGTGTAAACACTATTGACATGCTAGTCTCGGAATAGGCACCATCTGAGTTGATTTGCCTTTGACAGTTCCTGATTTTCAATATTTTTGATATTTTGGGAAGCAGATGTGATGAGAGTAAAGAAGTTCAAGCTTCAGAATAACATCTCTTGGTTCCAAAATAATATTGCTTGTTTGCATCCTTTTAACTTCTTAACCTACAGAGAGACGCCATCACATAGAGGGGTTTTGCCAATCTAGGGCTTAGTAAATTGAATGGTTCAAGATGGAAAGATTCTACTTGCTACCAGATTAATAAGTGTGACTTAAAGGTACTAAGTTCTCTGTCAAAAAAGTGACATCTCTAGCTCTGGGTTGAATTTTTTTTACATCCATTCCTTCTAGTCTTGAGCCAGATTTGATATCAGAATAATATCAGAGTATTTTGTTGCACTTATTAGAAGTACATTAAGTTGTTCTCTTAGTATTGTGTGAAAATATAATATGATAACAATATAAAAATGGTATGCTTATTTAACAACTCAAAATAGGAGTGAATGATGTTTCCTTCATGTGAGACACATTTGATAACTCTAAAAATGTTTTCCCTTGCTTTCAGATATAATAAATGTGTCCTAGGGCCATGCCAGCCTGGAGCTAGAATCTGGGTACTAAAAACCAGCAGAACTTTTATTCCTAGGCTTAGTACCTTTCTACAGAGGTCCATGTAAATGCTTTCAGATCTTACTGCCTGTGTTGCTGCATAACAAATTATCTGAGAGCTTAATGGCTAAAAACATCCAACATTTATTATCTCAAAAAAAAATGCAGTTTTTGATGAGAGTGGTTTGAGTCTCTGGCTAGTTGGCCTGAAACAAGCAGGGCACATGTGCATGTGCTCAGGATCTTGTGAGACTGGAGAAGTGAAGGAAAGGGGATTGTGGCATGACCAAGCCCCATGGAGGCTGTTTCTCTGTCTCTCACTCTCTTATTGATCTTCCCTTTTGACAGATGAGAGCCAATTCTTAGTCACACATGTACTCTGTTAAAAAATGAAAAAATGATTATTTTTGAATAGCTGTTGGTCATCCTATGGTCCTACCCTTCCAGGACAGATCTAGGTTTTCATCTCCTTCCACCCTACCTAGATCTATCAGTGATAATGCTGAGCATTTTGTGATTTATGGTAAAAAGCAGAATGAGATGAAAGGTTTTGTGATCAGTGCCTGCTTATCATGGTAGCCAGCAGTTTTCATCAGTTCCTTGTACAGAAAAAATAAAAAGATCTCTTTTAGGAAAGAGGATCAATTTATTTTCCCAATGGCTTTCCCTTTGAAGTCAATCTATAAACTCCCTTAGGTGGCAGTGACCTGTAATAATTTTGAATAACACCCCTGAACCTAAGCTCCCATCAAAGCCTGGCCTGCTGGTTGGTCTTTCTTGTGCTTTTATTGTTGCATGTTATCACTTTAAGGGTAATATTCTTTCTTGCAAAGCTTTTAAGCATTGCTTTGCGAAAGGTGTTGGAAAGGTGAAAATGGTAATTAAATCTTATCTCCAGTGTAATTTTATGATTACATAGTACTATTCCCTAGAACTATGCTTTTGAAATTGTTGTGGGCCCATGAATGCCTCTTGTGTATCACTGTGGAGAAAGTGCTAAAACAGGACTTTGTTGTCCAATTATTTTTATATCAACAGCTGAATGGATTCTCAGTCTAGGCAGCCATCCACTTGTGCTTCTCCAGGCTGCCAAACAAAAAGACGACTCTGACAACTTTGGACTTGGATGATTGTAAATGATGGGGCACCCAAGCTAAGACCCTGGAACTAAAGGAATAAATATTCCTCCCAACGACTCCAACCCGTGAACTGGCGTATACATCTTCTAAGCTTTAGACATTTAAGGACAGATTAGTAGCCTTAATTGCGAATGCACCAACTATCTAGTGGGAGGGTATCTTTCACTTGTTCAAGTCTTTGTAGAACCTGGATGATGTGCCAGACACCATGTCAGTTTCTTAGGATTTCAAGATGACTGAGAATTGGTTTCTATCAATCTGGGTGTGTGTTGTGGGAGGTAGGTGGAGAAGTTGGGTTTAAGAGAGACTGGCAACAAATAATGGCCACTCATTGTGGCAAGTGCCATTAAGAAAGGAAGCACAAGGGGCTTGGGAACTCAGGGGTAGAGGGGATAAGAGAAGGGGAGCAAGCCAGCTGTCTTGGGAAGAGTCCCAAGGACAACACCCTCCAGAATATAGGACTTCCAAAGTAAGTATTATTTGAAAGAACCCTTGGGGAAATTCAGCTACATGTAGTGAGAACAGAGGAGATAAGGTGATGGGTCTAAAGGTAGGAAAATCAGGTGGGAGGCAGTTACAATAGTTCAGGCAAGTAGAGATAGTTTCCTACCTCCTCTCGTTCTTCTGTAAACTGAAATCACAGTCCATAGAAAACAATGTATACAGCTGGTTTGGCGTTAATGAAGTTCTCACTCTGCCACTTCCTACCTGTGTGATCTTGAGTAGGGCAATGAAGTTCTCTACATCTCCATATTCTCTTTCAAGAGTAAGATAAAATGTAGGCAGTACATGTGGATTGATCTTGAACCTGTCCTCTGTTTTCCCTTGCTCTGTCTAGTAATGCAGATAGCTACATTTCTTCCCCAGACTTCTCTGCTCTTTGGCTTCTAACTTAGTTTGGCCAATGAAAAGCAGGGGCAAAGACTATAGAGCAGCAGAGCAGTCAGGGCATTTAATCCCCTCTCTCAGCTTTCAGCAGTGCCATTGGCACCACCTCAGTTTCCTTCATAGATCCAGCTGTTGCTGTGAAGCTCCAGCTTCCGGGCTGTTACAACACGTTCTTCCATTATCCCTTCAGTCCTAGGCTCATAAGGGCTATCTACTGTTGATAATTCTAGGGGTCCTTCCCTCAATGACCTATGTTGTAGTGCCGACTTTTTCCTTACCTATGTAACCAGTATTTCTCTATTAAATTTCCTATTTCTAGGAGAAATAATAATTTCTATTTTCTTGATTAGATACTGGTAAACATGTAAAGTGAATTGCTTTTGAAGCTGTTATATAAGTTTTTAAAATATATTATACTATTACTTATTAAATAATATTATTATACTATTACTAAATAATAATAATACTATAACAATAATACTATTATTAATTGAATAGCTTAAGTAATAATACTATTATTTAGTAAGTAATATGATAATATATATCTGAAGAGAATCCTGGAATGCAAAATTTCATGATGGGTTAAAAATATTTTAAATTATGGGCCAGCAGGTGGTATAGTGGTTAAGGGCACTGGATTTCCACATGGCTAACTGTGGTTTGAGTGGACCCGGTGGCTTGCCTCCTTGTTTCCCTCCCACCCCACTTTCTCTATTCCTCTCTGGTCAAATAAAAATAAACAAATAAATAAATAGTTAAATGAAGTTAAATAAAATAATTCTTTAAAGATATTTTAAATCAAATCATAATGGAAACATAATATATCAACATTAATAGGGTGCAGCTAAAGCAGTGTTATGGGGAAATTTATGCCATTAAACATTTATATTAGGAAAGAAGATTTAAAATAAATGAATTACATTTTTACCTTAACACATTAAAGAAAAAAAAAAGCAAATTAAACCCAAAGTAGGCAAAAAATGGAAAATAATAGATAAGAATAGAAATAATTGGAATATTAATCAGAAAAAAATAAAACAGTAGAAAGAACCAACTAAATCAGAAGCTGGTTCTAAGAAAAGGGTAACAAGGCTCAGGACAAGACTTAACTAGATTCAGGAAAAAGAGTAGATACAAATCACCAATAATCAGTAGTGAAGGGAGACATATCACTTGTATCTTACATACATTAAGGATAATAAAGGAATATTATTCATAACTAAATGTCATAAATTTGTGAACTTACATGAGATGAACAAAGTTCTTAAAGAATACAGCTGATCAAAAATGAGTCAGGATGAATAAATTATATATCTAATTATATTTAAATTATAGTTTCAAACTTTCTTACCAGTTTTAGATGGTTTCACAGAAGACTTTATCAGACATTTTTAGAAAAAAAAAAGAAACATGATTCTAAAGTGAAGTTTTTTTAAAAAATAGAAGTAGGAATATTTTCTAATTTGCTTTATATGGCAACTATTGCTTTTTACTAAAATCAGAAAAATCCATTATGAGAAAACCATATACCAATAATATAATTAGGTTAGCATTAGTGGTTTGGATATGGGTTAGGGTTCATAAACATGGACACAATTACTGAATCAAGCAATATATAAAAATGATAAGACACCATGACTCTGCAGAATTTATTCCAAATAATGTACAAATGGTTTAACATTTGAAAATAAATTATAATTCTGAGCACACCAGTAAGAGGAGGAGACTTCATAAACTTGATAAAGTATGATATAAGCTATGTGAATTCTGTAAATACATATCCATGATGTCATTAAAACAAGCAATTTAGAGTGTGTGCAGATTCTATAAAAATACCTCTAAAGTGTGAGAAGAGAGATATCAAGTATATAGTTATCTGGAAATAAAAAATGAGCTACTAGGAAAAAAAAGATACCCAAAATCAATAAGTTTATTAAGCAAGGTTATCTGATATAAAGTTGAAGTACAAAAGTCAGTATTTCTATATACTAGCAACAAATAGAATTATGAATTTTAGATATGTGGAATGGCATAAAAAATAGAATATCTAATAAAAAAAGTAAAAAGGTATACATGTAAGACCTTTCTATAAAAACTGCAAAATATTGCCGAGAGAAATTAACGGAGTCCTAATGAATGATAACTTGTTCAGTATCAGAACTCTAAATATTTGTATAATGTCAAATTGAATCTACCTTAGCCTGTAGATTCAATGCAACTCTAATCAGAACCCAAGTTTATATTATTTTAACACTGACCATAAAGATGTGGGAACCAAAATGGTGTAGTAACAACATCATAACAGATGTATGGATATTTTCAGAAAATAGGAAGAAAAAAATTCTAAAGGTAGAGCACTACACATGTGGTCAATTAAATTTTTATAAATGTATTGAGAAAATTTAATGCAGGTAAGGGAAATATTTTAAAAAACTGATTTTGCATATGGAAAAATAAAAATCAATCATTCCCTCACATTGTACATAAAATTTAACTCCACATGAAATCTAAATATAACGTTAAACTATAAATTTGTAGAAGAAAATGGGAGGAAATCTTTTTGACCTTGGGTTAGGTTAAGATTTACTATACAAAGGAGAAAAAGTGTGCACAGGAGAACAAGAAAAAGGATAAGGTCGGATTTCATGAAAATTAAAACTGCCTTTTGACTAATATTAAAGAAATCTAAAAAGCCACATTTGGGAGAAAACAATAAAAATGCATATATTTGATAACGTATATGTATACAGAGTATGTAAAAATTCCCAACACTCAATAAAAACATGAAATATTTTTTAAATGGGCAAAACTTTGAACAGATGCTTCTCAAAGAAAATATACAAATTGTTGATAAGAACGTGAGAAAATACTCAACACCATTAGTCATCAATGGAAATATACACCCACAATGAAATATCAGTACAGATTTTAAAAATGTATAAAAGTAAAAAGACTAATAATACCAAGCTGTGGTTAACAATGTAGAATGAGTAGTATAAGCATTTTGAAAGAAAGATGGTGTATTTTCTTATAAAATTGAACAAATCCTCATAGTATGACCTCCAAATTCTACTTACAGACATTTGTGAAAGAGAAATAAAAACTTATGTCCACATACAAGCTTGTATACATGTCTTTGTAACAGTTCAAGTCATAGTAACCTAAAACTGGCACAACTCAAATGTCCATGTGCTGACAAGTGGCTAAACAAATCCTGATATGGCTACACAACAGAAGACAGCTTAGCAATAAAGGGGAATGAACTACTGATGATGCTGGATCTCAAACACACAATGTCACGTTAAAAAAAGACAGATGTAGAAGAGTACTATTCATATGATACAGAAAAGACTAATTTATTCTTTGATGAAGGAAGGATTCTCAGTGGTTGTGTGAGGTCAAGGTCATCCAAGATGAGAGGGTGAGAGGTGACTGGAATGGGGCACAAGGATATTCTCTATGGTGGTAAGCTTGTTCTGTCTTGATTTTGATTATCTTTGTATAGATTCATATATTTGTCAAAACTCATCTAACTTTATCACTTAAATGGGTGCATTTTATTTTGCATAAACTACCTCAGTAAAGTTAATTAAAAACATTGGGATGATAATATCTACCTCAAATCTATTGAAGGGATTAGATGAGGACAGTGGCAAACTATTAGCATAGTTTAAAACATAAATGTGTAGTATTCATACACACTCGTAAGAACCCAGAAATTTAGGGCTTAAGAGAAATAAGGTAAAAACCTAAGCAATACAATTAGAGTCCAAAAAAGACTTTACAGATGTACCTAGATTTTTCCAGAGATTGTGAACTTGGGAAAAAAACAAGTTATAAATAAGAAACTCATTGCAATTGGCCATTTTCATCAAACCTGCTACACAGGAGTAGGGACATCAAAGTCTGAATGAAATGGACCACTCCGACCCACACTAGTTTTTCAGTGGTGCCTGGTGACAAAGAAATTACCTTATCCCTTGAGGTTGTAAGAGTGGAGCATACAGCATATAAGATTTGAACACACAAGTGCACTTTCATGATTTTTTCTGAAGTCTCTTAGCTTGCTGTATCCTTACATTTCCACTTGAATTTATAGTTCCAGGGGACAGTGGAAAAGGGAGTGAATCTCATGACAACCTGAGCTTTGTACCAGATTATCCTTGAACTCTCTAATGAGCATCCCTGTTCCACCTTGGGCTGACCTGTACATCCGTCAGCTACTGTGCAAGACAGAATGTAATCATTACTAGGGACTCTATGAAAAAGGAAATACATGCAATAAAGTATTTTTGCTTAACCAGAGGTTTAAAAAAATGGCTTGTAATGATGAAGATAGTGCTGTGTGTTGGGTTGAGTGCCAAAATTGAATGTGATTTTTAGTGTACCCAGAGGTTCA
>NW_006205341.1:216201-221967 GCF_000334495.1 Tupaia belangeri chinensis | reverse complement strand
GCAGGTTTTTAAAAAACAAATATTTAAACAGTGGTGAGCTAATTTTATTTTGTGTGGCTCTGTGCTTTCAGGATTAAAGCATGATAAAACTTAGTAGGGGATATGACTGTGTGTGTGCATATATTTACATGTGTATATTTAATTGGTAATGTGCAATAGCCAGAGATCAAAAAGAAATAAGGGCTAGCTAAGCATATTGTCCTGATGACATTTTGCACATTACACTATGTTGCCCCAACCCCTTTACCATAACTGATTATTCAGTGTATGTGCATCTGATGTACATGAGGTCAAGCACCGTTCCTTCCCCAGATACTTCCCACTCTGGCTGAGTAGGTTGGTCTGAGGGTAAGAACATGACCCAAGGAGAGCCATTCTTTTCTTTTTGTTTTTGGTTGTAGGGCATGTGTGCTCCCTCTCCCAAGAGAAAAAGTGAGAGTGAGAGTGAGAGAGAGAGAGAGAGAGAGAGAGAGAGATCACTGCTTCTCACTTAGGGGGGATGGCCACTCCACAACTCCTCTGGGAATTTTGGGCACACTTGCACCCAGTATGGTCTTCAAGCCACTGAGTCTGGGACTCAAACCACAGTTGGCAATGTGGGACCCAGCCACCTTAATCTGTGTGCAGCTTGCTGGCCTAGGCCTATCCATTTTTAGAAATTTTAGGAGATAGAGAACTACGAGAGGGGAAGAGGGATACACACACACACACACACACACACACACACAACACAACACAACACATACATGCACAACACACAACACACATACAGAGAATCTGGTCTGTAATGAGAGAGGAGAACGAAGCCAATATTCAGAGGGAAGAACTTGAGAAACAGGGAGAGAGAAAGTTCTGATATTTCTGAGAACCATTGATCCCATTAGATACTATTGTATACAAGTGTCATTTCTTTTTCTGCTTTTCTTAAGTTTCTTGCATTAAATTTCTGACAGTTACAGCCAGAGGAGTCTTTACTATCATACATGAAGAGATAGTTTAATTTCAACCAGAGATTTTAGAAAGTAGTTTAGAATGATCAGATAGCCTGCTCAAAAGTGAATATGGTTTTGAGTGAAAAATCCAGGTCGTTCTTCCATATTTCTGTAGTTTTTCTATGTTAAAAATAGATTCAGAAAATGAATACTACTGAATTTGTCAAATAATTGAGGACAAATTTATATTGATATATTTGTTAGGATTTGGGTTACATTTTTTCCCAAAGTCACAATTTAACAGTGGATTAGAAAAAAATGTAAATCTCTTTCTCTCCACTTAGTCATCTGAAAGCAGAGAACTAGTGGGACTATCAGAATGCTTCTACTATCCCCACTATGTGGCTTCCACTTCTGTGTCTAAAGTGGCTGTTCCTGGTCTGGCTATTGCACCTGGATCCTAGTCAATGTGAGGAATGAAAGAGAAATGCCAGTGCATCCTATTTCCTTTGAGGGCGTGGACTAGAAGTTGCACATTACACTTCTGTTTCTATCATATTGGCTACAACTTAATTGGAGAGCTCACCTTGCTGTCAAGGAGTCTGAAAAAAATTAATTTTTATTTAGATTGGATAGTGGCTGCCTGTAATTGGGGATTATTATTTTAAAAAATGGATATTGAGGAACATCGAGTCATGCACTCCACCACTGGTCAGGCTGGAGGAACATGAAAGTAGGAGAGGGGAATTTAGACCAGGGAACTAAATTGATGGTACATACAAAAAGATTTGAGGACTGCAAGGCTTTAGGATTTGATTTACATGTGGTGTGCTCTCTGGATTGGCTAGAGCCATGGAAACCAGGTATGAGGTTGTCTCAGGTGCCCAGGTGTGACAAGCAGATGGTCATGGAAATGGTGAAAGGGCAGAACAGGAGTAGTAACTTTAATAGTTGATGATGAGACGTGAACAAGTCAAAAGGTAGAGAAGAGGGGATTCAGGAAAGAGGGAAATTTCAAGGTTTCCAGTTTGTGAAAATGAAGAGAGGTGGTTATATTAACCGGAACAGGAAAGTTGGAAGAGAAACTAATTATTGCAAAAGGAAATAACTTTATAGGCAGAGATTTGCATTTACTTTGGATTATTATTTAAGTGTGGGGCAAAGAAATAGGTTGGTGCTTGGTTCTTCCTGAATCCCGTGCTCAGTTAATTATTTATTTTTTTGAATTATTTTTCTTAATTTTATTCATTAGTATTATTATTCTTATTATTTTTATTTGATCTAGAGAGACAGACAGAGAGACAGACAGACAGAGAAACTGAGAAAGCAAGATGCCAGGTCCAGGACTCAAACCATAGTCAGCTATGTGAGAATCCAGCGCCTTCACCACCACAGCAACATCAGCCCCCCTTGGTCAATTCTAAATTCTCAGTTGCCCTTTGATTTTTCCCACGTAAACATACTTATGAACACCGTGGTGCCAGAATGAGAGTTTTGAGATGTGAAGTATTAATAGAATGTGATTTGAGCAGCATGTCCAAGATAGGCACATAACCTTTACCACCCTTCCTTTTGTTATTTTTAGACAATAGTCAGAATGGATTAGCCTATTAAGACTGGCAGAAAGTGCACACGAGCTATGTTGCTACTCACTTTTTGCTGGAATCTTATTAAGCTCTGAAAACAGAGGTTTGTAATGATAAGAACGTTTCTTTTAAAAATTTGTTTCTTGGGCCAGTCCCTGGTGTAATGGTCATGTCCTACTCAAGAGAAACCAATCTCATATGCCACCACAGTTTGAGTCCCCAGCCTAGTCAGCCTGAAAGACACTGGGCAGGCACAAGAGTACCCAGGAGCCAATGAACTGGAGTACTGAAGGAAGGGGATGGAGGTTTCACCAGACCCTATGCAAGGTGCTCCTTTCTCTCGGTCTCTCTCTTTCTCTATCATTCTTACATGTGTGTGCACAAGCTCTATCATAAATACATATTTTTTTGAGAGTTTTTTGCTATAAGGCATGTGTGCTTGCCAGAAAGACAGAGAGAGATAGAGAGACAGAAAGTGAGAAATCACCCTCCATGGGGAGGGCCACACCACAATCCCTTCTTCTCCATTCTTGTCTTGGGATCTTGGGCATGCACATACACACGCCTGGCATGAGTTTAAGCCATCGGGAACTCAAATCACGGTCAACTATGTGAGAGTCCAGCGACAGCCATTACACCAACTGCTGGTCCCCATAAATACATTTTTTTTAATTAAGAAATTTATTTTTTACTAGAAACTTCCTTGGACTTTCTTTGAGGTCAGCTGAAACAAGCTACATATCAAGACCTTTTTCTCCCCAGAAATATTCAGCTAATTATTCCCAAAATGAATCGTTGTTTTGCAAAAGGTATCCAGAATAATAAGTAATTTGCCTTAAATTACTGGATTTATATTTCTACTTTGAAATTGGTTAGTATGTAATGTGCAGACTAGAAACTCAGTTTACAGAGGTTTGGCTGCCCAAGAGTTTCCATGTGAATGTTTCTGGTTTGAAAAGGGAAAAGTGAAAATGTGTGGGGAGATTTCTTTCCTCTTTCAAGAATTTTGTAACATTTTGGCTGAACCTTATGCTTGCTTGACATTTCTGTCTAATTTCTAAACAAATGTTTTAAGAATAGAAGTGAAAAGTCTTCACCACCTTGGAGAGGAAGGTGCATTGTTGTCTATGATGAAATGTTCTCCTTTGTTGTAGAAAGAACTTTTTTATAGAAAGAACGTTTTATTTAACATTTCCTCGAATGGTAAATAGAGAAGATTTTTTTTTTTAGTTTTACATAAATTTACCATATGATCCAGCAATTCCACTATTCTACTTCTGGCTTTCTACCCAAGAGAAGTAAAAACATACATACAGACTACCAGAAGGAGTAATGGTTACGTTGTTGGACTCCCAAATAATCAACTGAGGTTCTCGTCTTGGACCTAGTGGCTTAGAACTCAGACTAGGTGTAAAAAAAAAATCTCTCAACAAAAAGAAAGCATACATTCACATAAAACCTTATACACATTCATAGAAATATTATATGTAATAGTCAAAAAGTGGAAACAACCCAAATGTCTATCAACTGCTAACTAGAGAAGCAAAATACAATATATCCACACGATGGACTATTTTACTCAGCAATAAAAAGAAAAGAAGCACTCATGTGGTGAGTTAATCCTACTTAAATCAAGAGATTAATTCTCTTTCTTGCAGGAGAGAGCATAAAAGTCTTGTCTAGGATGATTACACTTTACAAACAGGGACCATTGGTTTTTTTGTTTGTCTGTTTAGTTTTGTTTTTGTTATAGGGTGCGTGCACCCGTCAGAGAGAGAGAGAGAAACAGAGAGACAGAAAGTGAGAAATCACCCCCCAGGTGGGATGGCCATGCCGCAGTCCTTTCTCCTCCTTTATCCTCTCGGGATTTTGGGCACGCGCACACACGTGCCCAGAGTGAGTTTTAAGCCACTGGGTTTGGGACTCGAACTGTGGTCAACAATGTGGGAGTCCAGTGATGTATCCATTATACCATCTGCTGGTCCCAGGACCAATAATTCTGATAAAAATAAAAGAAAGAAAGAAATCTATTTACAGTTGTGGGCAGAGATTTTAAAAAGGCGGCCATATAAAGGCATAACTTTCTCTCTAAATTCTGTGCCTGTTTTCTACTTAATGCCTTTTTCCTTTTGAATTATTCATAGGTATCAGACAATATTTCGGGATAATAGTCTAGAAAAATTTATTATAAAATCATTTTGAATTACTGAAGGAAAATGCAAAACTTGAACACTATTATTGCCTTCTTCCTTGCCCTCCACCCCGAATTTTGTCCATTGTGGCCCTTTCTCAAGTTTAGAGTGTAATGAAAAGACTTTGAACTTGCTTCTCCTTGCTGCACTGGAGATCTGAGCAACTGATTTTGGATCAGTTTCCCATCTCCAAGGAAAGAAAAAGCAATAATAATTGGACAAATTTCTTCTCAATAGTAGTAGTTTGGCTGTGAGGATATTTGAAGCGGTAGTTTAAAAAATTTTAATGGTAACAGGGGTGCACTAAAGTATCATAGCAAAAATGTAGCCAGGCACAGAATTTAGCTCTTAAAAGAATGTATGTTTTGGCTCTCATTCCATAGCAGGAAATGACTACAGTGTATCGTTCTACAGGTATTATACATTTCAGAAGAGTAATACCATATTTAGCTTAAAACATGAGCCTTCCTCAGAGTACCTGTGAGCACACAGCTATACTTAAAAAAAAAAAAAAAAAAAAAGGGCCACACGGGGAAAAAAAAAAAGGCCAGCAGGTGGCATGGTGGGTAAGGCACTGGACTCCCACATGGATGACCCCGGTTTGAATCCCAGACCTGGTGGCTTGAAAATCACACCAGCTATGTGTGCATGTGCACCCAAAATCCTGAGAAGGGAATGGAAGAGAAGGGATTGTGGCATGGCCATCCCCCCATGGATGGGAGAAATTTCTTACTTTCTCTCTCTCTGTCTCTCTGGCAACTGCACCTGTTCTATGGAAACAAACAAACAAACAAACAAACTAAAAACAAATTAAAAATTAAAAAATTAAAAAAATTCTCAGGACCAGCAGTTGACGTAATGGCTATGTCACTGGACTCCCATGTAGTCAACCACAGTTCAAGTCTTGGACCTGGTGGCTTAAACTCACATTGGGTGCAAGTGTGTGTGTGCCCAAGATCTTGAGAAGAGAATGAGAAGAGAATGGAGGAGAAGGGATTGTGGCATGGCCATCGCCCCTGGGGGGTGATTTCTCACTTTCTATCTTTCTGTCTCTCT
>NW_006205341.1:207946-215382 GCF_000334495.1 Tupaia belangeri chinensis | reverse complement strand
TCTTTCCCTTTGTGTTCATCACTTTGGTGAATTACTGGAAGATGGTGGTTCTGGCCAAAAGGGCAAAAATTCTCTTCTCATGGATGTTGGTCTTTTAATTTCTGAGCACCTGCCTGGGTATACTTTTAGAAAAGGTTAGGGAGCAATCTGATCTGTGACATCAAATGAGGAGAAAGTAACCATAATGACAACCTGGAGGGAACAAGCTTCTCTATGATACTGAGTTAGGTCTGATAAGAGGTAATGAAGGGAAACTTAGCTATTTTATTAGCTATATATAGATGTGAGCATTTTTCATTCCTGGCCATTCCCAAACAAGATCTGCAGTAGACAGTACAAAAGTTTGTACACATGGACTAACATGTTGGGGAGGTAGAGAGAACCATGTCCCTAGAGAACGCACTTGATTGGGTGTGAGGCACCTATTTATTTTTTTAATTGTCAGAGGGTACTTGCAGTGGTGAGAGAGAGAGAGATTAAAAAGACAGAGAGAGAAAGGGAAGAAGCACTCCCTAAGTAGGGCATGGTTATGCTGCAATCTCTTCCATTTCTCTTTACTTTTGGAATTTCAGGCACACATGCACATGCACCGAGCATGTAGTTTTGTTTGTTTGTTTGTTTTTTAGTTTTTTTGCTGTAGGATATGTGTGCTCACCTGAGGGAGGCAGAGAGAGGCAGTGAGAGGGAAAGTGGATTGCCATGCTGCAATCTCCCCTACCGTTCATTTTTTTCTTGGGATTTTGGGAATGTACACCCACATTCCTGGTGAGATTTTTAAGCTGCCAGATCTGGGACTTGAAATGGGAGTCCAGCACTTTAACCGCTATGCCACTTGCTGCCCCAAGAGAATGTGATATATTTTAAATATGAGGGGACTTTGAAAAAATCGTAGAAACATGGAACTAAAGCATGACTTGATTTTGATGCAAAAACATTTGGAAATCTATGCATGGAATTCTCATAATGTACATTTTTGTTGAACATTTTGAAGACCTAGGCTTATATTTATATAGAACAAATAGACACTTAAAAATTTGATTTTCAGAAAGAGAAACAGACATCCTAGACAGGATCTGGTCGTACCACAATCCCCTCACCGGCCTCCCGGCAGCTAGGATCATGCCGTGCAAAGCCTGATGTGTTTCAGGTCTGCCCAGGATCTGAACTGTGGTCTTCTAAGTAGCTCCAGCATTGGAGAGTGCTGCCCTACTGCCTGTGCCACGGCAGCGGGGCCCAATGTCCATTTAAATACACTACATGATGTCTTATGGTGTTTCTATTCACAAAATAATTTTAGGAAAAAGACTGATAATTCCTTCTACACCAAAAAACGTGTCCTTTTGGATTTTGACTAGTAAAAAAGGTTAAATTGTTTACTTTTATTGATCTTGGTTTCTGTCTGTGAATTGTCATCTCATCTGAAGATTAAAAACAAGTCTAAAATCGAGGTCCTTGGTAAACCCAAGTCCAAGTCACTTGGCACTTCTAGTTACTGCCGTGAGAGGCCTCGCCTCGTGATACCTGATTCTTCATCTGTAAGATCACTGATAATAACACTATTTCTATATAAAGTTGTAAAGAGCACTAAGATCGCATGTAGAAATTATGACTGGTCAATCCACCCATAAATGCGAGCTGTGAGAAATCATTATCATTATTAACATCGTATTATTGTGTGTGTTGAATGATATTCTGAGAACTTTATAAATGTTATCTCGCTTAAACCTTGAACAATTCCCTGAGACAAAGAGGATTAGTTCTATTGAACAGCTAAGAACGCATAGAGTGGTTTAGTCACTTGTCTGAAGCCACAGTCAGGGGGGAGTTGGAATTTGAACCCAGGTGTGACTCAGTCTAAGCTTGGCTATCTCAACACTTTGAGCTTCATCCTTCAGTATCCCTCACAAGGTGTACAGTAGGTGTCTTATAAAAATGTGTGCTAGTATTGTTTGAGATTTTTTTTCTAAGATGTTCACTCTCACTTGTTAGCTCCAGATTTCCAGAAAATTCTATTTATCTTATGAGACAGTTCAAAGAGAATAACTACCTCCTCTGAGATAAAACCAGTACTCAATATGAGAAATCTTGGAGGAGTTGGTAATACATTTAATCAATCACATACAAAATAATGAACATACATATGTGTTCAAGGGAATTTTGAAAAAAAAAATAGAAAATAATTTTAATACAAGTTGATTTTAGTGCAAAAACATGGAAATCCATGCAGTTTTTTTCCTAATACACATTTTTCATGATTTTGAAGACCCCCCCCCACTACATATGATTTTTCTTTCTAAGGGCATTTTTTTTCCGTGTTTAATTTCCTATGATATTAAGAGAAGTTTTATTTTAGTAGCTAGAGTATCTATGTTTAGAAACTTTTCCCAGCGAGGATGTGTAATCTAGCACATGGAGACCCTTCCTTCAATAGGATTTAACCTTGCGAATATCTGAAAATTCTTCCAGAAGATTAAATGGTTTAGCTCAATATTTAATCTGTTATTTCCTTTCTAAAGACGCCCCATGGACTTTGCCATGCATTTAGCTGATACGAGGGGTATTGATCAGTCATAAACCAAAAAAAAAAAGAAAAAGAGAGGAGAGAGAAGGGAAATGGCCAGCAAGACCTCTCCCATCCTACCTTATAATTAAATTTTGGTTTGAGCTGCTTTTGATTAATCTTCGTATTTGTGAATGTGTGAATTCAGGAAGACTGCTTAGTTTCTAAAGTTGCTGGGCATTGGTCTCTGGTGGATGGCTCAGCTAAAGAACAGTATGATTGCGTTTTTATGGTTTTCAGATATTTAATAGCTTCTTCCTGTCATTTTCTGAATGACTGAATACAGCTCAGCCCTCTGGGAGCACTGTAGCATCCGAGAGCTGGGAAGATGACTGAGGTCTGTGTACTTGACTGATTGCCTTAGTCTTAATTGTTCTCTTAATTAGCTGCAGTAGCAACGGCATCTGGGGAGAGATCACAGTATTGGTAAACAGCTCCACCTGGGAGCTCAGGGTAATGCCTTTGGAACCCTGACAGTGAGCGGCTCCTGTGCTTGTCTTCCCTCAGAGACCGGGACCTGCCAAACTGGCAGCCCCCAAGGCCAACGCGCCTCTGGTGTGATCTGTCACTCTGGCCCCTGAGAAGCAGGCTTCCAACTGTTTTGCCTTAAACAAATTAAGTTTTAATATGCAAATAGCTGGCTTTAATGGTCTGGATGGACAAACATGAAAACAAAAGGAAGGAGATTGACTGCACAGAGCAGGATGCGCAGCTAGGAAGGTCGGTGTGGGGTAGGAGGCCCAGGTTTAGGGCTGCAGCTTGGGAGCCTAAGTCACTAGTGTGTTTTTCAGGAAGGAATCCTGGATGGGTTCAGCTTGGCTTTTCTCTGAGGTGTGGCTTAGATCCTGAAACCTGGCTGGCTTCTTCTTTTGTTATTGTTGTTGTTCAGTTTGCTATAGGGTGCATATGCTTTCCAGAGATAGAAGAGAGCAAGAGAGTGAGAGAGAGGGGAAGAGAGAGCAAGCGCATCCCCCTGGGGGGTGTCCATGCTGCAATCCCTTCCCCTTCGTTCTCCTCTGGAGATTTTTCAGGATTTTGGACAAGCACACACATGTGCCTGTGTGTTTTGAGAGCCTCTGAGTCCAGGACCCATACCACGGTTAGCCACATGGGATCCAGCTGCTTTAACCTTCATGCCACCTGCTGGCCCCTGGCTGGCCTACTATAATGTACTTGGAATTTTTCCTTCCCCCTCATGTTTTCTTCACTGAGACTGAAACATCCCTCTAGGATCTCACTCCCACCCTTCACTCCCCCAAATGGAGAGAGTTCACCTACTGTGAGAGGTTTGGAATCTGAGGAGTGATAAACTACTGAAGGCGACTCCACCTGTTTCTTATTATTAGTGACAGTGCAGTATTGTCAGGGGCCCACATGAGGTATTTTAGAGCAGTAGAACCAGTTTAGACTCAGAGGTGGTTAAATTGTAAATGATAAGGTCAATACTTTTTTAAAAAATTTACTTCCTCCCTCTCTCCCTCCCTCCCTTCTGTGTTTCTTCCTCTCTTTCAATAGATGAGTACCCTCAACAGGGTCTGATGCGCTGATCCTCTCTTCAGTCCTCTCAGACGGCCAGGATCACTGCTATGTATGTGTCCACCACACATGTACAGGTTGACCTGGGAACTGAACTCCTTTCTTCCACATCATTTCCAGCTCTCCAGAGTAGCTTGTTACTGCTGTACCACCTCAGCTGGGCCTTAATACATATTTGAAAAGACTACATAAAGTGCTGGGAGACTGGCATGTCGATGAAGCACAACCTTGAAAGTGAGATGGACCTTTTTTTTTTTTTTTATTTTCCAAGGAAAATAGGGAATCCATTGGTGTATTACTCAATGTTACAGAATGAATCTGAGATACCAGACGAATCATTTATCTTCCCTCTATGGTATTCCTCTTTGATGTAAACAGGTAAGCTCTACCTACTCTAAACACTTCCTGTGTATGTCAAATGAGATGGTGATAATGAGCTTTAAAAAAAAAAAAAGTAAAAGGCATTATTTGAACAGGCTTTAGGTACATGTGAATTTTCCAGTTACAGTGGAAAACCCTCACTATCCGAGTTGATTTCCATTGTATCAAAAATGAAAATGCAGCTCAGGTATGCCAGATTTCATGTTCACGTGCCAGAGTTGTACAGTCGCATACCTTTTCTTCCATTGCTCTTCTAGGAAATTGCCTTCTCTTAATATAACAGGTCCGTTGGTATTTTCCCCTTCCATAGGGCAAACCTTATAAAGAGCGTCACTAATTTAAAGGCTGCCTCCTCTAAACCTGATAGAAAAGCAATGGCTGAAAATTAAAATGAGTTAAACTATGAGATCATGATTCGAAGGCATGTGTCATACCAGCTACAAGACAAGACTGAAAACCAAATGGCAATTAAAATGGTAGGGTTACCTCTTATGAAAAAAGTCATTAGGGGAACCAGCAGTTAGCGTAATGGCTATGTCGCTGGACTCCCACGTAGTCAAACACAGTTCGCGTCCCGGACCTGGTGGCTTAAAACTCAAGCCAGGCGTGTGTGCGTGCATGCCCAAGATCCCGAGAAGAGAATGGAGGAGAAGAAATTGTGGCGTGAACATCCCCTCTAGGGGGTGATTTCTCACTTTCTGTCTCTCTGTCTCTCTCTGTCTGTCTGTCTGGTGAGTACACACGCCCTATAGTGAAAACCTCTCCAAAAAAACCCAAAAAATGTCATTGGTAAGTTAACCCTGATATTGTGTCAATATTGGAATTACTGCCTTCCAGTCACCAAAAGTAACTCTTCTCTCTCCAAAACCTCAGCTATACAGTATAATGTTTTATGTCTAGCCCTCACCATTTTTCTTTAATTTAACTTGATTTACTTATTTTAATTTGACCAGAGAGGGACAGAAAGAGGGTGGGGAGGAGAAGTGAGAAAGGGAAAGTGAGAAAGCAAGCTGCCAATTCCAGAATTTGAACCATGGCTGGCCATGTAGGAGTCCAATGCCCTTAACCTCCACGTTACCTGCCAGTCCCTCTAGCCCTCACCTTTCTACGACGAGCTGCCTTTAATCACAGCAGAGAGTGCTACCTAAATTAGCTGTCTTTATCTACACTCACAGACAGCAAAGTCTCTCTTTTATACTTTTCTTGGGTCAAGAGGAAAGTCACCAGTTTGGGCAATAGGATCATTGATTGGTAAATATCTGGTCATTCTTAATACAAATCAACATTGGCATGAACAAAACCCATTAGAGGCACCAATATCACTGTTGTCAAGGCTTTCCTTAATGGAGAAAACCCAAAATATCTTCTCAACAGGGATCGCCACTATAGCTCCACATTTAATGTATGTTTGAGTACCTGCCCGAGAGTGCATTTCTTACCACTAGCACACTGTCCTGTCTACAGTGTGCTACAAAAGGATGCAGTTTGGTTGTCTCATTTCTCAGTTTCAACACCCTTCCCTTTACTCTTCTGTACTCTAGGGCAAAAGTTAATACTAAATTCCCCACCTTTTCTTTCAATAAGGGGTGGATACTATGTGCCATAGTTCTAGCCAGTGAAATATAAATAAAGATGTATTATCAGCCAGGTTAGAGGTATGCCTGAAAACACTGTTGCTTATATGATAAAAAGGAGAGCACTGTGGATGGCCCCATCCTTTCAGTCTTTATTTCTTCCTCCTCAAATTCCAATATGGTACCTAGCTGAGCATCAGCCATCCGGTGGGTATAAGATGATCAGCCAACAGGTTGACAATGGTGAAGAAAAGAGCCTGGGCCCAGAAAAACCACGAAGAAAGCAAACAAAGCAGTGGTAACAACCTCCTACCTGCCTGCCGTGTTATATGAGAATAATGAATTGTTATTTGTGTAAATCAGCTGAGTTGGGTTTTCTGTTACCTATAGCTGCAGGCATTTCTAACTGGTGAAAGAAGTCTACGAACCTGAAGTACGTCGAAAGTACTGAATAAGTAGCCTCAATAAAAACCCCTGCTTCAGTACAAACTGCTTTCCTCTATAGAGAAGCCCTGTGCTTGTTGATGAAGGGCTTGACAAACTGTGGCTTCCAGGCTAAGTTCAGACTTCTGCTTGTTTTTCTAAATCAAGTTTTACTGGAGCACAGCCAGGCTCATGTGTACACATATTATCTACGGCTTCTTTAGCTCTATGACAACAGAGTAGTTGCAACAGATGTTGTGAAAGACCATACAGCCTTCCTAGAGACATTTAAACTCTTGGGATGAGTCAAGTTGTCTCCTGTGGCCTTCTATAAAGAGCAAAGCTCTTTCGTATAATTTCCTAAGACATGCCTTTGTTGCATGGAGTTCTGACAGTATGTGCGTAAAAATTAGGCTTGTGGTTTTCACTGGAGATGGGAATGCAACCTCTCTTGAGAGTTTGTGTGTCCATGAGGATGCATGCCCTTCGAGCCAGGAACTGGCAGACCTGTCCTAAGCCAACAGGACAAATGTGATGCCTACAGAAGCGTCAGCCATATGGCAGGTATGAGATAACCCTCTCTCCAATATCAGATTACTATAAAATGGATTCTAACTAGATATTCATGTCTGATTTTCCTCTAAGAAGACACCAGCTCTACTCATGTGGAAGAATATCTCCCAGTGATGGGGAAAACTGTTCTGAAAACTTTTACTCTTGCATAGCTCTATAAGCCAATATCAGGGTATCTGAATATTCAAATTTTTATGTTTCTATCTACCCTTGAGTGCAATTTTTCTGGGGGGGATTTAATGAAGAAAAGGAAACAATCTTTCAAAAGAACTGACAGCTCCAAAAAATTATGCATTCATAAAAAAGAATGAGAACAAAGTCAGCATAGTTCTTTTTTTAAATAATTATTTTATTAACTTTATTTATTCGTTTTAATTTGACTATATATA
>NW_006205341.1:138124-206966 GCF_000334495.1 Tupaia belangeri chinensis | reverse complement strand
AGAGAGATATATATACACACACACACACACACACACACATTTTAATTTGACTATATATATATATATATATATATATATATTGAGAGAGAGAGAGAGAGAAATCAAGAAAGCAAGCCGCCAGGCCTGGGACTCAAACCACGTCTGCCATGTGGGAGTCCAGCACCCTTAACCACTTCACCACAGGCCGGGCATGCACCACACCCAGCGTGAGTTTAAGGCATAGGGTCCAAGACTCAAACCTCAGTCGACTACATGGGAGTCCAGTGATGTAGCCATTATGCCATCTGCTGGTCCCAGTCAACTCTGGAATCTTAATATGGAGGGAAAACAGATAAGGTTACACTTGAATACCAGTTGAAGATCATAAACAATTTGATAGGTTCACCATGACCCTCCAGTTGAGAAGCTGATACAAGATTTGAGCAGGCAGGGTAGGAGGAGTCAAGGGCATTTGGATCAAACTTTGCAATTCCTTGGCTTAGTCATAAATTCCCACCTTTATATTCTGTACCTTTTGGCATAACTTCATTTTCTAGGTGGTAGAAAAATAGGGGTTTTCTTGAAGGAGCTACTTTACAATCACAGATTATCTCAACTGGTGTTTGAGGAAAGTGATTTCCAAGCTATAGAAATCACTGGCATTTGAAAATTTTTCTTTCTCTCTTCTGTCCATATTATTAATATTTGCATTGTTTAAAGAAATAGTATGCCAGCATTTCTTAATTTCCTTTTTAGTATAGGTCTTATAAATTACACTTTTCCTTTTAAAAAGAATCTGAGACTTTGTATTTAAATTGTAGTTAACCTATATCTTAAATGATTCAAGTTTAGAAATTCTCAGATCATCCAGTGGTGTGATGTCTCAGGAGGCTGGATCCCACGCAGCTGGTTGCACAATCTGAGTCCTGACCTTGGCAGCTTGAAAAGCATGCTGGATACCTGTTTGTGTGTGTCCAAAACCCTAAGAGGAGAATGGAGGGGAAGGGATTGCGGTGTGACCATTCCTCCCCGAGGGGCACTTTCTCATTTTTTCTCAGTGTCTGTGATGAGCACAATTTTTTTGTTTTGTTTTGTTTTAAAGAAGAAATTCTTAAGTACATGATTCTGGGAAGCCTATTTCATAGAAGGTTCTAAGAAAGTATAAACATCAACTATATGAATAGTTTGGGTATAATGAATTTTCAAAGACTGAAAACTGAACTACACTGTGAAGAAGAGATGGTTAATGGGAAAGAAGACAGCTGGGACTGGAGAGTAAGTGTGGGTGGAAGGACAGGCAGCCCAAGCCATTCAAACAGGTGTTTTTGAAGTTCTGCATGCACAATCACTCTTGTACTCACTCTCTTTCTGAAAAACAATTGTTGCGTTTTGAAGGAGGACTCAAAGAGTCATCAAGTCAAGGGAATTTGCTGGGCTGCTGGGGGTTATCCTGGACACTGGGCATGCTGGGTAAAGTAGCTGTAGTCTTCGGTTCATGGTATTGGTTGGGAATAAAAAGAACCTAAGGGAAAAGTTTACCCTTCTACAAACTTGAGACTATGATAAAGAATGTTCAAATTTAACATTTCTCTACTTTTCTTATTTGGAGCACAGGTCACCCAAGAGATGCTCAGATTGAGATCTGTCAGAGACCCTGATACCCATGGCCTTATTCCCAGAATTCAGTTCCTTTTTGGGTGTGCTGTGTTCATTTAATAATTGAACTCTTAATTCAGCAAAAGCTCTGGCCAATAGCCATTAATTATCACTTTACTCTCCTTTTCCCATAGCAATTATTAATTAAACTGCCCAGAGAGTCATAATGAGAAATTAAAGGCTATGATAATATTTTAGAAAGCAGTGTCCCTTGGTCTTGCAGGTCTGCATCCTGTTCCAAAGGCAAAGTAGGGCTCATTTGTTTAATTCACAAACATTACTGAGATAGCACCCCTCTAGGTAGAAGGCCCCATGCCAAGTACTGGGCACACAAAGTCAATGGCTAATGCTCTAGGGAGGGCTAGGATCATGGTATGGACTGTTCTTTTGATCCAAATCTTAATTCCATTGATTCTCATTTCTTCATCTGTGCCATTCCATGGAGGATCAGGTCCATCCTTTCCTTCCACCCTCATTACCCATTGTTCCCTCCCATAACCTTAAGGGATTAATTATTCCCCTTCTGATTTCTACCATAATCAAGTATAAGTCTCTATTTTGGATCTAATATTTATCTTTTTTATTTTTTTTTGACGCCACAGGGCACATGTACATGAGAAAGAAAGGGAGGGAGAGAAACGATTGACAGGGCTTGGTCACACTATAATCCTCTAATTCTTTGTCCCATCAGTATCCTGGGTATGTATATGTGCCTGTATGTTTTTCAACCTTCTGGGGTCAGGAATTGAACCCTGGTCGATTATGTGGGATATGGCTTTCTTTATGCAGTGCTTAACCTTTGCGTGACTGTACTGGCCCTACTATTTTTTTTATTCTTAAACTCAGCTGTTTCTCCCACCTCAGTAAATTTTTTCTAGCGTGAAAATTATGCCCTTTTCACCTGAGTAATGTGTAACGTACAACACTTAGCTCAAGGCTTAACTAACTCTTGATGTTTGGTAAATATTGAAGTGTTGCAATTTCAAGTAAAGATCAGCCTCTGGGGGTCTGGCTCAGTTATAGGAAAAGTCTTAGAGTAAGAGCAGGGGAGACAAACATGGGGTCCAAGAGCAGATGAGCAGGGCTCTGGGGCTGACCTTCTGTAGTCAAAATTCTGCTAGGTCCAGTTCCTTATGCAGAGCAGCCCCCTCCCACCGCACACAGCAGGGAGCACAAGCATTTTCACTCAATCTGCCTGTCATCAACAACTTTAACCCAGACACTGTCCCTCTCATTGTCCCTTGATCTCATCTTCCTGGTACTCTACTCCGTTGGCGCCAAACTTAAGCTCAAAACATGTATCTCTTAATGACTTGGACATAATTTCCTCACTTTGATGCTTACCATTCTCTGTTGACCATACTTTGACATTTATCCTCTCTTCTGGCATCCCAGGACCACGCTCTTGCCTATCAAAAAGCCTTGGCTAACTTGGATCCATAGTGTGATGGTCACTCCTGTGATTTGACTTCAAGGAAAACTGGGATGCATCAATCAGTTCTCTCCACTCTCTGCATTTCTTCCCTTAACATACAGCTTCCACAAAGGCTCCCAGAAATGCTTGCTGCTTTGATTTAAAAGGCAAAGGCCCTTGAGTGAGAGTTTAAGTTTATAACATGGACAACATGTACAAAAGAAGGAAATACTGTGGTTGTGAGGAAGTAGAGAGAACTTGTGGCTGACAAATGGGAAGTAGGATTCAATTTTGGAGAAAGGCTTTACTGCTGAGTAGGAAAGAGATAAAAAGATGAGTGCCACCCATACTGTGGAGGTAGTAGACACTTGTGCGCAGCTGTTTTTCTTGTCTCCCAATATCTCTTCTCCTTTCTTCCCATAAAGGTCATTTGATTCTCTCCTTGCAACTTGCAAATTATTGCTTGACCAACTTCAGCATATGAAGTTAGAGTGGAGGAGGGGCACGTGTGAGTCAGTCTTAGAAATACATCCCATTCTTGGCTACTGAAATGGTCAGGGAGCATCAAGGCCAAGACTTTTATTGAGACTTTTGAGAAAAAGAATTCCCCCTTCTTGTGATTGATTTGTGGTTATGTGAATTTAAGCCTGAAGAAGGCTACTGTCCTGGAAGGGATTCTTGGGAGTGAGGTCCACATAGGTGAGAGCACATACCAGATTTGACATCTGCTATGATTGGTGTTGATTGGTGTCCCCTGAAAACTAATGTGCTGAGATTTGGTTGTGGAGATATAATAGGAAGCTTAACAGGCCAACTTTCAGATGCTTTTGGCCCCTCGATCTGTTTTTCTCAGTGTCATGTGCTCCACATTCTAAGCCTAATTGGCACTGGTGGGCAAGGTGGTAGAGAATTTTTCCATAAGGAGAGAGAGCTGCCTAACACAGTGGCAAAAAGTTCATGACAAAAGGCTGCCGAGATGCCAGCTGGCAGCATTGTGTTTAAGGCTCTGTTTTCTACATGGACAACTGTGTATTTTGAGTTTCAGACCTGGTGGCTTAAAAAACATACCAGGTACATGTGCATGCGTGCCCATAGTCTCAAGAGGAGAATGGGGGAGAAAGAACTGTGGCATGGTCATCCCCATGGGGAGTTATTTCTTACTTTCCCTCTCTCTACCTATCTAGTGAGTGCATGAATTCTCTGAAAAAAAAATGAAAAAAAGGAAAAAGAAAGAAAGAAAATAGATGAACTGAGAGAATTACATGAAGTAATGGATTACTGTGTTCAATCAGTGCTAGTTTCTCTTTTCCATCTTCATATTTCTTTTCTTTAAAAAAAACAACAACTGTATTTGTTTATTTCATGAGAGAGAGGCAGAGACAGAGAGAGCGAGAAAGAGAGGGAGAAAGACAAGCACCTTCAACATGGCCTCACACGGTTATCCTCCGCCCAGGCTTTCCTAGCCCACCGATATCATGACTCAGTGTGTGCAGGTTGACATGAAAACCAAACCCTGGTCTTCTATATAGCTTTCAGCATCACAGAGCATTGCACTACTCCTGCCACTGCAGCTGGACCATCACTTCTTCACATTTAACACTGACACCACCAATCTTGTAAGCCTCTTTGTCATCAGAGAACCAGCTCTGATCAAACCCAAGATCTAAATAGGCTACATGGTAGGCTAAACCGCAGATTTTCTTTCCTGTACACTAAAACATTTAGACTTTTGCTCTCACTGGATAGCTCTTCATTCCAGTGTGCTCAGTTTTCCTTTGCTATACGTAGGTGTAGCTCTTCTACTAGACTGTCATGTGGTTGAGGCTGTAGTCAGCATTTATTTCATCTTCCTAAAATATTTAGTACATACTCTAATAGCATATAATAGGTGATTTTTGTGCCATTGTTCGTTTACTGATTGGTCCAAAGTAGGACTGGCTTGAGACCTTTCCAGGAAGACGACAGGTAGGTTATATTCATAGTGTGAATACAAGTTCAGTCAGTACCTGTTGAATGGATAATACTGGAATGTACAAGGTGGATTCTGTCCATGCTACAGCTTTAAGGCTGCTGTTCATTCCTGTAAATGGGTCCTTGTGCTGTGACACTTGTTAAATGTCTCCTCCATCATCACCAGAGCAATGTAAATGAGAATAGTGATGGTATTCTAAGCTCACCCTAATCTCAAGTAAGAGACTAAAATGTGCACTGAGGAAATTAATACCTCTTTATAAGGTGGGTCTGTAGAGTGGGCAGGCTATTTCAACAATAGGCATTTATGCACTAAGTGCTAATGTGCCAAGATGATGAAGATTCAGCCTATGCCTTTGGGACCAGCAGTTAGCATAATGGCTATGTGGTTGAACTCCCATGTAGTCGACTGCGGTTCGAGTCCCAGACCCGGTGGCTTAAACTCATGCCGAGTGTGTGTGCGTGCATGCCCAAGATCCTGAGAGAAGAATGGAGGAGAAAGGATTGCGGCATGGCCATCCACCCTGGGAGGTGATTTCTCACTTTCTATCTCTCTGTCTCTCTCTGTCTGGCAAGCACACGTGGCCTATGGCAAAAAACTCTCACAAAAAAAAAAAAAAAAAAAAAAAGATTCAGCCTATGCCTTTGAGGAGTTCAGAGTCTGGTGAGCCCCCAATAGCTGGCTCCTTAGAAACTCTAAAATTAGTTTTTCTTCTTTTATCCTTGGGAAGTATCAAATAAGAGGAAGCAAGATTCTCAAATGTTGGGGTAGGTTTTCAGTTCCAGGTAATTCTCGTGGAGAAAGGATTTCATTATATTTCTACACTTCAGATCAGAGGCTTACTCAGACAGTGCAGACTGTCTTCTTTCCTGACATAGCCAATATCTCTCAAGATAACCTACTATCAAAGCTCAAAGACTTAATTTCACCTAAGCCTTTTGGCTACCAGAAATTGGTAATTTCTCTGTGTGTGTGTGTGCATGTGTGCATGCGCACACCTGTGTGTATGTGTGTATGAGGATGGATCTGTTTAACACGAGTGTGTGTGTGTGTGTGTCTGACTATGTCACTCTGTGGAGATGGTGAGTGTAGTAAGAGAGGTGTCGAAACCAGAGCTAGAAGAAAGAGACAGAAGAATGATGTGCAATTTAGCTCTTCCTTCCTTAACTCATCATTAGTGATCCCATTCATGCTTAGCCTTTTAACTAATTGGCATTAGTCTATTATGAAACCTTCAGATGTTTAAGGGCCTCCAGGTCTTCTTATTCCAAAAAGTCCAAGAGCCTGGAGGTGGCAGAGTCAAGCAGAAAAAGGTGAAAGGAGATCCTTTCTTGACCCGTTTCTCTTCTGCAATTTCTGGCCTACCTTTGAAAATAAACATTTAGAGCCTCTTCTGTGGGCTGCCTGTTCATTAAAGGAGTTAGTGCAGTTCCTGCATGGTAACCTTGGGAGGAAATTAATTCTCCCCCAGTGCCTAGTATAGTGCCTCAGGCTTAGGAGATGCTCAGTAATACATTGCTCATCACTGCTGCTCATCTGTTCCTTACAAGGGTTTCATAACTTGGCCTTCTGCTCAGTGATCTTTCCATTCTTAGTGTTTCTCCCAAATGCACTCAATTGTTCCACAATCTCTCAAAGGTCATATGGTCCATGCACCAGGCATGTAATTTGCTGATCTCATGATTAGACATGCAGTCAAACCTCAGTGCTATTAAAATTAACTCTGCAGTTGGCCCTTGGATTGCTTTTCCCTAAACAAATCTCCTAGGCACATGTGCATGGAATTAGTCCTCGGCTTACTCTGGCCTGCAGCACACTGTGGTTGAATACTTTTGCTCTGCAGTACTTCCATGGTTGTGGGCAGCTCAGGTTCCTGAGATCAGAGGCATACATCTTGGTCATGGGTATCTATCATGAACAATTTTAAGGTGAGAGGCGCCTTGTTGATAATTGCAATATGCCTTGGGTGTAGAACTTTTGAGAAGATTTCTTAGTTATTACACTGATCTTGTTCTTTTGTTGTCTTGGCAACTAGAATAATAGTCTAAAATGTTTGTATATTCATGGGGGAATGTTTTATCACAAATCTTTTCCAAGAATGCCTGTCTCATGATGTGTTGATTGCTCCTCAGTGTCTTCCTTTTGTGTGTGTGTACTTGTTTTCCACAGATGAGAGAGAAATGGTAGTATGATGTAACCAGCCTCTAGGTTGGGGATTGGAGTCCTCAACTGATCTAGGGCACTTCACTTCACTGAATTTCAGTTTTCTGGATTAAATGGGCTGATGATTCCCACAAACTCTGAACTACCATGAGTCTAAGCAGAAATTAGGGAAAAAATGTGCCATTACTTGCTGTGATTCTTTAAGACTCTTCTCCGTTGTACTTGGGAATTTTATAATTCTTTCCTCTTTCTTTGACTGAATTGTTTTTCATTTGCTGAGATGAATTTCTTTATTTACCTTAATTCTCTTTATTTTGAGAGAGGAGTGAAGTCAATACATGACACAGGCAGAAGACCAGTAGTGTCTTAAGCCATGGTTTTACTATGATTGGAATGAATGTCATGGAGGTTTCTTTCTCTGTTCTTTAATAGACCTCTTGTGCTCAAGCCTTCCCTGCCACAGTTGCCATTCCTCACCTCCTTTTGTCATTTATCAGTTTGAAGACTTCAGGTAAACTTCTGACATCCCTGATAACATCAGTCCCCATTAAGGGCCATCCAGGAGGTCCTGTGGGAAGGTAGGCATCCAAGCATACCGGCCTGGAGTCCCTGATTTCTGACAGTGTGGATGCTTCCTTCAACTTTGACTTCTGAGTCACTTGATTCTGCTTGCATGTGCTGGCTGGGAAGGATCTTTGGTGCCTGTGCAGTATGAGTGTGAGTGCACGACCAAAGCTAGAACTGGAATATCAATTTTATTCAGGGTAAATTTTCCTTGCATCCTTGGTTGATAAATCAATACATGTTAGATAGTATCCTTGCTTCATTTTAGCATTTAGGTAGAAAAGAGCAATACCAAAAGATAACAGTATGTAATGTGACTTTAAATGATAAATGCATATTTATCATGTAAAATATAACAATGACATCGGTACTTTTCCTTTAGCTGTTAAAATGTTGAAACATGCCTTTGTTGGGTGGTAAATAGCTGCTGCCTTGAGTTTCTTGTGTGGAAAGTGGACGGTAGCCTCCCTGGTCATTACCTCCAGCCCCCAGGACATTTCCGTGATCCTGGCATAGGAGGCAGCCTCCAGCATCCTGCTGTACAGCTCCAAGACTGCCTGTCATTCCTGAAGATGGGTTCTCAGACCATGCCACTTCTTAAATGTCATGCACATTGCCACGTGGATACTGTATGTGCTTTACCTAAGAACTTTGTGAACTCTGGAGGAAAGCACCCTCCATATTTTCATCCTCAGGGCCTGGCACACACAAGCACTCAATAAATATTTTCTCAGCAGTAAATGATCTCATCTGATCCCATCAGCAATATTTCAAGGCAGGTGTTTTAAATCCTATTTTATATTTGCTAAAAAGGGGTCCAAAAAGGGTTCAAATAATATGCCCGAGTCTAGCCAAGGAGGTGGAGGAGTGGTTTTTTCCACTCAGGATTGTCATACCTTGTCCAAAGGCTCAGCCTCCTAGGGTGCTTGAGATGTTTTGAAAATTCTTAGATTCCTGGTAACTTGAAGGGTCTATAAGTCCCTATATGTATTATAGATAATTTACCTTTAAGTTTCCTATGAAGTATGAGTAGGAGGAAGAGGAATGTGTATGTGAAATTGGGCAAGAGAGGGGCTGTGGATCCAGGAGAAGGGGTCTTAATTATCATGAGAAATTAAAACACATTCCTTTAATTCCCCATGCACCAAAAGGTCTTTTCCTACAGAAAGTGGAGGGGCAGGGGGAGGAAGAATTACATAAAAAAAAACTAGACATTGTCCACCAAACCACTATATTTGCTCTCCCTTTAATCCTATGAAGATACAAAGAAAACAAGGCATCAATTTTTCAGAGGTTCTAATGGTTTCCAATTAAGGCAGAAAAACAGGACTGAGTAAGAATCTTCTTTGCTGTGTTGATAAGGCTAGATCAACTGGAAGAAAGTGCTCAAACAGAAAACCTGGGGTTCCAAAGGCAAACCTTTCAAACTTCTGAGTTTGTGTAGAGCCTCTTGGTAGTTTTCCTGAGTGTACCTGCATCATCAGAGTGGCATAAAGAAAGGGAACTCAGCCTGGGGCTATGGTTTGGTAATTACCGTTAATAAAACTCATTAATAGGGTATAAAATAAGCCTGCCTAATTAAAAAATTTTTGTATATATGGAAATTAGAAATACTATTTGTTAACCCATAATACTAGTTATTTTTTATTATATTTAGCTCCTACTCTTACTTGAGCTTTAAATATTTTGGTTTCATTTAATCTTTGTAACACTAGTTATTTTGATGTTTGTAGACTGGATCTCAAGTCTTCATTTCTTCTGCAACTCAAAAAAGACTTGGCCAATGAAATCTTAGGAGACGTGACTTGATGCAGGCCTTTAGATGTTTGCACAGTTTGACTTGTCTCTTGTCCCTCTGTAGCTTGCTATGAGAAGAACACTCCTCAGACTGCTTCTGGTCTAAGGAAAATAAGAAAACATGTGAGCCTAACACACATCCTGGAGTCTAGCCTTGTTGACCCCAGTCAACCCTAGTGAATCAACTATTGGAAGACCTATGATCAAAAGAAAAAATGTTTTTTAAGGCACATATATTTTAAGATGATTTGTTATACAGCAAAAACTGACTAATACTCCTAATATCCATATATGGAAACCAGGGTACAAGGAAGTTAAGCAGTTTGTCCAGAATCAACAGAACAACACAGCAGAGGCTAATTCAAACCATAGTTCACCTTATTTAAAAGCTACATTATTGTTTAGAAAAAAAATGCCCTGTATTGGGACAGCTCAGGGTTAAATAAAATAATGACTATAATAGAAATGCTTCCCCAAACTTTACCCCTAATGGAAGAGAAGCACAGTGTGTTAGAGAATGGTTGTCAGAAAGTCACCTCTGTTTTGAGAACATGGCACTTTAATCTAGGAAGGAGAAAGCTTGCTGGAGGTATTTCAAGTTGCTGTGGCAACTGGCAGCCCTGAACATCACCCAGTGTCATCTGCTTCCCAGCCCCATTAATGATGCAGTCCCTCCTGGGTCATAACAGGCTGAGTCTTCAGCAAATCCCATTCCTGAATGTTTAATATACCAGAGGCTTATTTAGAGTCTATATGGGGAGCCTCATTTTTCTTTTATTAATTGTAATGAGAGTTATTTTTGTTGTCTTAAATATAAAACTTCCCCCTGGGGAGTTCTGAACCCATTATAGACACAAAGAACCCAACCATCTTCTGTCCTTATAACAAGCCTAGGCGGGAGGCAGAGCAGGAACCACTTAATCAGAATTGTAATGTGAGATGAAACTCCTGAAAGCTTTAAAATGGAAAACTCAAGTGAAACAAATTAAGCTAAAGCTTGGCTGCTGTTGTCAAATCAGCCCCACAGGGAGGGACTAGGACATGCAAAGGAGAGAAGATAAAGAGGAAAGGAAACTAGCAAGAGACAGAAGAGTGGTGGAGAGGAGGACCAGGAGGACAAAAGCAGGTTCTGAAATGTAGAGACTAGCTCTGCAAGGAGGGCAGTTACTTTCCAAGCTTGTCAGCAAGCTGTCCCGTTCAGTTGGAGATAAAGACACATACCTTCAGAGTTGTGTACACATCATCAGGACTGACCCCAGTTCAAAGAGATTATGATAAATGCTAAGGTTGCTTTCCTGTTGAATAGCAGCCAGCCTTGCATTTGTGTCCTCATACCAAAGGCAAATTTACTTTGGAAACTTTTCCCCAGTCAACTGTTCATATTAAACTCTTAAACCTAAAGCATTTTGTATTAACTATTTTCAGCCTGAACACAATAATTCTGTACTTCCTGATTTAATTTCAGTTAACCACCCCCCTCCCCCAATGACTGTTGTCTCCCAAGGATATATCAGGAAGATACATTTACACAGTTAAGCTAGTACAAGACAAAAGTCTTCAAGAATGAAAATGGGGTGAAGTGTTTGCTTTGTATATTCTTGGTGGGATTCTTGGGTCTGCATGATTGTAGTTATACCTTTGAATTTTTCCAAGAAACTGTTCAAAGTACCAACTTCTTGCTGCCACCAGTCTTACTTCCTGAAATCTTGGTCAGAAATCCACAATGGCTGTTGTCTTCCGAGTTACCTTGAAATCTCAGCAATCTTCCATTGCTGTAGGTTGTAGCACGATCTACAATACTGTAATTTAAATTGGCCTGTGTAGCAAGTTAAATAGTTGGTACTTGGTTTAGAGATTCTGGATGAGGGTGAACATCTCTGTAAAATAAGCTGGCTGGGTGAGAGGTCATCTTGGGCCCTTAAGGTAGCATAAATGTCTACCTCGATGAGAAAGCCATTAATGAGAAAAGATCTTCTGACCCTAGACTGGTCAAGCAAGGGGTTATACATTATTCTTCAGTTCTCTCACACCATTTTCTGTGCTCCTTAATGGCTCCTTCACCCTAGTTTCCTTTTTCATTTGTATTTTGTTTTATAATTTCTTATTTACATTTAATTGTACACCTTTATGGTATGCAATATGGTTTTTTCAAAGATGCATGTAATGTGTGATAATTAAATCAAGGATATTACCGCATACATCATTTTCAACCAAGAACCTTAAAATTCTGTGTAGGTTAAATGCCTTTTTTGAACCCCTCCCACTCATTCTTTTCTATCCATCCCCTTCCCACATAGTCTCTGACATTTCCACTTGTCCTCCATATTATTATCTTTGAATCTTTCAGTTTTGCCATTAGAGTGCAGGCATTTGTTATATATTGAGCTCAGGATATACAATGTTTATCTGCATAATCTGGCTTATTTTACTTAACATTAAATTTTCTATATTCACTCATTGTGTATCAAATGACAGCATCGTGCTGTTCTTTGTGGTTCAGTTGTATTACATCATATACAGGTGCCCCTCCCCTTTTGCCATAGGACACCTGTGCTTTCCAGAGAGAGACAGACAGCAAGCAAAAGAAAGTGAGGAATCTTCCCCTCCCCCGAGGAGGGGATGGCAATGCTGCAATCCTTTTTCCTCTATTCTTCTCTTGGGATTTTGGGCACGCATGCGCACATACCTGGAGTATTTTTCAAGCTGCTGGGTTCATCACGGAAGCTGCGAAGTCGGCCATGTGCGATCAGCATCTTAACCACCACACCATCTGCTGGCCTTTGTACAACATTTTTAAAATCCAGTCATCAGTTGTTGGGCACTTGGGTTGTTTCATGTCCTAGCAATTGGAAATAATCCTGCAATTAACACTGATGTGCATGAGTATTTTCCTTTATAATATTTTTTTGGTAAATATCAAGAAGTGGGATTACTAGGTCATATGTATAGTTCTATATGTAAATTTTTGAAGAGGCGGTCACTGAGACAGGGTCCGTACCTCAGCTCTAGCCCCAACATCCCCAAGCCAGAGACCCCTATCTCTATCAGCCAGGTAGGCTTTTTTTTCCCCTCTCCTCTTCTTTCATTTATAAATTTCTCACTTAGGAATGCCCTCAGCTCTACGCCACCCCACTTCTATCTTCAGACCCCTGGCGAAATCGCACACTGCACGTGTGGCACGTGACTTTTTCTTTATTCTCCTTCTTACTTTCTTCCCACTTATTTGTTCCTCTCTTCCTCTATCTCTGTCTTCCTGAATGGTCTAAATAGGTCTAGAAATACAGTTCTGAAATATTCTAGTATTTTTAAGAGTCTCTGGGATCCTTCCTTTTACTGAACCACCTGCAAAAAAGGAGATGCTTTTCTTCATGCACCTGAATAGAATAGTTCTCCTCAGATCACATTGCTAAACACAACAGAAGAGAGACTTTGGCAGTCTTCAGTCCACAGCAAAAGGGAAACACATTTGCTCCTATTTGAGGAAAGGTTCTCTTAAAGGGTATTCCAAAGTGAATACACCTCCCAAATGGCTAAAGGTAGAAGGAGAGCCTCAGGTCTGAATAAAGCAGGAAATATGTCTCCATCGAAAGAACACAGTGCCTCCCTTCCATTTCTTAAAAAAACAGGACATTACCAAAATGTCTCATGGTGACCAAATTCTATGAGTTGGTATAGAAAAGAGACAATGGGGACCAGCGGTTAGTGTAATGGCTATGTCGTTGGACTCCCACATAGTTGACCGCGGTTCGAGTCCCGGTGGCTTAAACTCATGCTGGGTGCATGAGCGTGTGCGCACAAGATCCTGAGAGGAGAATGGAGGAGAAGGGATTGTGGCGTGGCCATCCCCCCTGGGGGGTGATTTCTCGCTTTCTGTCTCTTTGTCTCTCTCTGTCTGTCTGGTGAGCGCACGTGCCCTATAGCAAAAACCTCTAAAAGAAAAAAAAAAAAAAGAAGAAGAAAAGAGACAATGAACTACAGGAGATTAGAAAGTCCTTCCACGATATGAGAGAGGAAATGGACACACTAAGAAAGAATCAGATGAAACTATTAGAGATGAAATCTGTAATACAGGAAATTGAAAAATCTCTCGAAAGTATTAAACGTCAATTAGACCATGCTGAATATTGAATCTCTGATGTAGAAGAGAAAACCTCTCTGACCTAGAGAAAACTACCAAAATGATAGAGAAAATAACCAAAAACTTACCCCAGTTGTTTACCTCACTATCCTACTTAATCACAATGACTGATTATATATTTACTTGTTTGTTGTTTACCTATTATTCATCTTTCACTCTAGACTATAAGCTCCAAGATCTAAGGCTATGTGCTATTTATATTCTGCATAGTTGCTAGGATATAGTACTTGTTCAATAAATACATGCTGAATAAATAAATAAACAAATTTATGATGTCTTAAAAATTTTTTTTGAAGAGGCTCCATATTGTTTTTTTTTTTTCCCCCAGTGGCAGTACTAATTTACACTCCTACTGACAGTGCATGAGAGTTCCCTTTTCACCACAGCCTCATCAATATTTGTTGTTTTTTATTTTTTTTAAATCGTAACCATTCTGACTAGGACTAAGTAATATTGCATAGTGGTTTTGATTTACAATTTCCTTATGTTAAGAGATGCTGAATATTTTTCATATGCTTTTGGCCATCTGTATGTTTTCCTTAGAGAGTTGTCAGTTCAACTCATTTGTCTTCCCCCCCCCTCCCCTTATAATGCATGTACACTCACCTGAGAGAGAGAGAGAGAGAGAGAGTGAGAGAGAGAAAGTGAGAAATCATCCCCTGGGGGAATGGCCCTCTCACAATCCCTTCTCCACTTTTGGGATTTGAGGCATGCACACACATGTCGCTGGTGTGATTCTTAAGCCTCTGGGTTTGGAATTTGAACTACAATGCTGGCCATGTGAGATCCAGCACCTTAACCTCCATGCCATCTCCTGGCCCTCATGTGCCCATTTTTAAATTGGATTATTAGTTTTCTTGTGGGTTAGCTGCTTGAGTTGTCTATGTCTTCTGGTTACTAATCCATTGTCTGAAGTATAATTTGAAAATATTTTCTGCCAGTCCAGTCAGTGGGGTGTCTCTTTACTCTACATATTGTTTCCTTTGTTGTGCTGAAGCTTTTTTTCAGAGGTTTTGCTATAGGGCACGTGTGCTTGCCAGAAAGACAAAGAGAGACAGAGAGACAGAAAGCGAGAAATCAACCCCCGGGGGGATGTCCATGCTGCAATCTTTTCTCCTCCATTCTCCTCTGGGGATCTTGGGCATGCACGCACATGCGTCTGGCATGAGTTTAAGCCACTGGTTCCGGGACTCGAACTGTGGTCAACTACATGGGAGTCCAGTGACATAGCCATTACACTAACTGCTGGTCCCGTGCAGAAGCTTTTTAGCTTGATGTATTTCCACTTGCCTAATTTTGGAATTGTTGCCTGAGCTTTAGGGGTCTTATTTAAGAAATCTTTGCCCCTCCAGTGTCTTCAAGTTTATCCTCTGTGTTTTCTACAAGTAGTTTTATAGTTTGAGATATAACATTTATATTTTTGAACCATTTTGAGTTGTTTTTGTTAATGGTGAGAGACAAGAGTCCAATTTCATTTTTCTTAAAGTGAATATTCAGTTGTTCTAGCATCATTTCTTGAAAATACTTGCTCTTCTCCATTGTATTGTTTTGTGCCCTTTGTAAAGATTCGGTTGACTGTGTTTTAGATAGTTTATCTGTGGATTCTCTAGTCTGTTCCATTGGTCTGTGTGTTTGTTTTTCTGCTAGTACCATGCTATTTTGATTATCACTGCTTTGTAATATATTTTGAAGTTGGGTAATGAGATGCCTCCTACTTTATTCTTTTTACACACTATTGCTTTGGCAGTATAAGGTCTTTTAGGATTCCAGACAAATTTTTATGATCATTTTTTCTATTTCTGTGAAGAATGCCATTGATAATTTAATCACAATCACATTAAATTTGTAAATTAACTTGGGTAGAAATGGGATTTTAGTTATATTGATTCTTATATCTAAAAAAAAATTATTTTTTCCCCACTTTTTCTATATCATATTCAAACCCTTTTTTCAGTTTTTTTTTTTTTTTTAAGTTTTTCTTCTAGAGGTCTTTCAACTCCTTTATTTAAGTTCATTTCTAGGCATTTTTATGTATGTGGCTACTGTAAGTAGGATTGCATTCTTCAGATTTGCATTAATCTTCATTATTAGTATATAAAAATTGATTTTGTATCTTGCCACTTCATTGAATTCATTGATCACTTATAGGATTTTTAAATAGGGAGAATTTCACTTCTTCTTTTCCTATTCAAATGCCTTTTATTTTCCTTTCTTGTGTGATTGCATTGACTAGGACTTACAGCACTATTTATTTAGCTTATTTAGTATACATTAGTATTTATTATTATAAATATTAAATATTTATAATATATAATATTTAGTATATATTATTTAGAAAGCATTTATTGTTTTGCTTATGTTGAACCATCCTTTCATCCTTAGGATAAGGGCTACTTGGTCATGAAGCATAATCTTTTTAATGTGTTGTTGGATTAAATTTTACTAGTATTTCGTTGAGTATTTTTGTATCTGTATTTATTAGGGATATTGATCTGTAGTTTTCTTTTTTTGTTATGTCCTTGTCTGCTTTTGTCATCCAGATGATGGAAGCTTCATAGAATGAGATTGGAAGGGTTCAGTGTATTTGGATCTGTAGAAATAGTTTAAGAAGAATTGGTATTAATTGTTCTTTAAAGGTTTTGAAGAATTGAGAAGTAAAACCATTGAGACCTGCCCCTTTCCTTATTGGAAGATTATTTATTACTTATTCAATCTCACTGCTCATATTATTATTTTTTTTTGGTCTATTCAGGTTTTTTATTTCTTGCTGGCTTCAATCTAAGTATACTGTACGTGTCCAGAAATTTGTCCATCTCATATAGATTTTCTAGTTTGTTAGTATATAGTTATTTCTAATATTCTCTCAAGATCTTCTGTATTTTTTAAATATCTGTTGTAACAGTACCTATTTCATTTCTGATTTTATTTATTTGGTTTCTTTCTTTGTTTTTCTTTGTTAGTTAATGGTTTGCAGATGTTGTCTATTCTGTCAAAAATCAGCTTTTTGTTTTGCTGATTTTAAAAAATTGTTCTTTATTCACAATTTCATTTATTTCTGCTTTAATCTTTATTATTTCTTTATTACTAGTGCTTTGGTGTTTGTTGTTGCTTTTCCAATTCTTAGAGATACATGGTAGGTTATTTATTTGCCATCTTTATTTCTTTTTTTTTTATGAGCACTAATTGCTATAAACTTCCTTAAGACTGCTTTCATTGTGTTCCAAAGATTATGGAGAGTTGTGTGTTATCATTGGTTTCATTAAATCTCTAAATTCCAGCCTTAATTTTTTTCAGTAGTTTTGAAGTCATTTAGGAGTAAATTGTTTAGTTTCTATGACTGTGTATTTTCAAAGGCTCTTTCTGTTGTCAATTTCAAGTTTAATTCCACAGTGGTCAGAAAAGATGCTAGATATAGTTTCTATACTTTTACATTTGTAAAGGCTCATTTTGTGCCCTATTATATGGTTAATCTTCAAAAATGTTCCATATGGGACTCCGAAAAATATGTGTTTTGTAGTCATTGGGTGGAATGTTCTATACATGTCCATTAGGTTTATTTGGCTTATGATTTCATTTAGCAACTCTATCTCTTTGTTTATTTTTTGTCTATATAACCTGTATAGTGGTGACAGTAGGGAATTGAAGTCCTCAACAATTAGTATGTTGCAGTGTATATCTCTCTTTAGATCTAAAGCTTTTTATTTTTCATATTTAGGTGCTTCTGTGCTGGGTATATAAATATTTGTAATTGTTATATCTTTATGATGAATTAATCTCTTTAGTACTATATAGTGTCCTTTTTTGTCTATTTTTCTCAGTTTTTATCTTGAAGTTTATGTTGTCTGATATCAGTATTGCAACTCTAGGCTTTTTTTTTTTTAATTTTGTGTTTGCATGAAATGGCTATTACCAGCCCTTCACTTTCAATCTCTGTATAGCTTTATCAATGAGGTGTGTTTCTTGTAAGCAGCATATATAAGGCTTCTTCTTATTATTATCAATTTATCCAATCTGTGTCTTTCAAGTAGGGAATTTAACCCATTAGCATGATTGATATGTGCAGACTTAGCTCTGCCATTGTGTTAGTCATTTTATCAGTTGTTTTGTGCTTTTTAAATATTTGTTTTTCTCCCTTTCATTTCATTGATGCAATGTTCTCTTAGTATTTTTTGAAGAGCTGGTGTAGTGTTGGTGAATTCATTCAGTTCCTGTTTATTTGGAAATTATTTTGTTTCTCCTCATTCAAAGGATAATTTTGCCAGATAGACTGTTCTTTGCTGAAAATTTTTTCTTTCAGAATTTTATGTCTTCCCATTCTTTATTTGCCTACATCATTGCTGTTGAGAGGTCTGAGGTTAGTCTGATGCTGTATCCATTATAAGGAACTTGACACTTCTCTCTTAACATGTTAAGGATATTGTCTTTGTCTTTGATTTTTGCCAACTTGGCCATTATATGCCTTATAGAGAATCTTCTTATGTTGATCCTATCTGGTGCTCTTTCTATTTCCGGGTTCTAGATGTCTGTTTGTCTCTCTAGATTTGGAAAATTTTCAGACAGTATTTCTTTCTTTCTTTCTTTCTTTCTTTCTTTTCTTTTCTTTTCTTTTTTTTTTTTTTTTTTTGAGAGGTTTTTGCTATAGGGCGCATGCACTTGCCAGACAGACAGAGAGAGACAGAGAGACGAAAGCGAGAAATCACCCCCCAGGGGGGGATGGTCACGCTGCAATCCCTTCTCCTCTGTTCTCCTCCTGGGATCTTGGGCACGCACGCACACACGACCAGCGTGAGTTCTAAGCCACTGGGTCTGGGACGGGAACTGTGGTCAATTATGTGGGAGTCCAGTGACATAGCCATTACGTTAACTGCTGGTTCCCCAGACAGTATTTCTTGAAAGAGATTTTCTATGACTTTACTCATCTCTCTGTCTTCTGGAATACCCATTATGTAAATCAATCGCTTAATAGTTTCTAAAGTTTCTTATATGTTTTCATTATTTTTTTTGTCTATTTTTTTGAGAGATTTTCGCTATAGGGCGCGTGTGCTCGCCAGACAGACAGAGAGAGACATAGAGACAGAAAGCAAGAAATCACCCCCCAGGGGGGATGGGTACGCCGCAATCCCTTCTCCTCCATTCTCCTCTCGGGCTCTTGGGCACGCACGCACACGTGCCCGGCGTGAGTTTTAAGCCACCGGGTCCGGGACGCGAACCGGGGTCGAATATGTGGGAGTCCAGCAACATAGCCATTACACTAACTACTGGTTCCCCATTATTTTTAATAATTATTTTTTCATTGTGTTTGATAGCTTGGACTAAGTCAGAAATTTTGTCTTTAAGGTCAGAGAGCCTTTCTTTTGCATGATCTACTTGACTGTTAATACTTTTGAGAGAGATTTTGATTTACTGTATTGTATTATTTATCTCCAGAAGTTCTGTTTGATTATTTTTTAGGGTGTTTATCTCTTTATAGAGTTCCTCCTTAAAATCATGGAATGATTTTCTCATGCCTTAGAATTGATTGTTGGTTTTCTCTTGCATCTCATTCAGGTTTTCTTTTCTTTTCTTTTTTTTTTTTAATGGTGAATATTCTGAATTCCTTTTCTGAGATTTTTGTGATTTCCTGTGTTCTTTCTGTTGTTGGTAACGAGTTATTGTGTTCCTTTGGAGGTGAAATATCTCCTTTTTTATTTTCATATTTCTTGTATCTCTGCATTGATTTTTAGGCATACTGTGGATTACTCACTTCTTGATTTTTAGAGTAGGTTCCATAACACCAGGGGAAAAGAACTGTCCTAGGTCCTAAGTATATCCTGGCAAAGTGGTTCAGAAGGGTCAGAAGCCAGCCAATTGACTCCTCTTTACATTCCCGGCTTCTGACCCTTCCTAAGCCAGTCTTTCTGATCACAGGAGGATTTGCATAGCCTGTACGTGAGACAGTTCAAGTAGGTCCCAAAGAGTTGTGTTGTGGGTGGTGTCAGCTGGAGCAGGTGGCCATTCCCTGGACTTGCTTATAAAGGGAGGGAGAGTGCAAGCCTGTTCTGCCTGTCAGACAAGGGGTAGTGACCTAATTCCTCAGTCTCTGTTTGGATGGGAGTGCACTCTTTTCTGTCCTCTGCTTCCAATGAGCTATGAAATCTTGATTGTAAGCAGAGCATCACCTATTGGTTGGCTCACAGGATGTTGCAGCACTCTTGCTCCTTGTAGTGGAGTTAGGGCAGGGAGACCAATGCTTTTTCTGAATTTGTATGCCTATACACTGTTAGCTCTATGCCAGTTTCAGTGTTCTTCTATGGGTGGGAAGTGCTGGAATCCATTGTGGGTGTCTAGGGTTCAGAGTTTCAGAGGAGATGTTCCCTCATTTCCTTCCTCGAAAGGGTTGTGATGAGCAGGGAGCTTCTCTGGAGCATTACTGGCTCAGACAGTTGACTCCTCTTTATATTTCCAGGTAGAAATCATATGTACCAGTAGTTAATGCTACCTTTTTAAAATTCTCCATCAGTCTCACCTAACTACTTTGGGAAGCTGAGTCATTTATTAGCTTTTCTTCCCAGAGAGACACTAGTGTGGGAGTTTTAAGTCAGCCATCTTGATCCTTCCCATCAAACAGGATGATGGTGAAATATTCACATCACTCCCTCCAGTGAGTCTCACATCAGTTTCTGACACGGCACTCCTGATGCAGCCTCCATAGCCAGTGCTGTCCTGGCTGCCTCCCTCAGCCCCTATGTATCTTTCAGATGTCCCTGGCTCCCACCTATGCTGCGGCCTGCTCAGCCTCTCTCCAGCTCATAGTTCCAGATGTACTTGGGGTCAGGGAGGCAACAGCCCTCTCCTAGCAAATACTACAGTTCCGGGACCCTGAGTGTGGAATCAGGACTATGTGGCCTGGCTTGGCACAGAGGGTGGGGGGGGGCCAAGGCTCTGTCCCCAGTGATGGCCACTCCCAGAAGCTTCTTCCTGAAGAGGATTTTTGTAAATCTCGCAAAATGGTGTATGCTCTAAACTTGTGTAACCAGAAGCACCATGGCTGACCAGAAGGAGCAGCAGCTCCTCCACCAAGAGTGCCTGAACCGTCTGCTTCCAAGTCCTCACACAGGCAGATAGATGCTCATACATACTCACACATGCATACACACCCTCTCATGTGCTTACTTACATACACTCATTGCCATTTTTCTGGAACCTGACTTTTTTTCACCATTTTTCCTATCCCCTGAGCTTTCATGTTTCCCCGGACATATTATGTCTCCATTTGTCCCATTTGCTTTTAAAGCTCACAAATTCAAAACTACTTGACTCCTCATTCCTCCACATTTCCATCAAAGCTTAAGTCAATCATTTTAGTTGATTGTGTCCAGAAGAGGCACATAGTGACCCCAACCCTGCTTTGAATCCATGACCAAGAAGGAAAAGCTAGGCTGCGAGTGGATTGGTCAGTCTTGGGGACATTCATTGGTCTCATTTTCTAGAAAGTGGAGCTTTATCTAGAATAGGGTAAATAAGGTAAATAAGTCTATTTGCATGCCTATCTCCCCATAGTCTATCTAGATATGGCTCCTTCTATGGACCTTCAGTGGTACGACAGGGGCTGTGTAGAGATTTCTCTACTCACTGCAAAGCTTAGATGAAAGCTTGGTATAATTCATCTGTCTTTTTCTTTCTCCTTGTATTGCCTGTTTTCTCTTTAGAAGCCGTATACTTTATGAGGCCAGAAATATGAGATGTCTCCTTTCCATTATGGAAAAAATGGCTTTTTACCATTCCCTTTAAAAAGCTAGGTGATAATTTGAGTAAGGTTTAGGGGGAAAGAAAGCAAGCTACTTTGGTCTTCTTAGTCCAGCAAAGAGGAATTCTGACAGGCAACAGACATCACCAGGGTTAGAGATTCATATTAAGGTTTGAGTAAAGGACAAATGTTCTCACCATTGTCCTCCAGGCATGTACGTTTCTGGACCATTCCTAGGGTGATATGGCTAGTTGAAACCAGAATTCTGGTGTTCTTGGCCCTCCCTTGATAAATGCCTTATTTTTGAAGGTCAGATTATTATGGACCTGTTTATCTGTAGTTCCATCTCTTTACCTTACCAACTTTCATCTGACATAGATATAAGAAACATCTATTATAACTACTTCATGCTAAGATCTGAATGATTGAAAGTTCATCTCTCCAAGTAGAGAGAATGGTCAAGAATTTACTTTATCTGGAAAAAGTAATAAGCCAGTAACAGAGAGACAAATATTATATCATATGATCTAATTCATATATGGAATCTAAAAAAGCTGAACACATTAAAATAGAGAGTGTAATGGTGGTTACCAGTGGCTGAGAAGAGTAGAGATGGAAGAAGAAAGGATCAGTGAGTTATAGTTAGATCGGAGGGATAAGATCTGATGATCTATTGCACAACAAAGTGACTATAGTTATTAATAATTCATTGTATATTTCAAAATAGCTAGAGGAGAAGATTTTGAATGTTCTCACCACAAAGAAATGATAAGTGTTTGAGGTGATGAATAGGCTAATTCTCTGATTTGATCATTACAAAATGTATACATGTATTGAAACCTCACATTGTATCTGATAAATATGCACAACTATTATCTGTCAATTAAAAATGAAATACAATTTTAATGCAAGAAGAGTGGAGTGGGTGGCATCTCACTCTGTGACCTAAAAATATACCATAAAACTGTGATAATCAAATCAGCAAGGTATCGGCACAGAAACAGACAGGTGGGCCAGTAGAAGAGAATAGAGACCTCAGAAATAAACTCCCAAACATACAGCCAACTGATTTTTGACAAAGGGTACCAGTCAATCCAGTGGGAAAAGGAAATCCTCTTTAGCAAATAGTGCTGGAAAAACTGGATATCCACCTGCAGAAAGATGAATCTAAAACCCTACCTCTCACCATTGATAAAATCAACTTAAAATGGATCAAATATCCAAACCTAAGACCTCAAACTATAAAACTACTGGTGGAAAACACTGAGGAAACTCTGGGAGACATTTGGGTAGGCAAAGACTTTTTAAGTAAGATCCCCAAAGCACAGTCAATAATCCCCAAAATAGACAAGGAGATTACATCAGATTAAGAAATTTCTGCATGACAAAAGACACAGTAATTAGTGTGAATTGACAGCCCTCAGAAAGGGAAAATATTTTTGTAAACTATGCTTCCTATAAGGGACTGATAACCATAATACACAGGGAACTCAAGTGGCTTTCCCCCAAAAAGATGATCAACCCAATTAAGAGATGGGAGAATGAGTTGAAAAAAACCACTCTCAAAGGAAGACATATGAATATCCAAAAGGCATATGAAAAAATTCTTCCTCATTTTAAGGGAGATGCAGATTAAAACCATAATGAGATACCATCTAACCCCAGCTAGAATGACTAAGATGAAAAAAAAACAAAAAATGATAAGTACTGGTGGGGACATGATGAAAAGGGAACTCCCCTACACTGCTGTTAGGAATGTAAATTGGTCCAGTCACTATGGAGAACAATATGGAGATTCCTCATAGGTCTACAAATAGAACTGCCATATGATCCAGCAATCCCATTCCTTGGTATCTACCCAAAGGACAGAAGAATCCTTAGCTGGAAAAGTGCTTGCAAATCGATGTTTATTGTGGCATCATTCACAATTGCTAAGACATGAAACCAACCCAAACGCCCACGAACAAAGGAATGGATTGAAAAAGTGTGGCACATATACTCTGTGGAATACTACTTAGCCCTAAAAAAAACAAGACCCTGGCTTTTGACAGAAAGTGGATGAATATGGAAGATTTACGCTGAGTGAAGCAAACCAGGCTATGAAGGAGCGATATTGTATGTCTCCACTTAATATATACTGACTATCTGAACTCTTTGGATGAAACTGAATGACTAGAGGATATAGAAACATAAAAAATGGTTATAGATACCTGATACAGTGTGGGAAAAGGGTGGGAGAAGGAGGAGAGTCTGAGGAAAGACATTAAGGAGAAAAATACAGAGGCAAGGCATTTATGGGACAAACAAAAAAGGGTGATTATCTGTTGAGGATAATGTGTATAGAATTTTCAACTGGACTGGTGAGAAATTTTTCATGTTGGAATTTTCACTTTACAAGTTAAGTGACATATGTGATTGAATGTATAAAAGAAATTGAAAGAAAAATATTTAAAAAGAAACAAAATTTTAAAAATTAATTAACTTTAATGTCTGTCTCAAAAATATTTTGAACTCTGCTGACTTACTCCTAATGAACTGAATGATGAACTTCCTGTCTTGGATGCCATTTTAGAATAGGCACTCATGCAAACACAAACATACCTATACAACTGCATATTCAGGGAATTCATTTCTTTATGTTTACTCACACCTCCTTACCATCATGGGCAAAATTATTTAAACATCATAAGTAACAAGGCATTAGTTAGTCCCCAAAAGCAATGCAGAAAGTGATATGGTTGAACACATGTCATATAATCAGATTTTTAAAACTCCAACTCATCAATTGATGATGATAATATACTTGGGCATTGCCCATGTTGTTAACCTCAGCAATCAAAATAAAGTAATTATACTAATTACAAGCCTCTCACAACTCAGCTCAGTGTCCTCATGCATGAGAGGCAAGCTGTGCAATACAGTCTCTTCATAGGACTTTGATACCCTATAAAGGTCTTAGTAGCTTCCTGTGGGCCCATAGTTACTTTGTCCAAGAAAAGGAGAATTAGAGGTGAGTCCATGGGGAGATTGATTGTCCTTTCATGCAGGAATGATTTTGCACTCTCCAAAGAGTTGTAAGTGGCTGGCTGGGCCTGATGATCTGAACCAGAGATTTAAGGAACACCCCAGCCCATTGGCCTGTGACTGTCTGAAGTGTAATAGCTGACAGTTGGTTATCTGCTGGAACTGGATTGCTGAGAAGGCATTAAAAGAAGACCAGTAAATACAACTATTTGGAGATTTCTCTTTTGAGAATTGAGATGGTGACATGTGGACTTAACAGAGTAGCCACATTTTGTTACCAAATATCTTGAGCCAACAGTCAGGCTAATTAAAATGTGGTGAATCTGAAAGTGGTCATGGTAAATAGAAGCTTAGTTATTGAATTAGAAATCAATCTATCATCAGATGTCAGCATTCAGATCTGAGAGCAATGAATGGAAATGTGGAGAAAGATTTGTACTGCTTGAGAAAAAGGAAGGAAATTTTTAAAAGCCCAAATGAAAGTTTTAGAAAATCATGGTAACAATTTTTTTTTTTGCAAAAATTGCATTCATTGTAATCTTGAAGTTTTTTTTAAAATCTGACCTAGTAAAAGACATCATACAATTTTCTTACTGTACAATAATTAGACTATTACAATAATATACATTACCTCAATAGTGAAATGACATGTCAGTTCTAAAGCAATATGCACAAAGAATTTACTATTGGATTGTCATAGCAGTAGGAAAAATGACTTAAATTAACTCACATCATAGTAGTAAATGGGTGAGTAGGGTGAAATGTAGTAAAACAAAGGGACAGAAATTTGGCAAAGCCACCAAAAGCCTGGAAAAGCTTATGTGGTATAAAAATAACCACTGATCACACAGACTAAACGATAAAATTGCTTAGCTAATTTGTATCTTATAGTGGATGACTTAAGTGAAGATAAGTTGATGAGAATAATTGACAAATGCATATAAAAATCAAGTCAGTACCCAAAGCATTACAGAACTGAAAGGAAATTCAGAATTTGAAAAATTAAGATAAGTAATTCCAGAAAATCCAAATAAGATGTTCTTGTGCTTTCACAATAGCACCGATTAGTTCTCGCAGAGAGTGTTCCTCAAATGTGATGTGTGATTAAATTGTTGGCAAATGCTTGTGAAGTTCCTAATACTTAAGGGCTGTAGCATTATTATTGTGAACAGACCAAATGGGACAAGTCAGCTTTGGAGTTGTGAACCTACACCTGGACAGGAGGTTACTGAAACAATACAAATACTAATTCACTAGAAAGCTGTGGATTCTAACTTGCAAATAATTTAGTCCAGGAAACTCCCAATAACACATGACAGTCTTGCAAGATGTTTCCTTCAAACACCATGTCAATCAGACATAAACATTGATTCATGACATTTGGAAGCAGCTGCCTTTTACAGGAAGACAATGAAACTTCAAATTGCATTAAATATAGCTAGCTTATATACTTACCTGTCATCCACAAATTACTGGCAGACATTTGGAGCTGATATTTCCTTACATGGTCAAAAACAAATCAGGTCATAAGTAATAAAGAGAAAAGAAGTTTGATCTGGATGAGGAAATAGCAAGTAGATCCCCAAATGGGTCAATGACTGAAGTCCATCAAAGCCATTTGTGACTGTGATTATGGTTATTCAAAAGTGATGGCGTGTGTAGGTTCATGTGAATGGACTTTGGAATGTTGAGCTCTCTTGGCAAAAATGCGTACAGCCTGGGAGCCATACAATATCCATAGATATCACCAAAATGCCAGATATTAACTTAGTATATGTCTATCTCAACACTCTTGATCACTACTAATTATATATGATACATCTTTCCAGAGCATAAAGCTGGAGTCAGAAATAACTAGGTTTAAACATAATGTGATGTCTCTAAGACACTTTGCTTCATGTTTTATATATATATATATATACATATAGAGAGAGACATGTAACAATCCCTTCACTTGCCTTCTTTAGGGATTTGGGACATGCATGCACACACACCTGGCATGAATTTGAAGCCACTGGATATAGGACTCCAACTACACAGTTGGCCATGTGGGATATCATGCCTTAGCCTCCATGCCACCTGCTTGCCCTCATGTTGTCTTATTTCCATAAGCTTTAAAATGGAGATGAGAGTGGTAGCAACGTCTTTGGGTTATTATAAAATTTGATTTTTAAAATCAAGTAATATATGTAAAATACTTTTGGGCAGCTAAAATTTAGAATCTGGTGGGATGGAGAATTTGATAGGTCATTGTACAATATATTTTCCTAAAACATGTATATTAATTCATTCTGCAAAGAATGGGAAAACTTAAGCAGGTTTGTGGGCTGGTGCTGAGCCTGGGCTCAGTGATCCAGACTAGAAATTGGTTTTTGTGTCAGCTTCAGTGGCTAGAAGCCTCAGTCTAAGGAACGAGGGTGAATCATTAGGGTAAGAAGACAGAAAATACAGTATCAAAGTCGGGGACAAGGGGCAATCTAGGGATAATAACATGACAGGAGAAAGTAAGAGGTCTGGAGCATGGAGTGCAAGGTCGGAAGAAGCTCAAAGGTACAGGAAGAAGACTTGAAGTGCATGATTATGAAAGATGATGCAAGTCCTGAGTTTTCTTTTAAGGAAAAATTTGTACCATTTGGTAGACCTTTAGTAACAATATTTTCACATAGAAGAACCTATGAAGAGCCTATGTGAAAAGTTCTCATAACCTTCATTGTTGAGGTATTTCCATCATGTCATAACTGCACTGATAGTGATTTGAAATCTAATGAACAGGCTTTTTGTTTTCCTTGACTACCACTGTGCGGAGTGGCAATCTAGACACTCACCAAACCCATTTTCTCTTCTTACTCTCCATACAGATCAAATATGTTTCCCAGTCTTTCTTTCTTTCCATTAAAGAAAGACTGAATAATGGAAGGAAAAATGGTACACAGTATTTCCAGGCTGGGTGCATAAAATACTTCTACTTGGATTTTCAGGCTCCCTCCTCCTTTTGGCTTGCTAAAATGACATTCGCATTTATGGTGATGTTGAGAAACACATGTTAAAGATATCAGAGCTTAAACATGGAGGGAGCATAGGCCTTTGATTCACTCCCTGGAGGACAGCACCCAACCAGGAATGTTAAAAGGAACTATTGTATGAGTTTAATGTGTCAAGCCAAAGAAATGTTAGGGCTTGTTGTATCAGCTAATGTTACCTTCAGTCACAAAGCTACTTAATGAACATATTGGGATTTGGGTAAACACAATAAAAAACATCTTTCTCTTCCTTGTCTGAATTCAGAGCCAATGGGAAGATTATCATTGGAGCTAGTCAGATGGGAATGAAATAGTTAGCTTTACCATTTGAAATGTAACCAAATGGACTCATTAATATGCTTTGCTCCTCCCTCTCCAGTCTCGACCTTGGAATTGGCATTTTTAAAGCACATACACTCATTTGGATTACAGCATTACTCTGTACCAAGGTAGAGGAGTGAGAAAGAGTCCAAGCTATTAGGTTGCATAGTTTTACCACAACTTAGAAGTATGGACCAATAGTTTTTCCTCTCATGTAGATGATAAATAAAGGTTGACCAAGAAGACAAGGAGTATTACTCTAATAGATGTCTGTGCATGTCAAGTCAGGATTGAAGTTCATATCTACAGACACAGACAGTCCAGGTTGATAAACTATTCATAGTCTAGTGGGCACAATATGTATTCCTTTTGGAATTCACTTTATTATCATGGGCCTTCTAGTGAATATGTTTAAAAAAACTTTCCAGACATACTCTTGAATTTTTGTCTCTTGTCAGTCTAGATTTGTCCACAGTGAAAGTCATTCTCTTCATTGACTGAGTGGCTGTGGGAGAGATGTTTGTAGAGTGGTTAAGAATGACACATATCTCCAGCCTGTCAGACCAGCTGGATCAATCTTCAGAAGTCAGGAGATAGCATGTCCAGGTCAGGTTAACTTCACAGCTTGCTATCCCTGTATAACCTGGGTGCCAATAGATTATGTCATTTTTCTGTAGAGAATTTTCCATCATAATTATAATTGATTTGAGTTGCCACGCCAACTGCATGTGCACAAACTGGCTATTATTAAAGCCCCAAAGTCAGAATAGGCAATAAGATGTATCACCTAGTCATATTAAAGAATGCAAATTTGATCTCACTCACACTTCTTAGAGGATCTGTCAGTTTATAAATCCTCCAGCTCTTTGTTTTGTTGCCAAATGGAATGAACCATTATTACAGCTTTCAGTTGGGGAAAGTACCTTCAAATTAAAGGCTATATTCCTAAAGTAGTGACGATTTCAGAGAGACATGCTTGGCTTATTATAATTCTGTTTGTGGACTGAATCTATAAAGGAGAAAAATAGCATTGACTTTGGGTTTAAGATCAGACATTAGAACTAGTATATCTATATAAGCCATTTGGTGTGCAGGGGTAGCTTTGAGCTCTCTGCCAACTCAAAAACACAGCTCGTTAGATACTAAATAGAGTAAGAAACTTAGAGGTGATCTGTAGTTGGAACAGGGTATCAATAAATGAAAGTCAATCCAAATAATCAAAAGATCTTTTATTCTGGTGATTGGGTAAAGGTCAGGAGATTAGAATCTTTTGAGCTAAGAAAGTTAACATGGAACTCATCAACACCTGGGATACCAGTATTTCATAACAACTGACCACCCAGAAATAAAAGAAAAATGAATAAAATGTTAATTATTATTATTAACAACAGACTTAGATTTTCAAAGCTCTTTGCATAAAGAGCACCTTAAGTTTTTCTTTTTTTTTTTTTTCCCCTTAAAGACAGTGTTTCTTTCTGTTATGAGCTTCCTGCCTTCAGTCTCCCAGGTGGGACTACAGTTTATGCCACCACATTCAACATGTTTTAAGACAGAGTCTCTCTAAGTTGCCCAGGCCAGCCTCAAATTGGCAGTTCTCCTGAGTCACTGGGGTTACAGGTACTTGCCACTGTGCCTGAAGGCCATGTTCTATAAAATTCTATAAACATTTATGTACCAAATATTATTGTATTACTTCATTTGGTTTTGTAGCAATCTGCAGAGGAAGAGAAAAAAGTGGGATATATTTAACAAATGTAAGAAACAAAATGTGAGCCATTTCTGTGTATGCTGATCTCCCTGGGGACTGTAGGAGGACTCAAATTGTCCAACACAAGCATAGAAGGTCTCAAACAACTCCAGAAAGACCTGGAAAAATGATCTGAACTGATTTTCTGTGAATACAATGGCCAAGATACTCTGTCCTACAGGCAGGAGAGTCAATGGAAGTCTGCAATTTATTTTCTGTACAGATTGCAAAATTGAATGAGATTAAATACAAACATTTAGGAATTGCAAATGACCACAAAGCTGTGGTCTGAGACTAGAAATACAAAAGTATCACTGACCATTTTCCCGAAGTTTTACAGCTGAGTTGGGTTTAGAAAAACTGCTCAACTTTTTATTTATTTATTTATTTATTTATTTTATTATTAGCTAAATAAATGTTGGTTAAGATGAGCTAAAATGTGACAGGTCATGATAAAGTTATTGAAACTTAGAATATGATGATATAGAAAACATCGGGTTGGTAAAATGGACACAAGAGTACAGTAGCAAAAGGGAATTATGCTTGAAATTTAGAAGCATATAAGTTTTTTATTATTAAAGCATACACCTGAAGAGATATGATATATTGTACATTTCAATTGGGTCAGTAAGTGGGTGAGGGAATTAGACTATAAAACAATATTTACAGTAGCATGAGGCATTGGGGAGACTTTATACTGAAACCATATTCACATATTTGGATGAACAAAACACATGTTCTCTTGCGTATTTATTTTTTAAAGTAATTGAAATAGTCATTATTGATATGCAGAAGGCTCCCAGAACTAGCATAAGAAGATAAGAAAAGTGATGAAACTAAGGCAGATTGGATAAACAACTTCATGGAAATAAGGCAACTCATTAATTTGAGCTTGACCTTCATAAGTCTCTTCATCCTGGACACTTATTAGGAAGCCATGTGGATGTTGTCTCTTAACCACAGACAAAAGTTGGTCTCTATTTGTTAAAGTCATGCTTCACACCATTAATTCAGACGGCTACAATTCTAGGTCTCTATACAATTGGGAGACAAGGAAGCTCAAAAACAGTTCAATATAGTTCATGTCCATTTTGTTATAAAGTGATTCATGAGACTATAAAAATCTGAGTTATAGAAATATGAAATAATAATTTACAGGATACCTTTATATATCAGAACATGAATTATATTCACATATCTGCTATTAGATTTAGCTTAATATCATCTCCACTAGTTCATGTGGGGAAGTAGAATAATTCCCATTTAAGAGAGAGACCAGGTCATAGAGAGGTGATAGTCACACCCAGTACCTGACTATCAGAAAAACTAGTTTTCAATTCACCAGCTACTCGCCTATAAAGGTAGATGGATCAGATTCTAGTGGATTAATCCAGGGGTGTAAAAAATACAGTAGATAGCCCAGTTCTTGTCTGTTTCTTTATACTAGTGTAATATCTGCCAACTATGTATCTTTTGACTTGAAGATGTTTCACATCTCAGGGAGTGAAACAGGCCACTAAAGAAAGTTTCAAAAATCATTACTTTTTCAAAAAAATTATTATTTATGTTTAATCACTATATATCATTATAGCATATTAGTTTTCCCAGCATAAATACAATGCATTTTAATCCAGTCAAAGTTATTATCATTCACATTATTATCAGCAGATAATTTTCATTTCCGGGTCCCTTAAATGTTTTGCTTTTTTCTTTTTCCTCCTGATTCCTTCCTTCTCACCCTCCCCCATTTAACACCCTTCTGCTACACTGCCTCTAGTATTCAAAGTTGCTCTCCACCAGCAGTGTAGGAGAGCTCCCTTTCACTAAGACCTCACGAGCACTTATTCTTTATTTTTTTAATCTTAGCCATCTGACTGAGGTTAGGTGGTATCTCATCATGGTTTTGATTTGCATCTCCCTTATGATGAGGGATATTGAACATTTTTTCATATACTTTTTGGCCATTCATATGTCCTCCTCAGAGAGTTGTTTGTCCATCTTTTTATTGGCGTGTTTTTTATTGGGGGGGGGGTGTAGGCTGCTTGAGTTCCCTATATATTTTGGTTATCAGTCTCTTATCCAAGGGAGAGTTTGCAAATATATTCTGAGGTTGTCTCTTCACTCTTATTATTGTTTTCTTTTGCCATGCAGCTTTTTAACCTGATGTAATCCCATTTATCTTTTCTGGGGATTATTGCCTAGGCTTGGGGGCCTTATTTAAAGAATTCTGCCTATTCCAATGTCTCCAAGAATTTCTCCTGTGCTATCCATCAGTAGTTTTATAGTTTGGGGTTTTAGGTTTAGATATTTGATCCATATCGAGTTGATTTTTGTTAATGGGGAAAGATAAGGGTCCAGCTTTGTCCTTCTGCAGGGCAAATACCCAGTTTTGGCACACTGATAGCTAGACTAATTCAGAAGAAAAGAGGAAGGAATCAAACAAATAAAATGAGCTAGGAGATGGGCAATATTATAACAGACATACAGAAATACAAAAGATGACTAGAAAATATTGGGACTAGCAGTTGGCGTAACGGCTACATTGCTGATCTCCCATGTAGTTGACTGTGGGTTGAGTCTCGGACCTGGTGGCTTAAACTCATGCAGGGCGCATGTGCATGCATGCCCAAGATCTTGAAAGGAGAATGGAAGAGAAGAGATTGTGGTGTAGCCATCCCCCCTGGGGGGTGATTTCTCACTTTCTGTCTCTCTGTCTCTCTCTGACTTTCTGGCGAGCACACACACCCTATAGCAAAACCTGCTCCACAAAAGAAAAGAAAAGAAAAGAAAATGCCAACAAACAAGAAAACCTGGGTGAGATAGACAAATTCCTGGGCACATCTAAACTACTAGGATTGAATTAGGCAGACATAGAAAGCCTGAATAGACCAATAATAAGCAATGAAATTTGATCAGTATTAAATAGCGTCCCAACAAAGTAAAGTCCAGGTCCTGATCGCTTCACCTCTGAATTCTACACAATTTTAAAAGACGAGCTAACCCCTATTCTACTCAGATTAATTATAAAGATCCAAAAGAAAGGGACGCTTCCAAATTCATTTTATGAAACCTCCATCACCCTCATTCCTAAAACAGAAAAGGACAAAACAAAAAAGAAAACTACAGACCAATGTCTTTCACAGATGTTTTACAGAAGGGATGAAATCTTGGCTAGCAGCCATTCTGCCACTTTGAAAATGTTGAAAAATCAGTAGCAAAGGCTTAGTTAAAGCTTAAAAGAAGTAAAAACAGGGCAATAAGCCACCTGCCGTGACAGGAGGTCCAGGGGCAGTAAATTCAGAAGGTGGTTTTCATGTACAGTGTATAATTTGGGTCCTGACAGAGTCAGATGAGGAATAGGCCTATATAACTATTGATCCACAGAGCTATCAGGGACATCATTTAACTTGATGGCTTGTGTTGGTCCCTTAGGATGTGGAGTCAGCTTTAACCTGCAAGGAAAAAAAAAAAATTAAAGGTAAACGAAAAGAATAGAAAGGAAAAACTATGGAGAGTCTTCCATACCCTCCCTTTTAATAAGATACGTTTCCAAGTGACCCCAGTTTTCAGCTGTCATGTTAGAGTTGGTTTATTTCATTCATTTAATTTCCTGATTATATTGAGAAATACCTATCACTTAACATTATATTAGACATTTACACATATATCACCAACACCCAGGATTTGGTAGTGATAGGAAACAAAGGGAAGGAGTACCGCCCTTTCTTCATCCTTAGCCTTCATAGTTCGGTGCTTTTAAGTCTGGTCTTGGCAGCCTTTTCCATCTTCACAATTTCTCTTATGACTCCCAAATCTGTAGTCTGAGTCTGTACCCTTTTCTTTTACTATCCAAATGCATAGTGAGTATCTCTACTTGATTATCATGAAAATTTCCAACAACAAAAAAAATGCCCAAACCATATTCATCTGCTTTTCTACCCCAACCTAATTATCTTCCTGTATCTTCCTTCTTGAGTTGTACCCATCTCTCCCTTCCACCCTCACCTGATGTGGTCTCCTCCTTAGGTCCTCCTTTGGATTCATTGCTGTTCCCTTCATCTTTACTGCTCCTCCTATGCTGGAGTGGTTGCCCCAAAATGTAGAACAAATGAATTCATTTGTTCAATCCATGTTGTTGAGCACCTGCTGTATGCAAGACACTAAATATGCAGTCATGAATGAAACAGATGAGATCCCTGTCTTCCCTCATGGAAATCAGGTTATTTTTCTCAGCCAAACCTTTAGTGGCTCTCATGGTCTTGGAGATCAAGTCCAACCTTTTAGCTAGACACATGAGACAATTTCGAAAATGAAAATTTCTCAGTTCATACCTAACCACTACCCCTTTACATTCTTAACTTCAATTATATGCAAACAAAACTACTCATAGTTTATGAAACATGTTATAGTACTCCTCCCTCTGTGGATATGTTAGCCAGTCCATCAAGATCCTGCAAAGTTGTTTTCTATTTTTTTATCATCACTATACCTTGTAATACTTGCTTGTCTACATTTCTTCCCTCTCTAAGTTATTTGACCTACTTTGACTCTTTATAAATTTATAATTTCTTATTTACATTAAATTGTTTTACACACTTGTGACATGATGTAGTTTTTCAATATGTGCACACAGTGTGTGATAATCAAACCAAGGATATTACCATGGTCTTCAACAAAAAACAGTTCATTATGTTATGCACCTTCAATTTTAGTTCTAATTGTTTATGTTTATGCATATATATACACACACACACGAATACACACATAAATTTTATACATATGTGTGTATATATATGTACACACGCACACACACACATACATACGTAATTGGCAATTCCTTTTTTTTTAATTTTCCAATTTGCTAGAGGGTTTGTGTGCTCATTGGAAACAGAGAGAGAAGGAAAGTGAGAAATCATTCTCCATGAAGGATAATCATGCCATAAGCCCTTTCCTTCACCTCTCTCTCCTTTCAGTTTTGAGCATACAATGTGTCTTTTCAGGCTGCCAGATCTGGGACTCAAAACTTTCAACTATGTGTGATCTAGCCACCTTAATCACCATGGCATTAGCTGGTCCTCTCTCCCTCTCTCTTTTCTTACTCTGTTGTATTATACCTTTCCATAATTTATTTGCCTTGTTTGCATGTCTTCTTATGTCTGTTAAATGTGGTTTTTTTTTTTTTTTGAGTCTCTTTCCCACTCTCCAACCCTTAATCTCTCATGTAGTCTCTGGTATCTACACTTGCCCTCTCTACTTCTATGTCTTCAAATCTTTCAATATCTGCTGTAGAGCACAAACATTTGGTATATGTTAAGTGGTGATATACTGTGTTTGCCTTTATTAGTCTGGCTTATTCAATTAGCATTAAATCTTCTAGATTCCTCCACTTTGCATTGAATGACAGGATCTCACTGTTCTTTATGGTTGAGTAGTATTCCATTGGGTATATGTGTCACATTTTCTTAATCCAGTCATCAGTTGTTGGGCATTTAGACTGATTCCATGCTTTAGCTATTGTGAATAGTGCTGTAATAGACATGGCTGTGCAAGTGTCTCTTTAATTTATAGTGTAGTTGGTATACAGCACAATGTCTGAGACACAATAGGTACATTTTAGATGAACAGTTTTACTTAGACTAACTCATGATTGTCCTTCAGAGAGGAAGTTTTATCCTAATCAGTGAAGGAATGTACTAATTTTTATCTCATCCTAATAAACATTAACTATCATGTACTTAATTCTTCAACTGAATAATATTCAATCTGATGAATATGAGATCTGGTTAGTAATGAATAACAGTTGCCCATCTGGTTATTAGTTTTAACACCGTGAGTTTCAAGTACTGAAGATGCAAACTAAGGATAGTTAAATAAAAATAAGTAAGATGTTGACCTGAAAATGCAAGTGCCAGGAATTTTTTCAATTGCTGGTAGATGATGAATGTATGTTATTTATCAAGGATTTAAGTTCCTACTCTGTAAATACTGCTGTCCAAGACAATAAGGAGACCAGAAAGCAAGTTCTAATGGGTCACACTTTAATAGTGGTCCAAGAAAAATAACATGGTCCATGAAAATAGTGGTCTAAGAAAAAGGCCAGGAAACCTTAATTATCTTTATCTGGTTCTTGCTTATGGAGCTTGATAGACTAGGCATGTTGTGAGTGACATTTGTTTACTTCTGTATTCTCAGTATCAAGCATAGAACTCAGTATGTTGCAGGGCTCAATAAATTTTGAGTGAATGAATGAACAAATTAATTACTAATGGTAAGTAGAGAATACAGCCTAAAGGGTGAATACAAGTAAAATATGAGCATTTAACTTCAAGTAGGTATGGTAAACACATTTCTATTCCTTTGCTAGCTAAGATTTAATGGTAGTAATTGTCTGGAATGCTATGTTTTAGGAGTATCAAACTTAGACTGGGTTCAGTGGTTCATTGGTCAAATGGGAAGATTTGGGAGGAGAATATCACAGCTCTATTGCTATGAATTTGTCAATTCTAGAAATATGATTTCCTTCAACTTACAGAGCAAAATGGACATTTTGACAAATATCATAGGAAAATAGTTGCATACAGAATGGGTTGTGCTGGACAGAGACTTGATCTCCTATGTGAGTGTATAAGAGTGTATGCACTTGTGGGTGCAAGGAGAAAGACTATCTATCTATCTATCTATCTATCTATAAAATTTAAATTTTTTATTTATTTTTCCACTTAGAGAAAGAAAGAAACAGAGAGAGAGACTGAGACAGAAAATATAGGCACTCTCAACAGGGTCTTCATGCCACAATCCACCCCCAGTTTCAGTCAGCCCAGATCACAGGCATGTTCATCAATGCCTGCCATGCTTAAAAAGAGACTGCAGATGCAGCCAAGATCTTTTTTATGTGGGCCCAGTTGCATTACTGCTGTGACACCACCAATGAACGCTACCTTTGTCTTGATTCCTGAAACACTTACTTTTCACTTGTCCATTTCCTGATTTGCTATATTACACATTCGTTTCTGGAAAATGCATGCCTTATTTCTGAACATTTTTTAAAATAAAAGTTTTAGTGTATTGTTTCTGTCTCATGGAACCTTGACAGGTGACTTTAGAATCAATTGCTCAGTGGACTGGCCTAGAATGAACTCTCCCAAGAAACTTCCAATTATGGGTGCCCCTTCAGTATTTGTATTCTCCAAAAGTACTGACAGAAAGTGGATGTCTGCTGACAGATAAAAAGAGATATCATGAGTGTGTGATTTGGAAGTTACCCATACATCTCGGAGGGCAGAAATTGTGCTGTAGCAGAATGAATCTCCATGGCCTGATAGGTCAGGAAGTGAACACTTCTAAATCTTTACTGTATGCAGAAAGGTATTGCCCATTTCACCTGCCAAAGTATTCAGACCAAGTATAGACGTAGTCATAAAATGTTGCTAATGGGAACCAGCAGTTAGCGTAATGGCTATGTCGCTGGACTCCCACGTAGTCGACCGCGGTTCGCGTCCCGGACCCGGTGGCTTAAAACTCATGCCGGGCACGTGTGTGTGCGTGCCCAAGATCCCAGGAGGAGAATGGAGGAGAAGGGATTGCGGCGTGACCATCCCCCCTGGGGGGTGATTTCTCGCTTTCTGTCTCTATGTTTCTCTCTGTCTGTCTGGCGAGCGCACGCACCCTATAGTGAAAAAAAAAAAAAACCTCTCAAAAAAAAAATGTTGCTAAAACACAGGAGTGAACAATACAAGAACAATACAAAGGCTTGATCTTCCCCCTCATTCTTGAACTTTAGGAACAATTTCTCCTCTTTCTAAATGAAATTGCTAGTAATTATAAAACACCATGAAATTCACCTAGTTAATACTGAAGGGAACTAGGGGCCCACATGGTTGATTATGGAGAAAAAGAGAAAAACTGCTATTGTTAGGAGCTCCACTGTTTCTTACCTCTAAAGTTTATAGAACTTTATAGAATTTAATATTTAGACTAGAAAATCTACTGATGAATGAGGTTACAGGACTTGTATTGTTGGTTAAAGGTAAAATAGTGGAAAATTAAAGATAGTCATCTGAAAGTGATGAAATAGTTTACTGAAGGCTTGAGGATATATGACTACACAATATGCATGTCTGATTTGAGACTTGTATTTATACATGTGCCATCTTACTACATAGGTGTTGAGGGTTAAATACCTCTTGCCTTCCATTTAAAGTTGGCCACTGGGATAAATACAATCCTACATACTTCAGCATTCTTCTGAGGTATCTGTAATTGGATCAGAAGTTAGAAGACCCAAATTCTAGTCCAGGTGCTGCCCTGATACTAAACTCTGAGTGCCTCTGTTTTCTCATCTGTAAGATGGACACAATACTTATTCTGTATGTTTTGTTTTGTTTTTTTTATGAGCATGAAATGAACTTCACCTGCAAAGGAGCAGTACATGTTGAGACAAAGTCAGCCAAGAAAAATTCCAACTACATGAGTAGAAAATAATGAGATATCTCGGTGGTAAAATGGAATAATCTGATAATGGAGGTGGCTGGGGAAAGCAAAGTTTGGGTATAAGGCATGATGAGTCTTTCACAAACAAGACATTATGTAACTATTAGCAGAAGAATGGAGATATTTGAGTCAACAATATTTCTATAAGTCTACCTCCCATCTGGACACATGATGCTCTTACTAATCAGCAAAGAGAAGCAGAAGAGACCCGCTGTAATAGGTGACCTGTCTTGCATCTATTCCAACCCACTGCATGTGGCCACTGGCTGTGCTTCCATGCTCTGGCCTCCACATTTTAATGTGTCTCTCATCTAGGCTATAAATGCTCCCATTCTCAGGAACCTAACTTGGGAATTTAGCTGTATTCCAAAGATTTTTCTTATCTGTTTTTTGCTATGACATTAAGAAGTCCTAGTGGTCATTTATACTGAGTCTTTGAAGATAAAATGCTCTAAAATTTTGGTATGGTGCAAAACTGGGAAAGGCGTAGGGAGCATGGGGAGAGGAAGAAAGGAAAATAGGCCTTTCTTCTTATTTTTCTGAAATTTCAGAACAAGAAAAGAGAACATATGCAGCACCTGGGAAGGGAAGAAGCAACAATCATAAACCTTTGGGGATATACTTGTCCCCAGTCTTGGGTCTCCCTCTTAAAGCAAAAACCAGCTATTCAGAGAAAGATGAAATACTATGGAAACCTTGAGTACAGATTTAATGAAATGATATTTATAGTATACCATATTTCTGCAAGCAAGGAGTTCAACGTGAAGTTCAGTGCCACAGAGGAACTGGATTTGGCATGGAAGTTCTATCAGAAGAAAAGGTCTGCTGGAAGAACATGGTGGGCTTTAATGGGGCAGGTCAGGGCCGGTCAAAGACTGTTCATTCTATTCATGAATGAAAAGACAAATATAGAAAACACTGTGACTTTGTTTAGGAGGGATTTACTTGTGGCAGTAGTTCCAGTAAAGCAGCTTGGTTTGAGGTTTACATTTAGCATATGCATGGGACTTGATCCTAGGTATTGCTCCCTTGGCCAGCAGGAGTGGGGGTGGGGATAGAACTTGAGGGAGACTGTTGCCTTGCTGGACAGAGGCATGTGCATCATTGTTAAGCAGAGATGCTCTAGACTAATAAGGACCAGTGGACCACTTCTGTAGGCTCCAAGAGTTCAAGGGGATCTGGAGCAAAAAGGGTTTCAAGTACATTGACCCAAATGACTCATCTCAGGTCTCAGTGCCCCACTGCTTTCCTGAGTCTGGCATAGCAGACTTATCAGAGCTGAGAGTTCATCTTTCTCTGTAGCTTTGTTACTCTTATAATTAAGTCTTGGGCTTGATCCTTAACCTCCTCATCCCCCAGGAGATCAAGAGATCAGAGTGTCTTTACATATGTGAGGAAGGCCTTCTGATTTTCACATTTAATCTTCAATTAGTGATTAATTACACTTAGCCTTTTCTTGTCTTTCTCCATGACATCAGCATCACTCTGCAAGGCATTGGATTCCATTGTTTTTATAATCGCTACTTCCCCAGAACCTCTCAAAAGCTTAAGCAATTGCACCTGCTTTCAAGGGTGTCCTAACTCAGAATGTCTCTGATAAAAAGTTTCAACAATTAAACTGCTATGGCATTCCTATAGTTTTCTATCAGGGATTAGTCCTCATTGTCAGCAGATAAGCAGGTGATGTAGTTCCCAAACTGCATTTTAGTTCGACACTGTGCAACATTCCTGCAACAACTGTGTTGGGACTGATTCAAGGGAAATAGACAGATGGGGAGTTCTGTGCAGGACATTTACTCATGAGTGCTTTCATAAGGATTGGCACCGGTGGCAGAATAAATAGAAAGACTGTTGAACTGTGAGGAACCTCATCCACTTTCACAAAGAGCTCTGGAGCTTGGATGGCTTTCTTTCCTTGCCTTGAAGCAAGGGTTTGGGTCTTGAAACCCCCAACTGGATATGGGGCAAATAGGGGAGAAGTGAGCCTTTGGGTAAGCTACTAAGGGCATTGAGAGGGACTCAAATTCATCAGCAATCGGTACAACTGGGAGAATGGTTGCCTAAGCCCAGGAGGGAGACTGGACAGCACCTTATAATGTCCATTGCAGTTCCTGTATATGAGCAATAACCCAGTGAAAAATACAATGAGAAAGGAAATCTCATTAGTAATAGAAACAAATATCTCGATAAATGAAAATACTCATTTCTGAATAAGAAGACTTCATAGTAAAAGTGCCAGTTCTTTTCATATTAACTGGTTACATCATCCCCATATAGACCCAGGCATATGTAAGACTTTGTATGTGTATGGTACTTAAAAATCCTTGGAGAAAAGTAGGATATATTTAACAAATGGTTTTGAAACAAATGTCTAGCTAGCCATTTGAGGCAAAAGCTTAGATTTTCTACCACATACTACTAACCAAATTAAGTTCATAGGAACTCATATTTATTTATTTATTTAACTTATTATTATTTTTTTGAGAGGCTTTGCTATAGGGTGTGTGCACTCACCAGAAGGACAGAGAGCAAGAGAGAAAGAAAGTGAGAAATCACCCCCCCAGGGGGGATGGCTACACTGCGATCCCGTCTCCTCCATTCTCCTCTTGGGATCTCGGGCATGTACGCACACACGCCCAACATGAATTTAAGTCACTGGGTCTGGGACTCAAACCACAGTCAACTACATAGGAGTCCAGTGACATAGCCATTATGCCATATGCTGGTTCCCCAGAACACATATTTAAATAGGAATAAGAAAAAGGAAAGTAAAAAGAAGAAATCAATACAAATACTAAAGGAAAATATTAGGGTTTTCCTTAAAATTAGCTTTTGATGGGGAAGAGATTTAAGGTATGATCCTAAAGGTAGATCATACCAAGAAAAAAATAATAAATTAAATTTACTAAACAAAGACTATTTCTTCATAACAAAGAATAAAAATTTAAAAGCAAGTGACGAACAAATAATAAAATATTTGTAACAATAGATCTACTACTATCCTTGAAGTCTAAAGAACTCCTGTATTTAATAAAAAAAATCAAGTGCCCTTAAGAAAATGTATAAAGGATATTCACAAAAGGAGAAGAGTCAATAAACATAAGAAATTTCCAACTAGAAACGGAGTATATGCAATTAAGAATAATAAATAATGTTATTTATCACCTACAAAACAAATAAAGTTGTAAAAATGTTAATATTACTATTATCCTGAGTTTGGGAAATACACGTGCTTATATCTGGAGAATATAAACTGGTAAATTTATGTAGAATGTAAAGCCCACATAGATAGTGACTTTATGGTCTACATCCTCAAATTTTATGTTATTTGATCAAGCAGTTTCATTTCTAGGAATGAATTTTAAAGAAACCATCATTAACATTCACAAAGATTTCCTTACAATGATATTTATTATGTAATCATTCTTAATACCAAACATTGGAAACAACCTAAGTCTCATAATATGCATTTGTTGAATCAATAATGGCTTATTTATGTCACAAAATACTATGAAGCTTTTTAAAATGATGTCATAGAACAACATTTAGTTACACAGAAATACATACATAGAAGATGAGACACTCAAATAATTTCATTTTTTGCTAATGCATAGGAAGAAAATATACCCTGAAGGAATATACTTCAGAATATTATGGTGAGGGCCAGCAGGTGTCATGGAGGTTAAGGCTGCTGGATCCCACATGACCAACTACACAGTTTGAGTTTCAGAACTGGCAGTCTGAAAAACACATCGGATGCTTGTCTATGTATGCCCAAAATTCCAAGAGGAGAATGGAGGAGAAGGGATTGCAGTGTGACTATCCCTGCTGGGGAGTGATTTCTTGCTTTCCCTTTCTCTCTCTCTCTCTGACAAGCTCTTGTGCTGTATAACAAAAACAAACAAACAGAAATTATGGTCATTATTCCTACTTGTCCAGGTTTTGGATAAGATCAATCTTGATCTTTCTTTTAAAGACTTCATTTATTTATTTCCTGAAAGAGAGAGGGTCACCCTCAACAGAATCCTCACAAGCCATGATTTTTCCCTGGGCCCTCCTGCCCACCAAGATCACTGGTACAATGGTGGGCACGCTCAGCATGTTCAGATAGGCTGGGGGAGGGGGGTGGTGCATGGATCCAGAGCCTTTCCATATGGATCCGGCATCATAGAGCAGCGCCCCTACTGCCTGCACCATAATGGCTATATCTCAGTCTTCTTAAAAAAATTTTTTTCCTATATTTTCTACAATGTTCTGTGAATCAATGAATGCACTAAAAGTGGATGAGATAGTTCTATGCTACCTGGATGGTATTCTGATGACTTTAGAGGGATGGTTCTTATTAAGACAGAAAAAGAAAAGAAACTATAGAATCACGTGGATATCAAAGGTCCTTCTCTGCTAAACTTGGAGTGTAAATGATGTACAAAAACTTAAAAGAATAAACTCGAAACAAAGAATACATTTAATAAATATAACTCATATTTAGAAGACATTATAAATACAATGTTATTTAATCATTATTTTTAAATCTAAAATGTCTAGCATTAAAAAAAAAAGAAGAGAAAAAAAGATGGAAAAGAAAAAAAGATGTTAAAGCCAGAGAGTTAAAGCCCAAACTGAACCAAAGCTTTTAAAAAAAATGCTTAGTATAGGGAAAAGAACTTAAAACTAAGCATGGAATGAGAAGAAGAGAAACCCTTTGGCTGTGTGCTTGGCAGCACTGGAGCACCCTTGATGAATGATCAGTACAGTGCAAACTCCATCAGTCCTAGTTTACATTCATCTTTCCTGCCAAGAGGGACGATGCTGGGGCTATAAAAGGAAGAACAAACATGAGTAGGAAGGAACTGTGGCCCAACGTGAATGGACAGATCCGGGGACCTCCCTGCACTGGTTGAATTCTAATTTCCTGGCTGGAGCAGACGCATTTCTATGTCCTTGCACATGAGGGCAGGTCATGGCTAGTGCTTGTGGACTGGCTGTGAAGGGGGCTCAGAAAGAATTCAGCAGACAGGAGCTCGGTTAACACAGTTCCTTGTTTCAAAAAAAGAAAGCTGAGGCCCTTCACTTCAGCCTGGTGAGCAAGATTCTCAAATAGAATTAATCAAAGGGAAAGTTCTGAAGAAACCCAGAATAGAAAGCAAATAATCTCTATAAAACAAAGGTGAACTAAGTGAGGGGAAAAATAGTACAAATCAGAGAACAGATGAGATGTTTATGTCGACATTGTGCGGGTGATGAGGGATGAGAGAAGGTCAAGGAAGAATATTGATGCCACCTACACACACCTGGAGGTGTGTCAGAAGATGGTGTATAAGAGAAGTGGAATAAACCAGTTCTTTATTTAATTGTTTCAGGAAAAGTGCAGGGAAAAGGGCAATGCTGTGGACTAATTCTGGCATTCTAATCAAAGATGCAAAAACTGGCGATTCAGTGCAGGCACTAAAGCTTAAGAAATGAGTTGGAGAAGTCTGGAAACGCACCCCTGACCGAGGGTCTCACTGCACCCCTGGATTCTGTGTTAAGTCAGGTGATGGTACATTTCTTGCCAGTTGTCAATGTCTAATGGAAGAAAGATGATGAAATAACAAACACAATAGAAGAAGATGTACTGACTTGTAAGAAAAGAAAAATGAAAGCCATTATGAACACCCAAGTTCCAATCTTCCTCCCTCTCTCCTTTTTCCTCCCTTCCTTTTTTCTTCCCTTCCTTCCTTCATTTCTTCTTTTTATCCAAATATTTATTAAGCTATAAGCAAAGTACACATTATGCTAGACACAGTGAATATTCACTCACTTAACAAGTATTTACAGTGCTTGCTAGGCATTAAGGCTTCAACAGTGACAAAGACAGGCAAAGTCCCTGTTGTCATTGTGCTTAGAGTTTTTCCCATGGTGGTGGTGGCAGGGGAGGCAGAGACAATGATAAGCAAATGAGTATAAAGTCTGTGAAGCTGTGACATATGCTATGAAGAAAAATGAATCAGAGCAGGAAGATGGAGAACAAAGGTGGGTAAGGTGTGCTGGTGAGGGGAGGGCCTCTCTGAAAAGGTAAACTACATGTAAAGAACTATGTGAACTGAGGCCTGAGCTATGCAAAGATTTGGGAGTAGTGATTTCTAAAATTGGTATCTAAATGATGACTGGAAGTTTGCCAGGTGGTCAAAATAGGAGAGGAAAACTTCTGTGGATAGAGGGACTAGCTCGTGCAAAGTCCCAATGATGGGAAGGAGTATGACTCATCTAAGAGATTGAAGAAAGTTGTGTTTGAAATGTGATGAGAACAGCCAGAGACAAACTTGAAGACTGAGAAGACTGGAATGGGCCAAAAACATAGACAACCTTGTAAGTCTGTTCGGGGTCTGCACTCTCTGTTAATGGCAAAGAGGTGTCATTGATGGTTTCAAGCCGGCTTGTGACATAATTAAATTTTCACTCCAGTGGGCTCCACTTGGCTGCTGCAAGGAGCTCTGGCTGCAATTGGGAGCAGACAAGAGAAAAAGCCGGATGACACTGAGGAAGCTGTAATGGTAATGAAGCTGACAGCTTTGGGTGGCCTGAAGCAGACTAAAGACAGTGAAGTTTGAGAGACGGGGACAGATTAAGAAAGAGCTGGGGTGGGGGAGAAGAAGAATCAGCCTAACATGTAGATCACGGTTGACATCTGGTGGGTGGTGGTATGTTCGCCAAGGGGGAACATCTGGTTTTGAAGTGAGAGGAAGGTCTGGAAGTGTGTGGAGTTCAGTTTTGGAGTTCGAATGAGTTCAGATTACAAAATACATTTGGGCCTTCAGGTGACAATGTCAGGTAATTTGTGAGCATGAAGATAGGAGAAGTAACCTGGCAGTTATCAACATATATTTCAAAAACCAAGGAGAAGTAACCTGGCAGTTATCAACATATATTTAAAAAATCAAAAGGCTTTTAAGACCTGGGTTCAGATCCTTGTTTATTTATCTTTATTTTTAATTAATTAATTATCATTATTTTTCAGTTTGCTATAGGGTACATGCACTTACAGGAGAGAGAGAGAGAGAGAGGGAGAGAGAGAGAGAGAGAAAGAGAGAGAGAGAAGAAGTGAGAAAACATCCACTGGAGGAATAGCCACAGTACAATCCCTTCTCAAGATTTTGGGCATGCATGTACACATCCCCAACATATTTCTCAAGCCACCAGGTCTGGGATTCAAACTGTGAAGTAGCCATGTGGGATCCAGCCACCTTAATCTCCATGCCATGTAATTAATGGTGGCCATTAATTACAAACAAACAAAAATTAAAGTTTATTTATTCTGAGAGAGACACAGACAGGCAGAAAATTCCCAACAGAGTCTTGCTACCACTATCCACCTCCAGTCTCGGTCAGCTCAGGATCATGGGCACTCGTGGGCTCAGGGTACCGGGGAGATCTTCAAACACAAACCCCAATCTTCCCACATGAGTCAGCCTTGCAGAGAGTCGTACTTTACCACCACACCCCTGCCCAATCCCACGGTTTTCTTTTTCATTTTTCTTGAGAGAGTTTTTGCTATAGGATGCGCACACTCGCTGGAGAGACAGAGATACAAAAAGTGAGGAAACCCCCTCCCTCCCAGGGTAGATGACAACATGAAATCCCTTCTCCATTCTCCTTTCAGGATTTTGGGCACACATGGATACACATGTGGCCAGCATGAGTTCCAGGCCACTGGGTTCAAGACTCAAACCGTGGTCAGCCATGTGGGAGTCCAGCGATGTAAGCATTGCGTCATCTGCTGGTCCCAAATTTATTCATTTTTAAATGAGACAGCTGGATTAGATTTCATAGGTCTCTTTCAGATTTAAAACCCTGTGGCAGGAGTGAAAAATAAAAACTGCACTTTTAAGAAGGAAATTTTGGGAAGCATTCTCTGTACAAATTAAATAATTTTCAATTTGAAGTTGAAGTTGAGACTAACATCTACTTAGCTTTCTGGCAATAGAAATAAGACCAGATCCTTGGGGATGCTCTATACACAAGTCACAGGGAAAAGAAATACAGGTGCTAAGGGATGTGACCAAAGGCAAAGGGTCCTGGAGGGGAGAGGAAGAAAAATCTGTGTGAAATACGTACCTAGTTTGGTCAGGGTTAAGAGAGTACAAAGAGGAGATAAAATGAAAGAAAAAGGAAAATAGTTGAGACATATCATCTATGAAAAACAATTCTCAGGAACAATAAAAAAACTCCTATATGCTTAATGACAATAATAAAGGTTATAAAACAGGAAAAGTTGTCTGGGTGTGAGGAAAGCTTTGGGAAAGAGGAATGGCTGGGGCAGTGGATGGAGAAAAAGATCATTTGAGATGAGAAGCAACTGGTGTCAGTATTAAATGTGAAAACGGCACTGAAGTACTTGGAACAGGATATAATTCTATATACACACAAGAAATAATTACTACGTAAGCCTCTTCTGTTAGAGATGAACAACCGTCATTTTGATCAGTATGCTTTACTTGTTGTTTCCACTTAAAATCATAAAAAGGAAGATCAGACAAGGAAAAGTGTGTTTTGCAGCTTACACAATTCCCAAAGAAACAGCTGTGTTCACCTGTCACAAGTGGGGGAATTTGGGCAATCTTTCCAGATAATTTAGAATGATGCTATTTAGGTTCCTCTGCATATCTTTGCTAGGTCCATAGGGAACCTCTGGGTCTATCAATTCTGTTAAAGTCTCAGTTTGAAGATTCATTCCTGCAAGGGTCTTTGATCCATCAATGAGTGTCTGAATACCCTGTAGACACGAACAAATGTCATTTGAAGGAAAATAATGCTGAAAGGTGGGATGTGGGGAGGTGTCATCCTCTTTTAGGGTTTCCTCAGCTGACTCTGATTCAGGCCAATTAATTGGGAGAGAAAGAGGCTATATTCATGGGAAGGAAAACATATACTCATGTATATAATTTCCTGTTAGTCAGTTTATCCAGTGATAAGACTTTTCTCCACGACTGATCATCAGCCTGGGGTGGAACTAGAAAGCCTAGGAGATGTCAGTTTAGGTTCTTCCTTGTCTCCACTGGGCAGCTCCTAAGCAGAGTCCTGGCTGCCAAGTGTCATCAAAGCCTGCTCTCTCCTTTTGGGTTTCCCCACTCTTAGCTTCTGCTTACTTTCACCCTGTTCTCTGTCTCTTTCTCTCTCTCTCTTTTTTTTTTTTTTTTGAGTGATTTTTGCTTTAGTGTGTGTGTGCACTCGGCATGTGTGCTCACCAGAAAAACAGAGACAGTAAGTGAGAAATCACCCCCCAGGGGGGATGGCCACACTGTAATCCCTTCTCCATTCTCTTCTCAGGATCTTGGGCACGCATGCACACGTACCCGGTGTGAGTTTAAGCCGCTGGGTCTGGAACCACAGTCGACTATATGGGAGTCCAGCAATGTAGCCATTAAGCCATCTGCTGGTCCCATCACCCTGTTCTCTTTATACTCTTTCACCTATACATACACCTATTTGAACAACCGTACCTTAAGGACACTTTTGAAAACTGTTACTTTTGAAGAATGCGCTCCTTCTGCCGCTGTGGCTATGGAAAAGCACATCCTTTCTCTCTGTTATTCTTTTCTTGTTTGTGTTGTCTGTGCTTTTTCCTTCTTTTACTTCCCCATGCCTAGGTGGATAGTCAAGACAGAAGAGGCTAATACCTGCAAGGAATTCATTCCAACTTCTCTCTTCCTCTACTTGGAACCCTGAGTCAAACGGAATGTTAGAATGTCTCTGGAGGAGTTTTTCCCTTTCTCTGGGGTGGCAGAGTCACATTCTACATGTGGCAGGCACATGGCTGCATGGTCTGCCTTTGCGTAGGATTGGATGTTGATTGACAAGGCACCAATAGCAACTTATTTTATATTCCCAGAGCTCGGCTAAGTGTGCGCCTTACCAGGTGGCAAAGGCTGGACCGAAGGCCTGGAGAAACTCGGAGCGTCTGGGTGAGTTTTGATATTTAATTTTGCTCTGATCCATTTGAGAGGCAGGGAGGGAAGACTGTGGGTGGTACAGAGCCTCTGGGGTGTAAGTGACACTCTGAAAGCATTCCCTCCTTCCTCTGTGGCTGCTCCCTGATCTAACAGAAATAGAAAGCCCCATAGAAAACTGCTAAGCTTTAAAGTCTAACTGGTGTGTTTGGCGAATTGGGGCGGAGGGGTGGGAGCACACTTCCCAACTGTTAGAAAGACCCCCAACATGGAAGTAAGAAAAAATACTTGAAAATACCTACAGACATATTAAAATAAATAGGGCCGTCTTGTCTTTTTCCTTCCTGACAAGATTTTTCATGTAAAAAAAAAGTGATTATTCCACACAAGCATAATCACTGTGCCTGGGAGTTCTGAGGACTCCACTAACATCTGATGAATTCAAGACGGGCTCGGAGGCTTTGCTGATGGAGAAGTGCAGAGAAGGATTCCTGTACGGTCCCATGTACTGTACCCTCTGCGCTTACCATATTTACAGCGTCTAAGGTGCTGTGCAGTGAAACAGATGTCATCGTTTTTTAATTGTCCCATAAAGAAAAGGGAAAAGAGAATCACCTATTAAACTATGACGTGCCTTTCATAAGATGCATCCTGATTTAAAAGTTAGTACGCGGGCAGTCTTAGAATAGATGAACTGCAAATTCTATGCTTCAGACACATTAAAAAAGGTCTGTAAATCTTAAAAAGAAAGAGAGACTGCCTAGGAGTGACTTTGACCTTCTCCATGTTTGTTATGCACTCTGGAAAAGTAGCATTGTCCCCTAATCCCAGAGATGAGTAGATTTGTGAAGGAGATGCTGTATGCTTTTTAGACACTTCCGTCTTTCTGAATTTGTGCTCTCACACCCATGACTGTCCAGGCTGTGTGTGTGTTTGGCGAAAGTTCTCCAAACTCTTTTCTTTTTTTATTTTCCTACATCAAAACTTAACTGTCCTGGTTCCCATTCTCTTAGGCCTTTGTTAGGTAACTAGCTAGTTATTCTGGGACTGAATATTGATAAGCCAATAACAAGAAACACATTTTACAGTTTATTGCTCTCAAGAAACACATTTTACAGTTCGTTGAGACCTTATTGAAGCTCTTTAATCTTAAGAATGATTAGTGATAGACAAAAATATAACTAAGAAAATATTTTACCTAGAAGACAATATTCTTTAAATCAGCATATATACATACCAGCAGGTTCTAAAGATTTTACCAGGTTAGTATTATATACATTGGGTTGTCAGAATAGTCATGACATGTTTTACATAGAAAAACAGAAAATATACTGCACAACTTTTCCAACAACCCAATAGACTTACAAAAGAATCTATGGCAGGCTTAGCAAATATAAGCAACTGTTCCCCACCTCTGAGCCCATGCCACACACCACTGTTGGAACATGGCCGATTTTCTTATGGAACTGAGGGGTGACTTCGGAATCTTCCTTAGCATCATTATACCACATGAGTGGAGTTGACACTTGAAAGAAGCTTATTTTCCAGCTTTGGTTTCTAATAGGCATGGATGTCTATCAGGCTAAGTGTGCGCCTTACCAGGTGGCAAAGGCTGGACCGAAGGCCTGGAGAAACTCGGAGCGTCTGGGTGAGTTTTGATATTTAATTTTGCTCTGATCCATTTGAGAGGCAGGGAGGGAAGACTGTGGGTGGTACAGAGCCTCTGGGGTGTAAGTGACACTCTGAAAGCATTCCCTCCTTCCTCTGTGGCTGCTCCCTGATCTAACAGAAATAGAAAGCCCCATAGAAAACTGCTAAGCTTTAAAGTCTAACTGGTGTGTTTGGCGAATTGGGGCGGAGGGGTGGGAGCACACTTCCCAACTGTTAGAAAGACCCCCAACATGGAAGTAAGAAAAAATACTTGAAAATACCTACAGACATATTAAAATAAATAGGGCCGTCTTGTCTTTTTCCTTCCTGACAAGATTTTTCATGTAAAAAAAAAGTGATTATTCCACACAAGCATAATCACTGTGCCTGGGAGTTCTGAGGACTCCACTAACATCTGATGAATTCAAGACGGGCTCGGAGGCTTTGCTGATGGAGAAGTGCAGAGAAGGATTCCTGTACGGTCCCATGTACTGTACCCTCTGCGCTTACCATATTTACAGCGTCTAAGGTGCTGTGCAGTGAAACAGATGTCATCGTTTTTTAATTGTCCCATAAAGAAAAGGGAAAAGAGAATCACCTATTAAACTATGACGTGCCTTTCATAAGATGCATCCTGATTTAAAAGTTAGTACGCGGGCAGTCTTAGAATAGATGAACTGCAAATTCTATGCTTCAGACACATTAAAAAAGGTCTGTAAATCTTAAAAAGAAAGAGAGACTGCCTAGGAGTGACTTTGACCTTCTCCATGTTTGTTATGCACTCTGGAAAAGTAGCATTGTCCCCTAATCCCAGAGATGAGTAGATTTGTGAAGGAGATGCTGTATGCTTTTTAGACACTTCCGTCTTTCTGAATTTGTGCTCTCACACCCATGACTGTCCAGGCTGTGTGTGTGTTTGGCGAAAGTTCTCCAAACTCTTTTCTTTTTTTATTTTCCTACATCAAAACTTAACTGTCCTGGTTCCCATTCTCTTAGGCCTTTGTTAGGTAACTAGCTAGTTATTCTGGGACTGAATATTGATAAGCCAATAACAAGAAACACATTTTACAGTTTATTGCTCTCAAGAAACACATTTTACAGTTCGTTGAGACCTTATTGAAGCTCTTTAATCTTAAGAATGATTAGTGATAGACAAAAATATAACTAAGAAAATATTTTACCTAGAAGACAATATTCTTTAAATCAGCATATATACATACCAGCAGGTTCTAAAGATTTTACCAGGTTAGTATTATATACATTGGGTTGCCAGAATAGTCATGACGTGTTTTACATAGAAAAACAGAAAATATACTGCACAACTTTTCCAACAACCCAATAGACTTACAAAATAATCTATGGCAGATTTAGCAAATATAAGCAACTGTTCCCCACCTCTGAGCCCATGCCACACACCACTGTTGGAACATGGCCGATTTTCTTATGGAACTGAGGGGTGACTTCGGAATCTTCCTTAGCATCATTATACCACATGAGTGGAGTTGACACTTGAAAGAAGCTTATTTTCCAGCTTTGGTTTCTAATAGGCATGGATGTCTATCAGATCACATATCTTTCCTCAGCTTGGAGCATAGTCAGATCCTTTCTCTCTAGCACCTTTGAATGCACTAGGTTAAGCTGAAGAAAATCACTTAAAAAGTATATGAAATCTGGAACCAGCAGTTAGCATAATGGCTGTGTCACTAGACTCCCATGTAGTCTACTGTAGTTTGAATCCTGGACCTGGTGGCTTAAACTCATGCCAGGCGCATGTGCATGTGTGCCCAAGATCCCGAGAGGAGAATGCAGCAGAAGGCATTTTGATGTGGCCAATCCTCCTGGGGAGTGATTTCTCACTTTCTATCTCTCCGTTTCTCTCTGTCTTTCTGGCGAGCACACGTGCCCTGTAGCAAAAACCTCTCCAAAAAAAAAAAAAAAGGAAGTATATGAAATGTTGCTTTCAGAAGTATCTCAGTCTACATGCAGCAGGGCGTTCATCAGAACTATAAATTCAAGGTGTTTTTGAAGAATGTCACGTAACTTGTCCTATCTATAACTCACCTGGACAACATAGACCCAGAAAACTAGGGAAGTTTCTGGAAGGAGAGAGAATGGAAGGTCAGGTGCAAGGAGCATTATTGTAGAAAAGGTGTTCACCAATTGTCTTCTGAATTACTGAAGATAATGGACTTTAGGCTAGGAGGGAGAGCAGGTTTGCTTAAAAGAAGAGCCCCCACGCAAGCATATCAAGTACTTAGCATATTCTAGATGCTCTTGTTGGGGAGTGACCCTCTGTAATGGAGTTGGGGGGGGATACTAATTTCTTTCTCCCAAGCAGTTGACAACTGGTATAGGAGGGACACTTTCTCAATAGCGAACAGATAATCCAGCTGCAAAGCTTTTAGGCACTGTCCACAGTGCTTCATATACAGTCACATGTCTCTTAGCTGTTAGGATCTGTTCTGAGAAACGTGTTGTTAGACAATTTCATCATTGTGCAAACATCACAGAGCATAAATTACACAAACCTAGATGGTATAGTCTACTTCACACCTAGACTAGATGGTACAGTGCATTGTTCCAACATCATATACACAATCCATTGTTAACCAAAACAATATTATGTAGTACATGACTGTACATATACATTTGAACTGTTTTCTTAAACATAGAAATTGTTTTCAGTTTGTTAGCTTCATACAACTGAGATGGACAAAATATGTGTGTGCCAAAGGGTCTCTGTGGTAGCTGGCTTCCCTAAAATGGGTAATATTGTGTAGAAGTAATTGGGAGAAGAACGAAGTTAAGAAGAAGCTAGACTTTTCTTGAATGATGTTTTAGTTCTCTTTTTTTTTTTTTTTTTGAATTTCCTATATAGCTTTTAATGTAATAGGCTCTGCACAGAGCAGAATTTATAGGAAAGTACTGGCATGGAGTGGGCAGAGGACGGGGACCTAGAGTCCAGACCCTTGCACAGGTTTCCTCTTGGCTTTCTTGCTCTGGCTCCCTGGGCGACAACTCCGTCCTCTTCCTCATTGTCAGACTACCTTGCCTCCAGGTCCAGGAGGAGTTACTCTCTCCAGGTCTGCATTTTGCCGTATGTAAAACTGCTAGATTTATCCTGTATTGAAGCATCATCAGTAATGTGGCAAAATTATTCTTTAAAAAGTACATCTATAATTTGCTGATAAATAGGTGTTCCTTTGAATTAAGAGATTTGAATATCTGCTAGGAAGGTAAAATCAAGCCTGGTCCATTACCTCGTTGAAGCCCTGCTATTTTCCTCACAGATAATTTTTAAATGGAATACTATTGCAATATCAAAAATCAAGGTTCTTTTGGCCAAAAATAGATAATAAAATCCAAATATAATTTTAAATATTATCTGGTCCTAGTGGATATACGGAAGCTCATAGAGATAAATAGAGATGTTTTCTAACATTGCATAACTAATCAGTAATAGAAGTGGCCAAGTTCCCCAACCCCTGGTCCAGTGCTCATCCCATGGTAGCATCAGAAAAGGGCCTGTCTCTTCAATGGCAGATCTTTCCAGCATGCTTATAAGCATAACAAAGGGTGGAAGAGGCTACATCTGAATTTGCAGTTATCAAAGACAGAAGTAAGAGGGATGAGACTATGATTCATCCTCACCTTACAGCTTTATCATTGACTGACTGGCCACTTGGAGGTCTGCATTTTAGGTGAATGGGTGTGTGAGTCTGTCCATGCACCATTCTCAGTTATTTTTTACCTCTCACTGGCCAAAGTTTGAAGTATAACATCTCTGCCTGATATTACATTTTTCTGGTTCTCTGTGTCTTGAGTGGAAATCTACAGAAGGGTGTAGTGATTGCTCAATGACATAAAATTTTCCAAAGATTCAGAGAGCTGAAGTCAGCCTGGTGAGAAAACAAATAAAGAAAATACTAAAATAACATTGAGGGCAGAGGCCCCCGCAGAACCTGCCAAAAAGATATGAAGTTTGATTAGAATAATTATTTTAATTGAATTATCATTTTAAATCAATTAAGGGGAAGGCTTTCAATGGAAGAATGCCAAATTCCATGCATGGGATCCATTTGTCGGGCAGTATGTTGGGAGCTTAAATGATTGCTGGGTCCACTCTTGCTGTCTTTAATAAACACTCTCACACACACTCACAGAACCCACAGAACCTCTCACAATTGATCTTCACACCCAGGGTTGCAGACCTCAGCTCGACTGAGCCCTGTAATGGGATAACTCAGGGTGATTATGTGGTTTAGTAAATATTCATAAATTAAGGATAGTGTTTGAAGACTGCCAATAACGACCTCAGTTTCTCAGTATCCCCCAGAGGAGTGAATTAATTCTTTAAAAGTTCGGGGCAAAGGCAAGACAGGACAGAGAAGATTAGCTCCTTCTATTTCTCCCCTCCCATAATTGGTTACCTTCCTGATCCCTCCCAGGGCACTGGAAATGTTTCACACACTCTCTGAGTTTCGATGATAATGTACTTCCAAAAGGAGGCTGATTATGTTGACTGAAATCTATCCTGGCAAAAGGCTTTTGCTGCAGCTGGTTCCATTTACATTTTGTATTTTTGGAGCTTGTGCCTGTTCCAGGGAGGGATGGGATAATTGATTTAAATCAAATTATGAAACGTGATACTCTGAATTCCTAAAAACATGTTTCCTGGCACTGCCTTCAGCAATGGAGCCCTCGCAGGTACAGTGGAATGAAATGGGCGAGGTGGTGCCTCTCTTGAATTGCGTGTGTGTGACTTCAGACTCCTTCTGTAGAGCTTGGGCTGGGGTCTGTGCTTGAATCCATTAGGAGACTGTAGTGTCCCCCTTGTCATGGGTGAGAAGCAGCTTTCACGTCGCTGTGATTCCTGACGCCAAGTAGAGCCATTGATTTTAATAGCAAGCCTCTCGAGTTTCATCTCTTTGATCACGAAGCTGAAATGCAAGACTGTACATCCTGTAAATGACAAAGGAAATAGATGGGGCTCAGCAAAAGATGCTAATAACTTTAAGACTTCACCATGTCACACATTCATTTCCATTTGGAAAGACAATTTGCCTCCTAGATTTTAAAAGCTATTTTAGAACGGTTTCAAAATCAAGATCCTTAATGTTGCTTTGCTCCCATCTGTAGCCTAAATTATTTGTAATTAAGTTAAATAGCTTCATATAAATAGTAGACCTATGCAGTCGGGGAATGATTGTTTCACATACATTCATGCTTTGTGAATTGTCAATGGCAAATGCATCTTTGAAAAGCAGCCCCACTCCATGTGCTGCAGAACTTTGATGTGGAATTTGGGAAAACGATTCTTACTCAAAATATTATCACTAATGCACTATAGACTCTGGATGCAGCCAGCTAGCTTGATTCAGATTGGACCTCTGCAACTTAATAGTTTTGCAACCTTGAATAAGATATTTAACCTCTCTGTGACTCAGTTTCTCTTTTATAAATGAGATCACATGAGATCATACATAAAGTTCATAGAATAGTTCCTAGTACACAGCAAGCCTATTATTCTTTTTTTTTCCAATTATTATGAAAGAAATAATACCCATCTTGATGAAGTACAGTTCTTGAACTGCTTCCAACAATTTATTTGAATGGCTTGTTGAGATTTGCCATTTCTGTCCTCCTGGGTAAGCACCTCCAAAGCTCCCCTTCTCTCTGAGTAGGATGGCCTGGTCCAGAGAACAGAATAGGAATGTTGGAAGTTCTTGCACACTACTTTGAATTGTTTGAATTTTAAGGGTTACAGGCCAATAAAAAGAGTGACTTTTTGAAAACTGACTTGACTGAACTTATTTATGGGTAAAATTATGAACAAAGATGGGGTTCTCAGACCAGAAGTTAATTTCAGAAGGCCAGTGTTTACTGTATTGCCAGACATTATGATCTATCCAGAAAAACATGTGACTTCTTCCAGCTTCTCCACAGCAGCCATCTACCACTTGGCTCTACAATGGATTTATTTTCCAGATGAGTCAGACCTGATGACACTGCTATGCTCCCAGAGACCTTGGATGCTTTTTCTGGGTCTTAATATACAGCCCCCTGGGCTTAGGAAGTGCCAAGGCAACCCAGAAGAAGGATTAAGAGATAAGGTGGAAAAGAACACTCACAATTTTGCCTATTATGGTATGAATTCAATGAAATGAGAAACTCCAACTTGATGCTCGACTCTCTTTTAAAGTTAATTTTAATTTACATTTAATCACTGAACATCTTTACAGTGTACAGCATTGTTTTTCTCAGTAGGAATATATGCATATTAGTCAAGTTAAAAACATTACCGTATACATTATTGTCAACAGGTATCTTTTCATTTTTGTGTCTATGAAATATTTTACTTGTTTTTTTTTTTTTTTTCCGTGATCTCCTCCCTCCCATACCCACCCTGTTCTATATTGTCTGCAATATCTACTGTTGACCTCCCTACTATACCTTCTAATTTTTCGGTTTCCCTATGAAGTGCAAACATTCAGTATATATTAAGGAGGGACATTTTGTACATGTCTATCTTTTTCATAGCCTAGCTTGCTTCATTTAGCATTGAATCTTCCATCTCCAGCCACTTTCAATCAAATGCCAGGGTCTTGTTATTTTTTTATGGTTGAGTAGTATTTCACAGAGTATATGTGCCACATTTTTTTCAATTAATTTGTCTGTTCTTGGACATTTGGGTTGATTCCATGTCCTTGAAATCGTGAATAATGCTTCAATAAACATGAACGTGCAAGTGTTTTCCGGACTATTTTTCCTATCCTTTGTGTAGAAACCTAAGAATGGAATTACTGGATCCTATGGTAGTTGTATATGTAGGTTCCTGAGAAATCTCCATATTCCTCCATATTCTCCAGAGTGGTTGCACTAATTTACATTCCCATCAACAGTGTAGAAGGGTTCCCTTTTTACTACAGCCTCCCCAGGACTTATCATTCTTTATATTTTTAGTTCAGCCATTCTGACTGGAGTTAGGTGGTATCTCATTGTGATTTTGATTTGCATTTCCTTTATGATAAGAGACATGGAGCATTTTTTTTCATATGCCTCTTGGCCATCATGGGTCTTCCTTGGAGAGTTGTCTATTCAACTTCTTTGCCTATGTTAATTGGTTGATTATTTTGGGAATGTGGTAAGCTACTTTAGTTCCCTGTATATTCTTGTTATCAGTGTTTTATCTGAGGCATAGTTTGCAAATATATTCTCCCATTCTGAGGGTTATCTCCTAACCCTAATTATTGTTTCTTTTGCCATGCGGAAACTTTTAGGCCCTATGCAGTTCTACTTGTCTATTTTTGAGATTAATGCTTGTGGTCTGCGAGTCTTATTTCAAAAGTCTTTGGCAACTTAAATGTTTCTAAGAGCTTCCCCTGTGTTTTCTGCCAGTAGTTTTATACTTTTAGGTTTTATATTTAGAGCCTTGATTCATTATGAGTTAATTTTTATTAATGGTGAGAAAAGGGTCCAGTTTCATTTTTCTGCAGGTGGATATATAGCTTTTCCAGCATCATTTTCTGAAGAGATTCTCTTTTTCCTTTTAAGCTAGAAATATCCTATTAAGCTAGAATCACTATTGAAATTCTCTTTGATCTGTATGCACATGGTTAAAGCCAAATGGTACCAGATAACAAAAAAGAGAGAAACTCCTTGACTCTATTCTCATCACTACCTAGTCCCATTATCCAGAGAAAATGTCCTTTCATAGTTAAAACTGTATCTTCTGATGTTTATCTGTAGTGATAAAATAAAATGCCTTTTCAACTGTTTTTTATCATTTTCCAAGTTAAAGCATTATTTACTGGCTCCTTTCCATATGAAGCACCTTCAGAAAGTTCATGTAAAATGCATAGTTTTAAAAAATTACGTCTATATTTCAACCATTTTTTTTTCCTGCACCAAAATAGAAACTATAGGAGGAAGAGATGGGAAAATGCTGTGAAAAACTCAGATATAGCTTTCCTACATCTTATACTCACCATCTATAAGGTGTCTTTGAAGAGTACTCATTACATGTCTGAAAGACAGGAGCTAAGATCTTGTGAAAAGCATTTAAGTTTACTAATGAATCTTTTCTTAGATTTTCCCATTGATCTGTCAGATCTATAATACATCTCTCAGTTCTGTTTTTTCTCCAAATGTTTAAATTCATCATTTAATTAATTCCATTAAAAACAACAGCAAGGGCAACAAAACAAAACTTGGAGGCCTACTGTATAGCAACTTCAAGACTGTCATAATGGACACTTCTTTTGGATTGGATGTCCTGCTTTCTAGATCTCCTTAATTTTTTTTTTCTTTCTCAGTTTACCCCTTTTCATAAGTGGAGTACCATTCTGGTAGCTTCCTAGAAAAGCTATAAGATATCGTATAGGGAGCTATAAGATATAAAGAAGTGAGAACCAGCGGTTAGCGTAATGGCTATGTCGCAGGACTCCCACGTAGTCGACTGCGGTTCACGTCCCGGACCCGGTGGCTTAAAACTCACGCTGGGCGCGTGTGCGTGCATGCCCAAGATCCCGAGAGGAGAATGGAGGAGAAGGGATTGCGGTGTGACCATCCCCCCTGGGGGGTGATTTCTCGCTTTCTGTCTCTATGTCTCTCTCTGTCTGTCTGGCGAGCGCACGCGCCCTACAGTGAAAATCTCTCAAAAAAAAAAAAAAAAGATATAAAGAAGTTATATATGAGGTTTTCATAACAATCTTCCCTCCCTACTTCCATCTACTTTTTAGTTTCGCTGGATAAAGAATTCTGGGTTGAAACTCACTTCTAAGAATGTTGATTGTATTAGTCCATTGTCATCCAGTAGTTTACTGATCCTGAGAAGTTCTATACCATTCTGATTGCTATTCCTTTGCATCTGACTTAGATTTTTTTCCCTGTTTGAATCTTCTTAGAATTTTTCACTACTTTATTCTCAAATTTACAATAATATGCTTTAATATAAGTCTTCTAAAAATGATTTTTTTGTCCTGAAAATTTGTGTGCACTTAGGGTTGTTAGAATGAGTAGCTACCAGAAGATTCATAATTTTAGTTCAGAGAAAATTTCTTGTATTATATATTTGATTATTTCTATTTCAGCATTTTAAAAATGAACCTTTTATAAATTAAGTGTGCAAATAACAAGAGTGATCTTCTATGTCTCTTCATTTCTTTCCCATTTCTCATTTTTCTGGCTTCTGTAATTTTCTTCCACTGACTTTTAAAAATTATTTATTTAGCATAATTATAGTTTCCAGAAATTCTTTCTTTTTCCCTAGTTGTTCTCCTCAACAGCATCCAGTTTTTGTTTTATGCATGTTATTTTTCTCTCTGAGACTATTATAGTTTGTGAAGTTTTTAAAGTTTATTTATTTCACGGGCTTGGGAGACAGAGTGGGAAATGGAGAGAGTCAGGCACCCTTAGTAGGGTCTCATGCCATGATTCTCCTCCAGTCTTCCTGTTGTCAGCATAATTGGCACATGTGTGTATGCCTGGTGCAGATAGGTTGACTTGGGAACTGAACCTGTTATCTTCCATATGGATTGAGCATCGTTGAGTGATGCGTAACTGCTATATCACTGTGGCTGTCCAGAAACTTTTTTGTTGCTTTTTATATATGTTCGATATTTCATCTGGGTTCTGTTTTCTCTGTTGGTTTACTCTTATCTCTTTTATTCTGGAAACTTTCTTTAAATATGGTAATCTTTGAGTATCTGTTCTTGTTTAAGAGAGGGTGTTTTTTTAAAACTTTGTGGGCCTGTCAATTGGTGGATTTCACTTTAATTTCACTGCACAGAGAATGGCATCTTTACCAGGTCATGCTCACAGGTCACATATGGTGGTTGAGGGCTATTTAGTGTCTCCAGCACAGACAGTGGGAAGCCTAAAGGTGGGGCATATGTTTCACTATAGGAGTTCCAGGAATAGGACAAGTAAAGTAAGCTAGTTAGCAGGCCGTAGAGTTTCCTTAATCCTCCAGTTTTGACCTCCTCATGCTACTCCTTTTCTTCACTATGCTTTGAGTTTGTCTAGTTTATTGCTTTTAGAAGGACACACCTTTAGCCTTCCTCTGAGGGCTATATAGTAAGAGGTAAGGAACTTAGGGATTTAACCACTTTATGTGCAGACTTTTGCCACTGCCTCTATGTCTACATACAGACTTGAGCCATCCCCTGCCTTGCACACTATTTAGCAGTTTTAGATCCTGAGCCTCTAGGGGATTCTGTAGGAGATCATCACTTTCCCTGTTGGCATCTCCTCTGCAGAAGCTTTTTGTTCCAATTGTCCCTGCTCAGCTGAATTGATCACCACTCCTTTTTTCTCTTTGCTTTCTTTTTTCTTCTAAAAGATTGTATTAAATTTCTTTTATTATCATTTTCTTTACATTCAATCACTGTATATTATTACAGCATATCAACTGAATACACTGTATATTAGTCCAGTTAAAGATATTACTACATACATTATCATCAACAGATAATTTTCCATTTTTGTGCCCCATAAATATTTTGCTTCTTTCTCTTCCCCCTTATTCTTTCCCTCTCAACTTCACCCATTTTCCATCCTCCTCCCTTACTGTTTGTAGTATACACAGTGGCTCTCCATGCCTTTATATTTTCCAATTTTTCAATTCTACCATAGAGTACAGACAATCAGTATTTATTGAAGGAGATGTTTTCAATTCTGCCATAGAGTACAGACAATCAGTATTTATTTCAGGAGATGTACAATGCCTCTCTTTCATTGTTTGGCTTGCTTTACATAGCAGTAAATCTTCCAGGTTCATCCACTTTCTATCAAATCCCAGGGTCTCATATTTTTTTTTAATAGCTGAGTAGAGTGTCATAGTGTATGTCAGAATGGCGAAAATTAAAAAATAAAGAATGCCATAGAGTACAGACAATCAGTATTTATTTCAGGAGATGTACAATGCCTCTCTTTCATTGTTTGGCTTGCTTTACATAGCAGTAAATCTTCCAGGTTCATCCACTTTCTATCAAATCCCAGGGTCTCATATTTTTTTTTAATAGCTGAGTAGAGTGTCATAGTGTATGTCAGAATGGCGAAAATTAAAAAATAAAGAATGATAAGTGCTGGTAAGGCTATGGTGAAAAGAGAACTCTCCTACACTCTTGGTGTGAAAATAAATTAGTACAGTCACTGTGGGAGACAATATGGAGGCTCCTCAAAGATGTATAAATAGAACTACTCTATGACTGAGCAATTCTATCCCTGAATATTTACCCAAAGGATAAGAATACAGTTGGAAAAGCAGTTGCATATCCATATTTATTGTGGATTTATTTATTTACTGTTTATTTATTGCTTATTTATTCACAATTCCTAAGACATGGAACCAACCCAAATGTCCATGAGTAGCAGAATGGATTGAAAAAGTGTTTTAAATTTCTTACCTGTTGGAGTGTACCCTCAGTTCCTGTGAATAACTTTGGAACTTGCAACATCCAATGATCCAGAAGCTGGACTCAGCCCACCCAGTGGGAGACTTGGGCCTCATCTCAGTAGGCCTCTTCTCGTGAGTGCACTCTCAGCCCCAGGAGTAACTTTGGAACATGTGGCACACCAGTGATTCTTTTCACTAAGTTATATCTCCTTAGCTTGCTACCACCTTATCAGGAGTTGAAAGTTTGGTAGAGGAACCAAGCACCTGAAGTTACCTTTAACTGTTCTGATCTGGGAGACACAGCCCTCCAATAGGAACACCTCTGGGGACTAAGGGTGAAATCCCCTCTTTCAGTACAACAGAATCTACTCCAATAAATAAGAAAAAGTGAATACTGTATCAGATGACCAAAACCAGTACAGATCTCAAATAAACATGAGAAATCAAGGAGTAACTTTCCCATAGGTGAATACAGTAGCCCCTCACCAACAATTAATAGCACAAAGGAAAACACAGAAATGTCAGAAAAGAATTCCTATAATTCTTAGTGACAAAACTCAATGAGATGCAATAGAAAACTGCCAATCAGTTCTAGGAAATGATGAAATCATTCTAGGACATGGAAGATTATTTCTGTAAAGAGAATTTCTAAAAAAGAATCAAACAGAACTTAAGGAAATGAAGAACAAAAATACAAGAAATTAAAATCTCCCTAGGAAGTATTAACATCACTTTGGACTATGCAGACAAGAGAATTTCTGACCTTGAAGACAAAGTCTCCAACATAGAACAAACCACCAAAAAGAATTATAAAAAAAAAAAAATGAGAACAACATTCAGAACATTTTAGACATAATTAACACTCAAATATCCATATAATGGGTATTCCAGAAGGTGAAGAATCTACTAATGGCATGGAAAACATCTTTTATGAGTACTATCTGAAAATTTTTCAAACATAGAGAAACATGGAGAAATTCAGATCCAAGAAATAAAAAGGACTACAGATAGAATCAACATAAAAATCTTACCCCTTTGCACATCATAGCCACATTGGGAAAAATAAAAGACAAAGACAATACTCTAAAAATATCAGGGAGAAATGTCAAGTTACTTAAAAAGGTTATTTCATTAGGCTAACATTATTCTACTCAACTAAAACAATGTAAGCAAGGAAAGAATGGAAAGATGTATTCAAAACATTAAAAGGAAAACAATTTCAAGATAAGACTTTTATACAGTATGTATACTTAAATAAAAAATTAATTTAAAATTTGCAAAAAAAAAAAAAAAGAAAAACAATTTCAACCAAGAATACTGTTTATCCAGCAAGATTATCCTTCAAATGGGAAGAACAAATGAAAGTATTCCCAGAGAAAGAAAAACTAAAAGAATTCACCAATACTAGGCCAGCTCTACAAGAAGTACTGAGGGGAGAATTGTACCAGAAAAACTAAGAAGAGACAAACAGAAAAAGAGAACAAAAACAACTGAGGAAATGGCTAACAAAATGACAGGGATAAGTCTTCAAATGTCAACAATATCATTAAATGTTAGTGAATTAAATTCTCCTATTAAAAGACATAGACCAGTTGAATGAATTGAAAAACAGAAGCCATCTCTATGCTGCTTACAGAAAACACATCTTACTGATAAGGACATACACATAGACCAAGAAATGGGGGCTGGAAAAAGATATTCCATGCAAATGGAAACCAAAAAAAAAAAAAAAAAAAAAAATGCTGGAGTTGCAATACTGATATCAAAATAGACTTTAAGATGAAAGATGTTAGAAGAGACAAAAAAGCACATTATACAGAACTAAAAGGACTAGTTCACCAAGAAGTTATAACAGTTGTAAATATCCATGCACCCAACACTAGAGCACCTAAATACATCAAAGAGAGACTGTTAGATCTCAAGGGAGAAATAGATTGCAACACCATAATCATTGGGGATGTCAGCACCACACTGTCCCCTCTGGACAGACCACCTAGACAAAAAAGAAAAAAAGATACAAGATCTAAATGATACCATACATAAATGGACTTTACAGACATCTATAGAGTATTTTACCCAACAACCAAAAAATATACATTTTTCTCACCCCTACATGGAACATTTTTGAAGATCAACTACATGATAGAGCACAAAACAAGCTTTTACAAGTTCAGATGTACAGAAACTATGTACAACAACTTTTCTAACCACAATGGAATCAAATTTGAAATCAGCTACAGAAAGAGCCCTTGAAAATTCACAAACACATGAAAACTAAATAACCTACTCCTGAATGACTTTACAACTACTGAAGAAGTTAAGGCTGAACTCAAAAGGTTCATAGAAACCAATGATAACAAACAAATAAGTATTTATAACCTATGGGGCATAACAAAAGCAGTCATAAGAGGAAGTTCATGGCAATTAATGCCACAATAAAAAAGCAGAAAGATAACAAATAAACACCCTAATGGCATAACTTAGGGAACTAGGAAAATAACAACAAAAATAAAAACAAAAAAATTCCAGAAGAAAAGAAATAGTAAAGTTTTGAACAAAAAATATTTAAATAGAGAATAAAAGAACTTTACAGAAAATAAACTAAACCAAAAGCTTGTTCTTTGAGATTCACAAAATTAGCACACTGTTAGCTAGATTAATTAAGAAGAACAAAACAAAAAGGAACCAGATAAATCAAATGAGCAAGGAAACAGGTATTATTACAATGGACATAACAGAAATACAGAATATCAGAGAATACTATGAGCAACTATATGTCAACAAAAAAGAAAACCTAGATGAGATGGACAAATTTCTGGACCTGTATACCCAAATTGAACCAGGAAGAAATAGAGTCTGAACAGACCCATAACAAGCAATGAGATTGAATCAGTAATAAACAGTCTCCCAACAAAAAAGAGCCCAGGTCCTGATGACTTTGCTTCTGAATTCTACAAAAGTTTAAATAAGAGCTAACCCTAATTCTCCTAAACTATCTCTAAAGATCCAAAAGAAAGGAATGTTCCCAAATTCACTCTAAGAAGCCTCCATTATCCTAATTTCAAAACCAGAACAAGGACATAATAAAAAAGGGAAAACTTCAGGTCAATATTCCTGATGAATGTAGATGCAAAAATTCTTAATAAGATACTAGCAAATTATATTCAACAACACATTAAAAATATTAGACACCATGACAAATCAGACTTTATTCCAGGGATGCAAGGATGGTTAAACATATGCAAAGCAATAAATGTAATAAATCACATTAACAAAAAGAAAGATAAAAACCTCATTGGTTTCTATGAACCTTTTGAGTTCAGTCTTAACTTCTTCAGTAGTTGTAAAGTCATTCAGGAGTAGGTTATTTAGTTTTCATGTGTTTGTGAATTTTCATATCAATAGATGCAGAAAATTCATTTGATAAAATACAACAGCCCTTCATGATTAAGATTCTTAGCAAAATTGACATAGAAGGAACATTCTTCAACACAATAAAAACCATCTAAGACAAATCCATAGCTAACATCATAATGAATGAAGAAAAGGTAAAAGCTTTTCCACTGAAAACTGGAACAAGACAAGCTGTCTACTTTCTCCACTCCTTTTTAACATAGTACTGGAAGTTCTAGCCAATGCAATCAGACAAGAGAGTCAAATAAAAGGCACCTAAATAGGAAAAGAAGTGAAATTATTTCTATTTGTAGATGATATGATTCTATACATAGAAAATCCAAAAGAAAGAGACAGTGAGAGGAAAAGTGAGAAATCACCTCCCAGGAAAGAGGGCCATGCCACAATCCCTTCTCCTCCTGGGATCTTGGGTCTGCACATACATGCTCCTGGTGTGAATTTTCTATCCACCAGGTCCAGGTCTGGAACCCTGGTTGGCCATGTGGGAGTCCAGTGATGTAACTGCTACACCATGTGCTGGCCCCACAAAGCTGTGATAATTAAAACAGCATGATATTGGCTCAAAAATAGGCAGATAGACCAATGGAACAGAAATGAGAACCCCCAAAACATACAGCCAACTACATCTTGACAAAAGGCACAAGACAATCCAGTGGGAAAAAGAAAACCTCTTCAGCAAATGGTGCTGGGAGAACTGGATATCCATCTGCTGAATAATGAAACTGGACTCTTATCTCTCACCCACTAACAAAAATAAACTCAAAATGAATTGAGTATCTAAACATAAAATCTCAAACTATAAAAATACTGGTGGAAAACATAGGAAAACTCTTGGAGACCCTGGAGTAGGCAAAGACTTCTTAAAGAAGACCTCAAAGCACAGGCATCAGACCTTAAAATAGACAAATGGGACTATAGAAGGTTCTGCACAACAGAAGAAATAATAGAGTGAGAAGACAACCCTCAGAATGTGAAAATATATTTGCAACTATACCTCAAATAAGGGACTAATAACCAGAAAATACAGGGAACACAAGCTGTTTATCTGCAAAAAAATGATCAGTCCAATTAAAAGATGAGAAAATGAGCTGAATAAACAATTCTCCAAGGAAGACATATGAATGGTCAAAGAGCATATGAAAACATGCTTGACATCTCTTATCATAAAGGAAATACAAATCAAAACTACAATGAGATACCCAGTCAGAATGCCTATAATTTAACAAATAAATAATGATAAGAGCTGGTAAGGCTGTGGTGAAAAGGGAACTCTCCAACACTGTTGGTAGGAATGTAAATTAGTGCAACCACTATGGAGAATGATATGGAGATTCCATAGAAACCTTCAAATACAACTACCATAAGACTCAGTAATTCCACTTTTAGATATTTACCCAAAGGATAAGAAAACCTTCAGTTGTAAAAACACTTGTACATCCATGTTTATTGCAGCATTAGTTACAATTGCTAGTATATGGAATCAACCCAAATGTCCAAAACTAGATAAGTGGATAGAAAAAAAGTGTGGCATATGTACTCTATGGAATACTCAGCCATAAAAAAACAATGAGACCCTAATACTTGATACAAAGTAGATAAATATGGAAGACTTAATGCTAAGCGAAGCAATCCAGACTATGAAAAAAACAGACTTTGTATGTCCCCACTCAATATATAACGAATGTCTGCACTCTACAGTAGAAACTGAAAGATTGTAAGGTATACTAGCTTGGAGGGCAACTGCAGATGCTAGAGATAGTAACGATAAAACAGGTGGTGGGTAATAGAGGGAGAGAGGGAGGGGACCAGGGGAAAAAACAGTAAGTTTAATTGACACAAAAAGGAAAAGTTATTTGCTGATGATAATGTATATGGTAATATCTTTGCTTTGACTGATATGTACTGTATTCATGCAGGGAAAAGCCATATTGTACACTGTAAAAATGCATAGCGATTAAATGTAAATAATAAATTAAAAGGAAAGACCAGGAACTTGTTAAGTTATAGAAACATAAATGATGTATTATGTGTAAATGAAAATTATTACTTGTTAATGCTTACTCTCCTGCTTCTTTCGGTCTTGAGAACTTTCACCTTTTTAGTTCATTTTAGTAGGCCTAAATAAAAGATAAATATCTGTGGTTAGGCTGCCATGTTTAAATGATGTCTTTTTTAATATAATAAGTTAACTCACCGTTTTGGTAACAGATTTCTCTCTTTCTTTTGTTATTCACAAGAGTTCTTTACTCTCTAGACAGTCTGAGCCCTGGACAAGAGGACTTTTCTGAGGAGCCCTTCAGGTTCTAGACTTGGATCTGTGGCAAAACAGTGCCTTGGTCAGGAGCAGCATTAGCTAATAATTTTAAAGCCTGGGCTTTGGTTAAGATGACTTGAGTATGTGTTCCAGCTTCATTGCTTACTTGTTGTGCAACCTTGAACAAACTTCTTATTTGTCTAAGTCTGTTTTCTCAGCTAGAACATGTGGTTAATCATAATGCTCATCTCTTAGGATTGATGTAAGAATTAAAGAAGATAATAACTACTTGTGAAGTGTGTGGCATGATGCCTAACAGGTGAAAAGTATGCAATGATAATGGCTATCATATGCACTGGAAATATTTGGATATGTCTGGTTGCATTTTGCTTAATAGAAAATTCTGACTTTATTTCGGACTTCATAAAAAATTGCAAACTGATGACTGTAGATCACTGGCAATAGGCCCTGCTCTGAAACCCAAGTTTAGTACAATGTCTGGAACCCACATTCCTTGTGTTTTAGGTTCTTGTTGAGGAGCTTGTTCTCACTGAAAATTTAAATTAAAGTTTAGTGATTTGTTTTGGAAGGAAAAGTTATTTGATAGGGCGCGTGTGCTCGCCAGACAGACAGAGAGAGACATAGAGACAGAAAGCGAGAAATCACCCCCCAGGGGGGACGGTCACACCTCAATCCCTTCTCAGCGCCCGGCGTGAGTTTTAAGCCACCAGGTCTGGGATGCAAACCGTGGTCGACTACGTGGGAGTCCAGCAACATAGCCATTATGCTAACTGCTGGTTCCCCAAAGTTTAGTAATCTTTCAAGCCAAGAATGGCCAATCCACACCCTAAGTTGAAGTGAGGGTCGACTCATAACTGAGAGCATTGGCAAACATTTTTGGTAAAGGGGCAAATAGTAAATATTTTAGGCTTTACATCTATTCTGTCCCTGTGTCAACTACTCAATTCTGCCATTGGAGAGCAAAAGTTGCCACAGATACTACATAACTGAGTGGATCTGGATATGTTCCAGTGAAAATTGATTTACAAAAATGGCAACAGTTCGGTTTGGCTATTCAGTACAGTATGTCAACCCCTGGCCAAGAACATGAAGGAAGAGAGGGCATATAAGAAAGGAGAAAAACGAAAGGAAATACCTACGAGGAGAGAAGGCATGCCTCTCAAAAGCTCTTTGGGGACTTAAAGGAAACTTAAGGAGACTGACTACTGTGAAATCTCTCCTACTCTTCTATCTAGTTGTAGCCTTCTAAGAGCTGACTCTTGGGAAAAGTTGGATGAAGAAATATTTTTGAGTTGCAATCCTAGAATCTTCATGTTCTGCTCCTTTCCTTCACATTCTTCTTTGAATCCTCTTCCATTGCTTAGTTTGTGACTTCAACCTCCTTTTCCTATTCCCGTGAGAGAGCATTAACACTAAAGGGTCAATTACTACTGATAAGCTTGCATTACTACTCCTCCTAGGGGAATTTTCACCTTAGACAGGAAATAAAATGAAAGAACATGGTATTTCCTCCTAAGAAATATTTTTTAGGGGTAATGTATACAGTGGACACACCTAATTTCTGAGCCTCACCCCATCCCTCACCACATTGAGGGTGTGGTTCAGAACTTGGGTGGGGATTGTGGTTTCTGTTACAAATATTCCTTGGTAATGAAAACAATGCTTTAACATTTTGAGTTGTTTTGAAATGGTCGTGTCAAAGTGTCTTATTCCATCAAAAACATTAACTGTGTAACAGAGTGGCTCGACTGGATAACTCAAGCAGGATATACTCTAACAGCAAAAACTGAAGACCAACCAACAACACACACACACATCTCAACTATAAAACCACAAAAAACTTAAACTATTTTCAGTATTCAAATTTCGTATTTTCAATATCAAACGACTAATAATGGTGCTGATAATGTATCTTGGAGATATGTGGATAGTTCTTGATGGGGGTAATTCAAATGAATATTTCTTTTGGTTTGTTTAGAACTGAAGTTTTCAGGGATGCTTAAGAAAAGAAAGATAAAAGATAAATGAGCTACATGAAAATTCCAGAATTCTGAATTTGAATCCAAAGAATCAGTATAAATTCATAACATTTTCTTTTAAAAAGACATATTTTCAAATTCTAGTCTCAAAGAAAACCAAAGGACTGGCTAAGTGGTGCAGAACGAATA
>NW_006205341.1:109362-138076 GCF_000334495.1 Tupaia belangeri chinensis | reverse complement strand
TGCGGAATAACTCAAGCAGGATATACTCTAACAGCAAAAACAAGACCAACCAACAACACACACACACACATCTCAACTATAAAACCACAAAAAACTTAAACTATTTTCAGTATTCAAATTTCGTATTTTCAATATCAAACGACTAATAATGGTGCTGATAATGTATCTTGGAGATATGTGGATAGTTCTTGATGGGGGTAATTCAAATGAATATTTCTTTTGGTTTGTTTAGAACTGAAGTTTTCAGGGATGCTTAAGAAAAGAAAGATAAAAGATAAATGAGCTACATGAAAATTCCAGAATTCTGAATTTGAATCCAAAGAATCAGTATAAATTCATAACATTTTCTTTTAAAAAGACATATTTTCAAATTCTAGTCTCAAAGAAAACCAAAGGACTGGCTAGGGGGTGCAGCAGGGATACCATTCTCACCAGTCATGCTGCATCCACATGGAAGGCTGTGGGTTCCATTACCCCGCTGACTGAATGTGCTGGGCAGGAGCCTGACTGGCTAGGAAGGCTTATAGGGGTGTCATCATGAAATCCTGTTGAAGGTGCTTGTTTCTCTCTCTCTCTCTATCTTTCTCTCTCTCTCAAAAAAGATTTTTTTTGAAGACTTATTAATGACCACTGCAGTATTAAGGTGTGCTCCAGGTTTCTAGATTCTATTCATTAAAGACCATTTCTCCCCAAGGGACCACAGCTTCTTGCAGAAATGAGTACTTCCATGCATGGGGAAAGAAATATGCAAGATGGGTTGAGGATATCTTGTAGTGAACTCTCTCAATCATGGGAATTACTTCAAAAGAACTCAAGAGAGAAGTTTGCACTGAGAAAAGATGGGGCTGCTTGAGCCTTCTTAAGAATTTACAATTTACATTCAATTTGAATGTATTGAATATTGAGTATGCTAACATTTATGGGTTCATAATGATACCTCAAAAAACAAACAGAACCACTTAAATTTTTTTTTTTTTTTTACCAAACCAAATCTACATACCAGAAACATTGTTCATCACCAGAAAAACGAAACTCCAACCAATGAGGTTTGTCCAGAAGGAAGACTTCACTTACAAGTTTATGTCATTTAAGAGGTGGGTAGATCTGCTCTGGAAGCCATCTCTCAAATACAAATATGCAGCTCTGGTGCTCACCAGACTCATGAAGAAGGTACTGAGAAGAAACATCATATGTATGTGAGTGTGCGTGTGTGTGTGTAATGTTACAGTGTGTGTGTATGTGTATATATGTAAATTATAATCTTTGGGGTTCACCTTTTTATATTAATTATATGTAGAAAATAAGTATTAGAATTCATTTATATAAACCCGAAGGATGGCAATGTTAGCTTATTTTTACCTGCTTTTAAATAAGACCTTTCCTCGGGAACCAGCAGTTAGCGTAATGGCTATGTCGCTGGACTCCCACGTAGTCAACCGCGGTTCGTGTCCTGGACCCGGTGGCTTAGAACTCACGCCGGACGCGTGTGCGTGCGTGCCCAAGATCCCGAGAGGAGAGTGGAGGAGAAGGGATTGCGGCGTGACCATCCCCCCTGGGGGGTGATTTCTCGCTTTCTGTCTCTATGTCTCTCTCTGTCTGTCTGGCGAGCGCACGCGCCCTACAGTGAAAATCTCTCCAAAAAAAAAAAAAAAAAAAAAAGACCTTTCCTCTTTCAAATAACTGGTAAGATTTTAGTCAAGTCCCTCCTGTTTCAATGAACTGAGATTTTGGCTCCTTACTTAGCCATTCCCTCACTGGTTTGAAGTAGGGACTGTCATGCCGTGCTTGATAATGCCAGCAGGCCCTGAGACAAACATGATTCCTACGAGAAGTAGCGAGGGAACAGGCTACAGGAATGCAGCTGTCTCAATCCTTGGTCTTATAGAACTAAACAATACCTATGACATCTTCTCAAGTGTCTCTTTCCACAGAAAAATTAAAAGCAAAAACAAAATAAAAGGAACAGAGCAGATTGGATGCAGCTCTGTGCTCACCAGACTGCATGAGGAAGATGCGAGAGGTGTTACAAAAAATGCAAATATCACCTTGGCATACTAATGAGGCTTGAAGGTCTGAGCTGTACATTTATATTACAGGATGGAAATTGCTGGGCATAACCTCTGGAAGTGGGATCATGGCTACATGATCAGTAATCACAGCTAGCTAATAGACATATCTACAGTAGCTTACTTCTAGGGTAAACAACTACTTGGGAGAGAAGGCTACCTTACTATTTAAAATAAACAAAAACAAAAATAGGGCCACCCCATAGTGCAAAGGTTAACTGCTATACATAGAAAGCCAGATCTCACATGGCCGACTGCTGATCGAATCCGAACCCCAGAAGCTTGAAGACCATGCTAAACACATGTGCACATATACCCCAAGTCCTGATGGGGTGGCAAAACAGAAGAAAAAGGACTTCAGCATGACCATGCTTCTCCTCATTGCACGTTCTTTCTCTGGTGAGCACGTGTGTCTACTGGCAAGAAAAAAAATGTTCATAGGCATGAATGACTTCAATTTAGGGTTTTAAAAGGAATAGAAGCAATATGTGAAAAAAACATGGGGTGACTAGGTAAATTCAGTATCAGTTTCCACGATCTGCACAACCGTCTGCATTTTAGCTTGCTCTGTTTCGGGAAATGACATTCATGATTGAGAGCCTTCTCAACTTGTAAGTCAGCCTCAAAATCTCTCTTGCCTGTAAAGCATTCTTGAGAGTTCCCTACGAAATAATAAATACGGGTATCACCAACAGAACAATGAGGTACAGAGAAAGAGTCTTCATGGCCTTGAGTTTTCTATCTTCTAGTTGGTTATTCAATGTGTTTCTCCTTGCGGATTGCAAGTTCTTTGAGATCAAGAGCTGTCTTGCCTCCTGGAGCTCCACGTTGCTGGGCAGAGTATATGTTGTCTACGCTAATCCTCGAAAATTACATTGTAATTTCACCTTCAGAGCTTTTGGGAATTAAGCTGCTCTCATAGTCTTGTTTTGTTATGGTATTCAAAGTCCTCCAAAGGCTTTAGACTCTACTTTGTCAGAGTGAAACTCTGTCACTCTCATATCCCTCTTTCAACACACAAGTGACAAAGATTCTCTTTTTCACGAAGCTTCAGTCAGGCTCTTTTGAATTTTTTTCCCAGGTAGACTTTTTCTGTGTTCATCTCTCTGTGTGTTCAATTTTAGCAAGAATCCTGCTAAACTTTAGACAGACCCCCTATCCTTGCTATCAGACCACCCTGTTTTGCTATCAGCAAGAATTCTGTTACATTGGTTCCACCAAAAGCCCCCTGCCCCCTTATCCTGATGATTCCTCGTAGGAACTTTGTGTCTATTAACTTCACACCCCCTTCCCCCCTTGGCTATAAATCCCCACTTTTCCTTGTTATAATTAAAACTGAGCCTAGTTTTATGCTGAGGCGTTTTCTCTTCCTCTATTGCAATATCTTTTCTAAATAAAATCTGTTTTTACTGCTTTAACTACTGTCTAGCTCTGGTATTTCACTAGCAGAAACTACTAAGGAAGGGTTTGCTAAGCATATGGGGGATTTCCTTCTTTTTCTATCCATCCTATTTGGGGAGATTTGGCTCATTGCCACCTCTTACCTATATGGTAAGGTCATAAAACCTTTTCAAACAAGGATCAAACTCCAAAGCATCTTTTTTCAACTCCTATGAGCTCACCTTTCAACTAATTTATTGCATCTAAACTAGGAGCTGTGAAATCCTCCTTTACACTTTTCTTTTTTTTTTTTTTGGAGAGGTTTTTGCTGTAGCATGCATACGCTCGCCAGAAAGATAGAGAGAGACAGAGAGACAGAAAGCAAGAAATCACCCCTGGAGGAATGGCCACACCACAGTCCCTTCTCCTCCATTCTCCTCTTGGGATCCTGGGCACACACGCAGATGTGCCTGGCACGCCTTTAAGCCACCGTGTCCGGGACTTGAACCACAGTCGACTAGTGTGAGTCCAGCGACATAGCCATTACGCTAATTGCTGATCCCCTCCTTTACACTTTTAATTTTTAATATCTGTCTTTTAAAATCTAGATTGCCGTTGCAAAGCTTTTTTCCCTCTAGTCCTAAGGTTTTTACATTTTACCACTTGCCAGAGATTTGAATAAAAAAAGAAGATTCAACTTTTTTTTTTCTTTTAAGAACTTTCTGAAGTGTTTCTGATTGCAATATAATAGATCAGTAATTAAATACTGATTTAGGGAGTGATTTTCTTTTGTCCCATTTTATCATCCGGGAGAGAAAACAGTCATAACCATCCATCTGTGGGGCCGCGTCGTGTTAATATGAGGTTTTACTTAGAAACCTGACATCCATCACTCTTGAGCCATTTTATCAGCCCTTGGAATTTTCTCTAACTTGCTGAGGCTTCCCAGGGGAATGCCCACCATGTCTTAATGGCTCAGAGACAGACAGGATAATGCTACCCGTCTCAGGGTTTCCTTACATCCTCACACGTGCACTCTGCATAGCCTCTGGGTCCAGGTAAAATGCTGGCTCGGGTAGCTAGTTTGAAACATGAGTCTCCCACACATCTGCTGAGGACACTTGACTATGGCAGAGAAAGTGACTCTCTCCAAGTTTTATTTGGGTCATAAAAATTCATGCTGTGCACCGCCTCTTTAAGAATCTATGCCATTAAATGTGGCTAGGTCCAGAGTACACTCTGGAGGAAGCCAGAAAAGACATTAAAATGCTTAGTCTATGACACACTTCCTTATTTTTGTCATTTTGACATTTATGTGTTGTTTCATTAGGGATTTTTAAGAGAAGACCCTTTTTCGGCAAGAAGTTTTCCCCAGATCGCCATAAGAATCAACAGTTTATAATCAAACAGCTGTCTGGTTTGCATTTCAACTGAGCCAGACCACCTGCCGGCTGTTAACCTCTGGAAGGTTATTATGATACAATTGTTGTTGTTGTTTGTTTAAAAAGTTTCAGAGCTCAAGGAAAATATTAGTAATGAGTTACTTAACCTGTAGTGTTTACTGTTCCCACTCAACTTGCAGATGGTGTTCCAGTGGCCTGCAAGAGCGAGGACTCATCTGAGGCCAACACTATTTTGCACTTGTTTTGGAGACGGACCATAAAAATAGGCTTGGCAATGAGGAGTGCTGCCCTCGCGGGAGGAGGGGTAGGCAGTATTGCAAAAGCCTTTTAAAAACGAAATACAACCACTTCTGAGAGCTGAGTTGAAGGGCCGCATCTCAGCATAACCCTTAAATTCAGCGAATGGTAAACTTTAAGCTAAGCTCTGGCAGTGCAACTCATGTTCAAGTGCGCTGGCTCACTGCGGTATTCTGAAGCTTGCTTACCATCTGCTTCTTTTACTTACCTGCACATCCCTCAGACTGATGGAAATGATGGCTGCAAATTTTCTCAAGTGGCCGCAAGGGTACGGTTCTCTAGGTCCAATAAAATGCAGTCTGTGGGCATCCCGGCGCATGCTCTAATTACAAGATGGCCTGTTTCTCCTCTGGATTTGGGGGCGAGAGAGCACACGTTGTTTATAGAGATAGGAAAGCTCTGTATGAATGTGGAGCAGGTGCCTGTAACAAGATTAGGGACTACTGAGGACAGCAACTAGCTGGAATAGACATTCCACGAAGATCAGAATTTTGTCGATTTTATTCCCTTCTCTTCATCAGTGCCTAGAGCAGTGACCAGTACGTGATGAGCACTAACTAAAATTTTAATGAAAGAAGAGATAAAAATGAAGAAACAATTAAAGTCTTTTCTCTGTTCACCTCCTTGTTTACCTCAAATAGTGGTCAGTAAGTGGGGTTGACTAGCGGTGCTCACAGCGCAACACTGCTAGAATTCTTTCTAGCTGTGAAATTTGGAACACTTAGGGTTGAAGACTAGGACAAAAGAGTATTCAGAGACTGGTTTGGGATGGTTTGTGGGACAGAGTAGAATGGAAGGAAGAATTCCCTGTAATATGCCTCTTTCTGGCTCTGTGACCTTGGGCAAATTAATTAATCTCTTTGATCTGGCTCTGTGACCTTGGGCAAATTAATTAAGTTCTTTGATTCCCAGGTTTTTTTTTTTTTTTTTTTCTTCTTGAACACAAAGGAATAAAGATAGGTATTTTGCCGGCTTTGTATTAGAAATTGTATAGTGAAGGTTGGCACAAGCTAGATGGGCAGTTAGTTAATAGTATTTTGAACATAGTATCATTGCTATACAATCAATACTATTACACTTCGTAATGTTACTATTGTTACTTCTCTTTTTTCTCATCTTCATTGACCACCAAGGAATTAACTTCTTCTGGACAGCATTTTGTGACAGCAGCTGTCCAAGATTTGATGGGTTCTAGTCCTGCCTCTACCAGTAGTTAATTGTATAATGCAGGACAAATCACTTAGCTTCTGAACCTCACTTTTCTCAAGACATAATGAGGGAAATAATTAGGCTGACTCTAACTGGTAGAGAGCATTCAAGAAGGCAGAGCTATGTAATGATTACCTTGCAAAGTTTTTAACCCCGAGATAATTAATGAGAAGCTTCTTGGTCCACTGCTGAATATGATACAAACGTCAGCTGTTTGGTTCAGTTTATTTCAGTCTGACACATGTTTATTGAGTGTCTACTATGTGCCAGACACTGTCCTCAGTGCAATGCTTGGTAGAGAAGTAGAACTCCTGATTCTGAGGAGCTTTTATTCTGGTAGAGAAGAGATTCACACAAACAGTACAGTCATTCTTATAATGGCAAAATGAATGCTTCTTCACTTTGCTCATTGTTTTATATTGGCACTTTACAAGAAGTATTTGTTGGTAATAGAAGTTGAAATGCCTGGCGTAGCAGCGTTCCTCTCCTTTTGCATTTTTAGAGTTGGCAGTAGGTTGTGCTAACTTATTTCTCTGATTATATTAGAACCATTGTAGGAGACTCCTGGAGTCAATACCTTCACTATCTCACATCATCTCAGTGACCATGAACTGCGATTTCCTCTTCGAAGTCTCCCAGCAATCTTTGTTTCTACCCTGATGTCATGGGGAAATGTCAGAAAAAGCTCCAGTATAGTTCATAATGAATGAATGAACAGGGCCTTGGGAAGAGGGCCCATTTCTTCTCCATTTCTACATCCTCTGTACCAAATGCATAGTGTGATACATACAAGTCACTTTTAACTATTTATTGAAGGAACTAATGAAAATATATACACATATTCCTTTCAGGTCCATGCCATTCAATTATAATGCCCTTTCCTCTCCTTCAGCGCTTTCCAGTCCATTGGTTCTCAGGTTTCTCTTTTTTTCACTTTTTTCCCTATTCACCCTGGTCACATAGTCCATTTTTTTGTTTTTAAAGAGATTTTTGCTATAGGGCATGTGCACTTACCAGAGAGACAGAAAGGAGGAATGGTCACACCACAGTCCCTTCTCCTCCATTCTTCTCTTGGGATTTTGGGCATGCATGTACATATGCCCAGTGTGAGTTTCAAGCCTGAGACTCGAACCACAGTTAACCATGTGGGAGTCCAGTGATGCAAACATTATGCCATCTGCTGGTCTCCACATAGTTCATAGTCCAAGTTTTAATTGCCAGTGGGAGTGTGCTCTTTCCATAAAGAGACAGAGAGAGAGAGTGAGAAAGAGGGAGAAAGCACCCCTCAAAGGGGGGCATGTTCATACTGCAATCCTTTCTCTTCCAGGTCTCCACCCTGTTGTTGTTTTGGGCGTGCCTGCACATGTACCCAGCATGTTTTGCAAGTTGCCAGGGACAGGATTCAAACCAAGGTTGGCTGTGTGGGATCCAAACCCCTTTGTTTACTAGGCGTTGAGGTCAGCTGTCATGGTCCATTTTAAAACACTTTTTAAAAGTCTCTCCAACCAGCTCCTTGGGCTCATTATTCTTCGATTGCATAAGCCAAATAAAACTCCAAACCATGGTGTCTTCACCCATTATCTGTCTTCTTCATGGCAGGCTGCTAGAAATTCAAGGTCTTTGATTTTGATTTGCTGGCACTCCTTTGTATTCTTCTAATCAGCTTTTGATCTCTTTATCGTATTTTGTCTTAACAGCTATGAAACTTATCTTCTCCTTTCTTTAATGTCTTAGCCAATCATCTTCTCATCTTCTCACTGCTCTTAGTAGATGGTCCTATGCATGACTTCACAATGAAAACAGAAAGCATAAGATAGTAACTCCCTCAGCTTCCTGCAACCACATTGACCTATTTGCCTGAATCCACATCTTTGTTACTCCCACCAAGCCATCATCACTGCTGTAATAAATCTGCCTTTCTAAAATTCAAATGTAGTCTACACTGCTTTTGGCTTAATATTGTTCAAAACTCATTTTGCCTGTGAAAAAATTGCCTGGTTACTTGGTAGAATGTAAAATGGCTCTTAATGATCTAGCTCCTATTTGCCATCTACATTTATGACTAACTCATTCCCTGTACCGTCTTAGCCTCTATTTTCCAATTGTACCCTTTTTGTAATTCTATGCTGCTTTTACCTCCTAGTCTTTACATATGATGTGCCCTCTGTCTAGAATTTTCTATTCTCTTCCTTACTACCCTTGTGAAGCTAATTCCTACTCATTTTCAATGTCTCCACTAAGATATCCTCATCTCAAGAAACCTTCCAAGGACTACAGCAATCCTCCAAGTATTACGGTGCTCTTTATCTGTTCTCCTGATTTTAATACTTATTATTTTGATTTAAATTTTCTGTTTGTCTGTAAATCACAGTAAGATCCTTGATGGCAGGGGCTGTTACTTGTTTAACATCTTACTAGCACCTAGAAGTGTACTTGGTACATGGCAGACACTCAACAAATATTTGCAGGATTAAGACTGAATAAGTTAATGTCTTTGCTAAATATTGAAAGATTTGAACTTTTAACATGAAAACAAATACCTTGGTTCTTGTCTTCTTGGAAGAAATAATTCAGCCAAGAGGCAGTTGTACAGTAAGACAACAAATTGTTGTAGCAGGAAAAATGAAAGTACACTCCAGAGAGGTAGGAGAGGACTGGCTCCAACTGTGAATTCCAGTCTTCAGGTTTCTGCGTTGTGTGCTTTTATATCTTGGCTCCTCTCTTTTCACTTCAGGATATGCTCAGTTGGGCCTATTATATAACAACTTCCCATAAGTCTATGAAAATGACATGTTAATAAGGTAAAACTTAATCAGGGGCAACCAAGCTCAGTACTGATCATGCTCCAAGTTATATAAGGTTGTTCAAATTATGTAAGCTCTCTAGCTTCAATACTGAGCATGCTCCACGTTACTTAAGGTTCTCTGTGCTGTTTTGAATAGCAGGATATTCTCAACCTATCTTGAGTAGCAGAATATTCCCAACTGCAAATCTACAAAATAGGAAGTTTAGAGTGTTTTCTGTGGGCCTCTAGATCCTCCTTTCCCACTTTGTGTCTAATTATCTACCTACCCTATCACACTTAGAAGATAGTAACACGAAAAACTGTGGAAAGTATATGCCTATCAGGAGAAATAGAGTGAGCAAGATAACTCATGGCACAATGTCTTTGGAGAGGGAGATATTTGTTGACATGAATGGATATAAGTCTAGAGAATTTTTGAGATTTATAGGATTTGAGTTTCTGGATACTGTTGAGCAGAATTAGACAATCATTTCAGTGAGCCAACAATGGAGAGTTGACTTGATTGATGAGTTGTCTAATTAACTGGTCAGTTCAGTGAAATAGTACAATTGGTTATGAACCTTAGGTTGTAAAACTCAATGATGGCCCAACAAATGCCTCATCAATATTCTTAAGGAACAGTTAAGAATCAGAGTATTAAATCTCTCTCACTGGCAAGGGTTTCTTTAGTTCTGCAAAATTCTCAGTTATTTTCTCCTCTCTTCAAGCTGCTATGTCATTTTTCTCCTTTCTTTCTGAAATTGGGATGTTAGGGAAGGGATCTAAAAACTGTTCTGTAAAGGGCCAGATTATAGATACAAAGAGACTGTGAGAGCCATTCTGTTCTTGTTGCAACTATTGGAGTCTACCATTGCAACTCAAAAGTAGACACATGCAGTACATAAACAGAGCATGTGGCTGTGTGCCAATAAGTACAAAAATGAATTTTTATATAATTTTTGTATGTAACAAAATATTCTTCTTTTGAATTTTTGTATTAAAAACTACAAAAAAGACACATAAAACACTCTTAGCTCAAAGACTACAAATGGATAGATAACCAGATTTGTTTCATGAATCATAGTTTGCTGATCTCTGAATTAGGGCATCTTAATCTGTATCTCTTAGCTATTCTTTCATATTGGTACATTGGTTTCCCTATGCTTTGTCTGAACAGACTCCTTGATTATATCTCCCAATTCAAGAACTCTGTTTTTGATCACATTTAGTCTAGATTTTTAACTTGTCTATATAAGTTTCTTTTATATTTTTAGTGACTATATTTTTTCAGATTTTTAATTTTTTTCAGGTTTATGTGATCTTATAATATTTTTACCTATTATTTCACAATTTCTTTTTTTAAACAAAGACTATTACTTAATTTTCAATTGAGTACCCTGAATATACTTATTTTAAAGTCTTTGTCATGTATTCTATAAAATTAATTTTATCTGGTGTGAGTTAATATTCTTATTGTTCATTTTAAAACCCTCTTTCTTAGCACTAGATTATTTCAGATATTTAATCTTTTTTTATATAGGCTAACTTTGAGTGGGTCACCCAACCCCCACTCCATATTTCCCTCTCTTAATGATCACTTTTCATTGTCTAGAGGGTTTGTGGTTGCCTCTACCTTATCCTTTCTTTCTTCCAGTTCAAGTTTGGGAGCAGACTTAGAATAATGGCATTTAAAATTCCTCTTAACAATAATATTAGGAATGTGTCAGATACAGGCACTGAGTCAATGGCTTCACTCAGTTCTTGTCTGTGAAGTGAATATGCCCCTTCCCAGTGCTATATGTCCACAGCTGCATTGCTGCACAAAATAGGGAGTAGTCTTCTACCTTTCCTCTCAGTTTTATTTCACCAACAGGGGAGCCTCGTGTCAGTCCCAAACTTCAAGTTCACATTTTATATGGAGTTGGAATGTGGTTCCAATGCTTGTTTGAAGATCTGGAGCCCAGTTGGCCAGTTGTCTTTTCCAAACTCATCACTTTGCGTTTCTGGTTCAGGGATGTTTATCTTACTATTGAGTGCAGATGTGTCTTTGTGTTATTTCTGCAAAATTGGAAAGAGGGATGACTGCATCAAAGTGTTCTTACTCTGTACCATCTTGACTAGAAATAAATTATTACTATTATTATTTTGGAGAGGTTTTTGCTATAGGGCATGTGCGCTCACCAGAAAGACAGAGAGAGACAGAAAGTGAGAAATCACCCCGCAGAGGGGATGGTCACACCACAATCCCTTCTCCTCCATTATTCTCTTGGGATCTTGGGCATGTATGCACATGTGCCCAGCTTGAGTGTAAGCCACCGGGTCCAGGACTTGAACCATGTTCGACTACATGCGAGTCCAGCAATTTAGCGGTTATGCCAACTGCTGGTCCCAGAATAAATTATTTTTGTACCCTGTGTTTTGACTGTGAAAATGGAAGCAACCTGAGAGTGGGGTATCTGTCAGTGCTATTTACAGAGTAACTGCTAAATTAATGTTCATGTAAAGTATGTTGAAGAAATGATATCCATAATAATAAATGATCTAGATAATATTAAAATCTTGTTTGTTATGCAAGTTGCAATTTTATCTGATGACAATCATAATTTTGACTATCCTTATCCATCCATTTATTTCATGTATTCAGTGTTTACATGAGGTATTTGCAGAAGTAGGGCACAGCTATGTATTTATCAGTTATTCTCTGCCTCCCATTAGCATTAGTCTTTGCACCTGTGAGCAAAAATTAAAAGGACTATAAAAATACAAAGTATTATCATCACCTTTATTGCAGCATTATTATGCTACCAGTGGCATCACCGGTAAAGTAAAAATAAGGAGAGGTGAAGTAATGACAGAGGTATTTCTTGCCAAATGGGAGGTATATACTAATGGAGACCTTTACTGAAGTTCTAGCACAGTTTTGAAATTGCTTTTTGTTTAGTTCAAAAGCATTTGTGGAAGATACATAGTCAGGTCCTAAGCCCCCACTTCAAGACTTCTACGAGTGCAGTAATCCTAACTGTCCACCCAGGTAAACGGTCTCCAACTATCTCCATGGATATACAAGCCTTAAGGAGCTATTGGAACTAGAAGCCTTATAGGCAGGCCAGAGAGACCACACATGCATAAGTTTAAGATTCTTTATTTAGTCTTCTTCATAGATTTAATTTGATAAGACTCCAGAGACAAGAACTCCTTCTTCTGAATTCTACTCTTAATGGATCCCAGAAAAAAAAGAAGTTGTCACTTCTGTTGAGAACTTCCCAACAAGTTGAGAGTCAGGTGCATTTCTTGGGAAGGCATACAATCTATTTAGTGTTGTATCTCTGCTGGATGTTTGTGGAGCTTGTTGAGCCCATCACAGAGGAGATTTATCTAGCAGAAAAGCAGTGAATATGGGTTAGGTATTATTATTAAGTACTAGTTTGTTCCAGTTCCAAGCCATGCTAAGTGCTGAAGAACAATTTATATTGTTAGCAAGAATAGTAATATTGGGAGCTTACTGAGATGATAGAGTAATCTTGTTAGCTAGACTACTTTTCTATATTGAAAACATAAAATATTCTGCATCAAATCATATAATCTACATTTTTCCTTTCTCACTTTAATTTGATTATGAACTATTACTGTACTTTGCCATAAAATATGAAAGTTTTACATTTTGATAGTTTTTCAAATGCTGATTTTACTTTCTGTGCAAATACTTCATATCTTTCCAGCATAATTATTTAGCAGCCTTTTCGGGTTAATTATTGTCATTAACAATATGAGTCCTATGAGGGAATATCAATTAAAATATGCACAGCTGAACTTTCAAATGAGTAAATAATTTAGTTTTGGAAAATGACTGGAAACAGCAGGGTAACAGTCAAAAGGGGAACAATTATTTTAATGCTTATTTGACAAATGAGTCATTTTTACAGCAAATTAGATTCTTATCATAGCACCCCTACTGGTTACCACAGGAAAGCTGTTAACATGCGTTTTTAAAATAAAAGCTGTTAAGTTATGCATGCAAAGTTAAGGAAATCATTTGTATGAAGAAAAGGTGATTAGGATATGCATTGTTAGCTGATGGAATACTGCCACTGGGATCTAATTAGGGCCATAAATCACACAAAATGATGTGTGTATATAGGACTTGAAGCATCGGAGTGATGCATGCCATTGACAGGGGGATGGATGATTTCTCCTCCCTGACTTTCATGGCTGTCCTCCTTTGTGTTGGCCAGACTCTAAAGTCCTACTTTAGCACCATAAAGGAAGCTGGAAAGATGATCAAGATGGGCCTCCATTCCTTCTCATTGGAAAAAAGCTCAGGAAAAATAGAATGGTGGCATTCAGAATAAATAAATAGCCTTGAGATGAGTTTCAACTTGTATTTTGTCAACTTTATTATAATTATTATTATTATTATCATCATTATTATTATTTTGGCTCAGTGATTCTAAAAAGAAATAAGGGAAGCAAGGAAAAAAGGATGGGAGAAAAGAAGAACAAAAGGAGAGATAAAAGAGAGGAAAGGAGGGAGAGAGAAACAAAAGGTAAGCAAGGGGTGAGGAAAGAGGAAAAAGGGAAGACATTTATAGAGTCATGTATTAATTTTAAGAATGGTAACTAGGCCCCATATCCTGAGTTTAACACAGGGTTGAGGCAAAGCCTATTTCTAGATTTTTAAAGAGCAGTGGAGAAATTGGGCAGCCTTGTTTAGTACCAGTTTTTAGTGGAAAAGTTTTCAGCTTTTCTCCATTCAGCATAATGTAGCCCTAGGTTTTTCATATATGGCTTTTATTGTGTTGAGAAATGACCCTTCTATACCAATCTTGCTGAGAGTCTTAATCATGAAGGGATGTTATACTTTAGCAAATACTTTCTGTGCATTAATTGAAATTATCATATTATTTTTATCTTTCTTTCTGTTAATATGGTGTATTATATTTATGGTCTTACATTTGTCAAACCACCTTTGCATGTCTGGAATAAAGCCTGCCTGGTCGTGATGAAAAACTTTTTAAAAATGTTGTGGGATACAATTTGCAAGTGTCTTGTTGAGAATTTTTGTGTCTATATTCATCAGAGTTATTGGTCTGTAGTTCTTCTTTTTTGTCATGTCTTTATCTGTTTTGGGAATGAGGATGATAGAAGCTTCATAAAATGAATTTGGGAGATTTCCTTCCATTTGGATCTTTAGAAATAATTTGAGTATAATGGGGATTAACTTTTCCTTAAAAGTTTTGTAGAATTCAGACGTGAAGCCATCAGGAGTCAGGCTTTTCGTTGTTGGGAGGTTATTAATTACCAATTCAATCTCATGGCTTATTATGGGTCTATATAAGTTTTCTATGTTCTCCTCATTCAATCTTGGTAGAGCATATACATCCAGGAATTTTCCCATCTCCTCCATGATCTCTTGTTTGTTGGCATATTGTCAGTCATAGCATAGTCATAGTCTATTGTGTCTGTTGTAATGTTGCCTGTTTCATTATGTATTCTATTTAACTAATTTCTTTCTTCTTCTTTATCAGTATAGCTAATGGTGTGTCGATTTTGTTAACTTTTTCAAATAACCAGTTTTTGCTTTCACTTATTTTCTGTGTAGTTTATTTTCTATTTCATTTATTTCTGTTTGAATCTTTATTATTTCTTTTCACCTGGCATTTGTTGTTGTTGTTGTTTTTCCGATTCCCAGAGGCATGATATTAGGTTGTCTGTTTTTCACCTTTCCACCTTTTTCTTATGTGCACTAATTGCTATGAATTTCCCTTTTATGAGTGCTTTGTGGTGTCCCATAGATTATGGAAACTTGTGTACTCATTATCATTTGTTTCCACCAATTTTTTAAATTTCAGACTTAATTTCTTTGATAGTTAAGTCATTCAAAAGTGGGTTGTTTAGTTTCCATGTGTTTATGTATTTTTGAGACTGTTTCTTGAAATTAATATCAAGTTTAATTCCATCATGGTCAGAAAAGATGCTGGGTATAGTTTCTATGCCTTTGACTTTTTAAAGGCTTGATTTGTGTCCTATTGTATGGTCAATCTGAAAATTTTCCATGCTGGGGTGAGAAAAATGTGTATTTTGTGGTCTTATGGTGGAGAGTTCTATAGCTGTCTGTCAAGCCCATTTGATTAATAGAATCATTTAGTATCTCTGCTTATTTTTGTCTAGAAAATCTGTCTAAAGGAGATAATGGGGTGCTGAGATCCCCAACAATTATGGTGTCACAATCAATCTCTCTTTTTAGCTCCAGCAGTCTTTCCTCACATATTTAGATGCTCCTGAGTTGGGTGCATAGATATTTATAAGCATTATATCTTTTTGATGAAGTCGCCCATTTTACTCTATAATGCCCTTTTTTGTCTCTTCTTACAGTCTTCGTCTTAAAGCCTATTTTGCCTGAAATCAGTATTAGAAGTCCAGCCCTTTTGTGGTTTCTATTTGCATAGAATATCTTTTTCCAGCCCTTTACTTTTAGTCTATATATGTCTTTATCCATAAGGTGTGGTTCTTGTAGGCAGCAGATAAAAGGTTTCTATTTTTTGTTTGTTTGTTTGTTTTTCTCATTCAGCCAATCTGTGTCTCTTGATTGGAGAATTTAAACCATTAATGTTCAATGTTATTATCGATATTTCTGGGCATGTTCCTATCATTAAGTGAGCCATCTTATCAGTTGTTTTTTTGTTCTCTTATATCCATCCATCTGACTTTTTAGTTTTCCTTGTATAGCGTTCCCTTCAGAGGCTATTGAAGAGCTGCTCTGGAGTTGGTAAATTCTTTCAGATTTTGTTTATCCTAAAATGTTTTTATCCTTTTTTTCCCATATGATGGATAATCTTTCTGGGTACAGTATTCTTGTTTGAAATTGTTTTTCATTGAATACTTTGACTATCTTTCCTTGCCTGCATTGTTTCTGAAGAGAAGATCTTTGTCTGATTTTGGCCAATCTGGCTATGATGTGCCTTGGAGAGGATCTTCTTGGGTTAATTCTATTTGGGGTCTTATGTATTTCTTGGGTCTGAATATTTGAATGCCTCTCTAAGTTTGAAAAGTTTCCTTCTAGGATTTCATGTGGTAAATTATCAATGTCCTTATTATTTTCTTCCTCTTCTGGGATACCAATTATCCAAATGTTTGGGCACTTGATGGTATCTAAATTTCTTGTATATTATCCTCATTTTTCTCTGTTGTTTTCTCAGTCTTTTTGATACTTTTTTTTTTTCTAGGTCAGAAGTTTTGTCTTCTACATTGGAGATTTGATCTTTTGTGTGATCTAATCTTCTTTTATTTCTTTTAAGGAAGGTTTTAATTTCCTGTATCACATTCTTCATCTCTAACAATTCTGTTTGGTTCTTTTTTATGGTTTCTATTTCTTCTTTCAACTCATGAGAGGACTTCCTGATCTTCTGGATCTCATTGTCTCTTTTCTCTTGCATCTCACTTAGTTTGGTCACTACAAATATTCTGAATTGTTTATCCAACATTTCCATTAGTTCCATTGTATTGTCTGTGGGTGATGAGGGATTGATGTTTTCCCTGAGAGTTCAAAGATGAGTGGGGAGGGGATGAGCCATGGGTCCCAGTTGTTAGCCCTATAGCCACAGGAACTCTGCCATCTGGCAAGGACCTTCAATGGAACAAGTGTCTCTAACTAATTTCTTATCATTTGTGACCTTCTGGTGTTTCTCCTGCCTTTTGGTCTTCCCCTTGGTCTTCCTTTTGGCTTATATTTCCTTTGTTTGTTTATTTGTTTGTTTTTCTTGAATCTTTCAAAAGTAGCTTTTAAAGTAAATGATTTTGGGAGGGAGAATTGGCAATAGGTGAGGGAAGCCATGCAGGAGACCGCTCCATACTTCTTCCTGCCTCCTAACTCATCCCAGGTACATCTGCTTACTGCCACTTTCCCAGGGGCCTGTGCTGCTGCAGACCAGGGAGAACCAGCAGTTGGTGAGGGAAGCTGATGCAGGAGTCCACTCCAGACTTCTTCCTGCCTCCTAACTTGTCCCAGGAATATTCTGAGGCTTCATAGTTTTCTGAACCATGTAGCACAATTCCTTTTCCTTATTCATCTGAAAATCTCCAAGTTATCCCTAGGTGCACCTGGTCTCAAGAGACTGAGAAAAGAAGCAACACCTAAAGGTACCAATGAAGAGGCATAGAAAGTATGGAAAAACAAAGAAATATTTCTTCCTTAATGGAACAGAGCAACTCTTCCTCAACCATGGGCAGCACAAAGGAATTTAAAGGAATGTCAGAAATAGAGTTCAGAATATTCATGGTGACAGAGATGATAAAGTCTTTCTAGGATTTGAAGGAAAAGATAGACACAATTAAAAAAAAAAATCAATCAGAACTCCTAGAGATGAAGACAGTAATACAGGAAAATAAGACCTCCCTTGAAGGTATTAATGGTAGACTGGCCCAAGCAGAAGACAGACTTTCAAAGATGGAAGACAAAACTTTGACTTAGATAAAGCCATCAAAAATAATGAAAAACTGATTTTAAAAAATGAATACTAGAGTAATACTAGATACCATGGAACACCCAAATATTTGAATAATAGGTATTCCAGAAAGTGACAAGGGCATAGAAGGTCTATTCCATGAAATAATTGCAAGACTTTCCAAGACTAGAGAAGTGATCAAACATCCAAACCCAAGAAATAAATACAAAGGACCCCAAATAGAATCAACCCAAGAGGATCCCCTCCATAGCACATCATAGCCAGAATGACCAAAATCACAGATAAAGACCAGATACTAAAACTGGCAAGAGAGAAACATCAAGTTACTTAGAAAGATTACCCCATTGGATTAATATCAGATCTCTCAATGGAAATAATGCAAGCAAGGAAGGAATGGGAAGATATATTCAAAGTGTTAAAAGAAAAACAATTTCAACCAAGATTATTATACCCAGCAAGATTCAAATGGGAAGAAAAGTTAAAAAATATTCTCAAATTAACAAAGCCTGAAAGAATTTACCAACACCAGACCAGCTCTTTCAAGAAGTTCTAAAGGAAGTGCTGAACTAGGAAAACAAAAGAGAGACAGATGGAAACAAGAGAATAAAGAAAAACCAAGAAAATGGCTAACATAATGGTAGGAGCATGTCCAGAAATATCAATAACATTGAATATTAATGGATTAAATGTTCCAATCCAGAGACACAGATTGGCTGAATATATTAAAGAACAGAAACTCTCTCTGTTGCCTACAGGAAACACACCTCCTGGATAAAACACACATAGACTAAAAGTGAAGGGCTAGAAAAAGATTTTCCATGCAAATGGAAACCAAAAAAAGGCTGGGGTTGCAATACAGATTTCAGACAAAATAGACTTTAAAACAAAAACTGTAAGAAGAGACAAAGAAGGGCATTATATAGTAGTAAACAGACTAATTCATCAAGAAGACATAATATAAATATGCTTATAAATATCTGTATACCTAACACGAGAGCATCTAAATTCATGAGAGAAAGACTACTAGATCTAAAAAGAGAGACTGCAACACACTAATCATTGGGGAAATCAAATTGGAAACATTGTCAAATATGAAATGGTGCTTAGCTCTCTATGTATAGAAATCTGTGTCAATTGGTGTTCCAAAATTGTATGAGATTCTTAAATCTCTCATACTTATAATGCTAAATAGTTCCAATGCAGCTTGTCACAGAAATGATCAAATTTGTCAATTTTGAGTTATGGTACAATCAGACCTTGAACCATGGCCATTTTAAGTTTTGTTCTCCATAGTTAATTGCTCTATTCTGATGCTCTTTCTAAAACATTTTGCAATAAGGTACAATCCCAAAATTGCCTCTTTTAAGCAAATTAACGAAAAAGACTCTGATAAGCACTCTTAAATATAGGTTTTTGATAACTTTGAGATCATATTTCTGAACTTCCAGTATTTAAACGTGAAGATTGGACCACAGTATCATTGAAATTCAAAGAAGAGTAATTAATTACATAAGACTGAACTGGTGAAATAGAATCTTATGACTTTTGAATAAAACATTACTAATTTTCTTCTATGCTTCATTTTTTAGATGTAAGGATTTTTGTTTTCTTTTGAGCTGTTGATCGCTTCAGCAATTTGCTAAAAATAATTTTTTTTTTGAAGACAGAATTAAAACATAAACTTTTCTCCCTTCCAGACCTCTCTGGAACTTGAAAGTATTTACAAGTATTATTTTATGGCAGTATGGTTATTTGCCTAAGTTCAGTAATACCTGTTGCCTTGCATCAGAAATTAGAAATACTGGTTATTGCCGGGGCTTTGACTGAGATGTCATATTTGGAGATATGACCAGAAAGCTAAGGAACTGAGGTTGATCTTAAGAAAGCGAATCTCTTGTAAAGATTGCCTAGTACCATAAACGATTCTGCCTGACAGGTTACTTCCTGACAGGCCCCAAAACTTCCAAGTACAGATACTAAAGGCACAGTCAGATGATGAATTCCTGACTTGTCCCAGTAGCCTTGGGAGGCTTTTGAAAGAGTATAATCTGAAGTTCCTTATAAAAGGGTCCAGCAAAGCCAACTAAATCCATTCATATTCCTGTGGGGCTTATGTGCAAATAACAGACCAAAATGAGACTAAGCTTGTTTTGTTTGCAAATAAGTTAGTTTATGCTTCTCTTTGGTAAAAAAAAGGAACGAAGAGAGAAAAAAAGTTTCAGAAGAAAATTACAGTGCAATTGTTACCAGATTTTAGCTCTGTTCATACTTGTTTTTTGAGTTTCTAGTATCTACCTACTAGTTGAACAGAATCCTAACCTTTTTCCTGGCTTTAAGTCTTATGAAGACTTTTCTTAACATTTTTATTTTGATTCATTAAAGCTAAAACTGCTTTTCTTGAAATTAAAATGCATATAACATATATATTTACACAGCAAACTAAAGACAGTGCAGGAGAAGAGTGGACAATGGGGAGGGGAAGAAGAAATCAAGAGGAAAAAGAGACACAAAAATGGAAAATTGTCTACTGATCACAATGTCTATGACAATGTCTTTAAGTTGCCCAATACATAATGTATTGAAGGTGGCAAAATTCACTTGTGTATTGTAAAGAGGTACAGTGAATAAATGTAAAAGAATACAACATTTTTTAAAAAAGGAAAGCAAATCACTTTGATTATAGTGAGGAGTGATTTGCATGTGCTTGTATCTTGTATCTGTAAATACTGAACACACGTTGAACTTTTGGGAGCTTGATGGTACTTGGTGACTATCTCCCTGTAACCTGGTAGCAGAAATAAGATCCCTTCTTTCCTAAAACAAAACAAAACAAAAACAAAAACAAAAACAAAAAGACATTACTATATACATTATCATCAACAAATAGCTTTTAATTTTTTGGTCAATTAAACTAACTTTTTTTTTCCTTTCCCTATTCCTTTCTCTCCCTCTATTACCCATTCCTCTATTACTCCCATCCTTACTATCTCTGGTACCTACCATTGCCCTTCCTGCTTATATACCTTCCAAACTTTCAGTTTCTGCTATAGAGCACAGATCATCGGTAAATATTGAGTAGGGACATACAAAGTCTGTCTTTCATAGTCTGGCTTGCTTGGCTTAGCATTAAGTCTTACATATTCATCCAATTTGTATCATATGTCAGGGTCTTATTGTTTTTTATGGCTGAATAGTACTCCATAGAATACATATGCCACATTTTTTTCAATCCAATCATCTAATTTTTAGACATTTGGGTTGATTTCATGTCCTAACAATTACAAACAATGCTGTCATAAACATGGATGTGCAAGTGTTAAGAAAAGTAAATTAAATTTAAAAAATCAAGTTAGTGGTTTGGGTTCAAGAGATAAGTCACTCAATGAATCTTCTTTAACACTTTCAGGTGAATAAATAATTTTTTGAACTAGGTTCTTTTGCCTCAATTTAGGTGAGGAAGGAATACATTGAGTTTTAAATAAGCTGCTACTAGACCAAGAGCTGTCACTTTGTCATGTCCATTCCTGATATAGTCTTCAAATCCCTCCTAAGTTGTTTTATCACCTCTTTGCTTTAGTTTTTTCTGCCAACTGTGCCAATGGAAAGCAGTCATCATTCTCCTAGCCAGATTGAAACCACATTCCTCCACACTGTGGGAAGTTGGGTTGAATTAGTTGGACAGAGGCATTCTACCGTTTACAAAAATCAGGCCTCAAGGAACCACCTAGAGAACTAGATCCCAAAAAATTATCTAGGCCAACCTTAGCATCACCCAGGAACCTGTTAGAATTGCATTCCCAGGACTCCTTCAGATCTGCTGGGTCAAGACCTCTGGAGCTGAGTCTTGGCCATCTGTGTTTTTATAGGTTCTTGAGGTGACACTGATGTATGCTCAAGTTTGAGAAGTACTGGTTTAAGCTAGTCCCTGCAAGAACTAAACTGATAATAATTCTTTCAGGTGAATACCAAAATGATTCCAAGATATCACCAGGACTTAAGCACCCTTATGATAGATACATCAACCCTTGTACCTTTCACTTTCCCTGCCATTCATTGTTCACTACAGGTGTGAGCATGTATCGTTAACATACTATTTCAGGATTTTAATACTTCATGGGTAAAGGAGAGTAAAACTTTACCTCTAGGAAGGTGGGATTTTAGAATGATTAAGTTGTAAGTCTCTTCTATAAGTTTGAAGTTCTTTATTTATGATTCTTAATATGATTAAGAAGATTATAATATTTGTAAGAATAGATGTCAAGAGACACTCTCACTACAGTTTTTCTAAACCCTTTCAAAATTGTTGCTTTTGACCCATCTCTCCCTTACACATTTTCCATGCAGAGACTTTGACCTTAGGCTCTGCCTACAATTTCAGGTTTGAAGAGTTCACATTTCATTTTAAGACTCTACTTTCGAGACAGACACCTTTTCTAGAATGCCAAGCCTTGGAGCTAAGTAGCTCTACTCCTCCCTCCTCACACTGCCCCACCCAGTGGGTTACTGACTTCATCTCTTTCTCATCATTGAGAAATATAATATTTGTGTCTTGAAATTCTGTCCAAATCACGTTCTTTTATTATGTGCCTTTGCCTCCCACCTAACACTAGACCCGGGTGTTTTCAGTGAACCATTTAGTGTTGATGGAGTGAATTCCCCCACCCAACAACTTCACCAAACCAGTTCTGCAGATGCTCTTGGCTCACTGGGATGGGATTTAGGAGGTGGGGATGAGGGAATGGAGGCCAGGTGGAGGTGTTTAAAACTTTCAGCAGCTATTAGCTAGGGAAGGATATCCATCAAAGGCCCATCAAATGATGGAAATAGGAGTCAAATTTTGAAAATTCCATGTCTAGGCTTTCCACTTTGGGCAAAGTTTATGAGAGTTTAACTCATGTCTAGTTGTACCTTTAAGGTCTTCAAGTTCATCTTTATTGGAGGTTTCCAGGAGACATCGCTTTCCTCACATGGCTTCTCTATGACTATCACAATTTTCTCCAATAACTTTTAAAAAGAAAGTATTCTACAGAGTCAGTATATTTCTAGTTAGCTCGTCCAACATCAATTAGTCAAAGACTTTTGTTTCACAGATGGAAAAACTCAAATCGAAGAGGACAAAAAGACAAAATGAATACTGTGTGGCTAATTTATAGCACAATTAGACATAAAACTGGGCTGTCCAACTTCTGGTCTAGTGTACCAGAGGGGCTTCGAGTATGTGGAAAAACCTAGTAGTCACAATCTGTGGTCAGGTTGTCCAGAGAAACTCAACTACTGGCATATAAGTATTAGAGGAGATTTGTTATAGGAATTGGCTCATAAAGTTATGGAGGCCAAGACATAGCTCAGTCTGCTGTCTGTAAGCTAGAGAACCAGGAAAGCTGGTAGGTAACTCCATCTGAGTCTGAAAGCCTGAGAACCAGGAGTGCAGTTGTCTGAGGACAAGACAAAATGAATGTCTAAGCATACGCAGCGAGAGAACATTTTCCCTTCCTCTACTGTTCTGTTCTATTCAGGCCCTCCATGGGTTGAATGATCTTACCCACACTGGTGAGAACAATCTTCTTTATTCTGTGTGCTAATCTAAATGTTAATCTCTTCCAGGAGCACCTCTCAGACACACACAGAAATAATGTTTTAACAGTTATCTGGGCATCCCTGAGCCTCATCAAGTTGACACATAAAATTAACTATCACAAATAATAAATACAATTCAAATGATTGAATCCCTAGAACAACCTTATAAGATAGTCCTCTATTGTTCTCATTGCACAGGTAAGGAACTGAGTTTTAGGAATCTGGGGGAAATTTCTCCCTGTTATTCAATTGTGGAACCTGGATTCAGCCACCCAGCTAAGGACACTGAAGCCCATTCACAGACTTATCTTAATGTGGATCACGGCTTCTGGATAAAACGGGTATCACAGTTTATCAATTTTATTAATTTCCAGACCTTATATTTTAGAATATACTTGTATGATCATGATTATAGTAGAATGTGAAGGGATTGTTCTAAGGAAAATATATGTAAAAATTTCTATAATTAGAGATGAATTCAGAATTCCTTGTTTGTACATAAATAAAGAAAATAAAAAAAAAAAAAACTCAGTCCTTTCTCAACTCCAGGACATTTTTTTCTGCCTAGAAATGACCCTCAGAGGTCCCACATTTCTACGTTTACACAAATCTTAACTTGTTTTGAGAATCTTTGGAGAGGCCTGAAATAGTCACATAAATAGAGTAACTTACACAGGATCCTGCTTTGACAGGGGATGTCAGAATTCACAGAGAATTCTGGTTTCTGATAAAATGCGGACTACTGCTACAATTGTGTTAATTTTCAGCACCCCAGGCAGTCAAGTTCTGCTCAGCTCAGGCCACTCCCATGAAGCTTGCATGATGAACACTGTCCAAGGCATTCGATTTCTCCCTTCTTCTTTATCATTCCTAAACTTTCTTCTCTTCCTCCCTTCCTTCTTCCCTTGCAACTTTCCTTCCCTTTCTTTTCCCATCTCTCTTTGTTTCTGCTCTTTTCTCTTTCTTTTTTCTTTATTCTATTTGCCTTTCAAATATTTCTAAGTTTTGAAAAGTCGGTACTGAGAAAGTCCCCTGCTCACACAGCTCCAATGATGTGAGTTCAGCCCCATGAAAAACCGCACTGTTGGTACGGGTACACCAAGAAATGGTTTAATATGAGGGGGTCTATTTACACTAAGAATGTCCAAGTAGTTCAGAGGAGTGAATGCTTGGGGTGAAGCAAACAGGTCCATGGGGGAATCCCAATCTGTGGTGGGTGGTATGTGTGTGAATGAAATCAGTATTTTCTTTCTTTGTTTTTGCCATGGGGCATATGGGCTCAGTCACTGGAGAGAGACAGTGAGTGGGAAAGTAAGAAATCATCCTCCCAGGGGAGCTGGCCATGCAGCAATCCCCTCTCCTTCACTCTCCTCTTGGGATTTTGGGCACACACACACACACACACACACACACACACACACGTGCACCCAGTGTGATTTTTCAAGCCATCAGGTCTAGGACTCAAATTGCAGTTGGCCATGAAGAGGCCAGCACCTTAACCATCATGCCACCTGCTGGCCCTTCAACCAGTATTTTCTTAAGAAAAATAAGACTTTTATTTCTCTTGGAAGCTTTCTTTGTCTAGTCCCTTTTAAATCCTGGAAATTAGATTCACACAGCTTCATAGAATATAACTTTCATAATCCCAAATGGCACATCTGTGCTCCCAGTGCCTTTTGGAATGGTAATATCCAGAGCCGTTGTAATATCCCAACTCTTAAATCACTTCCTTTTAGCACCTCTTCTCCTCTCTCTGATGCGTACTTCTGTTTAAGGTCATAGGTTAAGGAGATATATATGGTGCACAGCCTATGTGAAAACTTAAATAGCAACAAGCATCTAGTGCCAAATGAGGGAGAGTGGAGGACAAGTTGAGGGCACCCTGAATTGGAGTGGTCTAATTAGACATGAGAAGTCTGAATTAGGCTTTGAAGGTCAGGTAAAATTTTAAACAAAATAAAGACAAGAGAAGATTTCTTCCTCTTTACTGTTTATTGTTATTTCTCAAATTTATTTACCCATTAAAAATCACATTTTGGGGCCAGCGAGTAATATAGTGGTTACATCAGTGAACTCTCACATGGCCAACAGTGGTTTAAGTCCAAGACCTGGTGGCTTGAAATCACACCAGGCACATGTGCGTGCGTGCTCAAAATCCCAAGAAGAGAATGGAGGAGAAAGGATTGTTGGGTGGCCATTCTCCCTTCCATGGGTGTGCGTATGTGTGATTTTTTGCTTTTGTCTCTCTGGCAAGCATATGTGCCCTATAGGAAAAAATCTCTCTCTCAAAGGAAAAAAAAAAGTCATATTTTTTGTTTGGGAAAAATCAAATCTGCATTTCCTATCCAGAACTAAAGGATCAAGTTTCCTTAGATTCTGGGAAATTGTATGTTGAACAATTGCCCAGGTAATTCCAACAATTAAACAATTTTGTCAAAAATTATCCTTTATCTTGCAAGAATATATTGTTAGGATTCTCAAATTGTGTGAGATGTAAGTAACAATATGGTACCAAGGCTTTGCTTAAGAGTCGATAATGATGGAGTTATTGTACTCTATGGGGAAAATGATGGGAGGATTGTGAGGATATACAATAGAGAAAACCTACCATATCAATTCCTAAATTTTGAATTTTGTAAACACAAGAGTGCCTTCGACTTGCTTGAGCATGGGAAAGTCTAGTTAACATATTATGTTGCTATATTTAGTGACTATCTAGCCTGATAGAGATGCCACACAAAGGGATGGGGAGTGGGAGAAAGAGGCTTAGATAACTCAAATCAATGCAAGGAACTTTCTGCTTTAGTGTGGGGAAGAGTCCAAGATAGAAGTACAAAGGTTGTCAGATGTGGCTGGAACTCACAAGCAGAGGGGCTGCGTTAGGATAAACATGTTGCTTTTCTTTTTTCCTTTTCTTTTCTTTCTTTTTTGTTTTTTTCTTCCTTTATTTCTTTCTTTATTTTTTTTAGAGAGGTTTTCACTATAGGGTCTGTGCACTCACCAAAGAGACAGAGAGACAGAAAGCAAGAAATCATCCCTCAGGGGGTATGCCCATGCTGTAATCCTTTCTCCTCCATTGTCCTCTCAGGATTTTGGGCATGCGTGCACACGTGCCCGGCGTGAATTTTAAGCTGCTGGTCTAGGACTCTAACTGCAGTCTACTATGCCGGAGTTCGGAGTCGTAACCATGACACCATCTGCTGGCCCCAGCACATCACTTTTTTTTTGCCATGCCATTGAGAGGCCTGTAGGGAGCTGGGCACAGTCGGACACTGTGGGTTATGCTCAGGGGAGGAGCTCTGCTTCCCTGTTTCTCTTCTTTTTAATAGGGATTTTGCAAGTGAGGTGCCCCTGACCAATAATAGGAAAATAGGAGCTTTTTTAGCCTTGAGCATGTTCTGCTAAAGAGGACAGACATCTTGCAGTTGCAAAGCACAGTGGGAAGATGAAACTTTGAGGGCCGAGAATGTCACTAGGCTACTACTGAGTGAAGTAGTTATTTGCCAGGCAGTTCAGAAAGAGCTGCCAGAGTCACCCAGGGGTAAACCTTTTTGCTGTCCCTGGAGCAGTCACAAGGTTGGGAGGGGACAGTGAGAGCACATGTTTCTTCTAATACCTGTCTTTAATCTGAATGTTGTGCAATTTTGTAAAGGACCAATTAAAGAAGAAAACTTTCCAGGAAATCATTCAGTTGAAAGCCCCTTCTCCTTACCTCATGGATTGCTACACGTAGAACAATCTCTGAGTGTTTTTACAGGAGGCCACACCTTCAAGTAAGCTACTCTTCAAATACCTCTCAAGAACACTCATCATTCTGTGAATAAACTTGTAGTCAAACTTTTACATAAAGGTATTTAATATATTGGTGTCATTTTTGAAGATGAGAGCAAAACAAAATAGCATCTCCTTCTGTCAGTTAGGATTGTGTTCAGCTGCATGTAACAGAAAGCTGGATTTCAGTGGCTTAAAGAAATTAAGTTTGTTTGTATTACACAACAGGGAAGAGAGAGGTGAGTGATTGAAGAAGTTGACTTAGAGGCTCTACAGTCTCAAGGAGGACATCTCTGAAGTCCACTTGATTAGCTTTTCTTTTATGAAATGTTCGGCACACATTGGTATTCCAGGCAGGGAGAGGGTCGAGGGAGAAGAGGCACAGTAGGCACATTTGTTTGTCAGAACAATATGAGCATTAAAGAAGCCTCTTCCTCACACTTTGCAGATTTCTGACACGTGGTCCAGACCTGGGCACATAGTCACCCTGAACTTTAAGGGAGGTTGAGAAAAATGAATTGTTTTGTCTTCTAGCTACAGGGTAGGAGGTAGCAAGAGCAAGTGGGTTGGAAATGACTTCTGGGTTTCCAAATAGTAGTGTCAGGCTCATTAAGTTAGAGTAGCATTTCTCAACCTCGAGTGCACATTAGAATCAGCCAAGGGAGTTTTAAAAATCCAGAAGCATGGACCACACCCCAGACAAATTTCATTTCAATCCCTGGGGGTGAGACACAGGCATTAGGGTTTTTTCAAAGCTCCTCAGTCAGTTCTTTGTACAGTGAGGGTTGAGAACCAATGGTCTAGCCCACCCCTGAGGATATTCTTTAAGCAAGGTTCCCAGATAATATTGATGCAAGTGACCCATATTTGAAAAAGACTGCTAGCTCTCATTCCTTGAGTATATTAATTCTGAATTATGTACTGAATCCCTCCCACGTTTCTGGATACAGAAGAGTAGGAATAGATGCATGCTTTATGCTCTGCAGTTCCTTTCAGTAACTTCTGACTGAACAGAGCTTTGCAACGAAAAGAAAACACTTTTGTACACACTGTCCTATTTAAACTTCAGAGCAAGGCTATGAAGCATTCTCATTTCAGCTGACTAGAAAAAGAAACTTGATAGGAAAGGAGGTGATGTGAGCTGCTCTGAGTCACTTAGCTGTGAGTTGCTATGTGGCAGATTGTCCCTGAGAAAGGGGTGTTCAGAGCCCATATTCAGCACTCTGTCCACTGGAGGTTAAAACCCACCCATGCAGGAAAGTCATTGTGCAAACTGAACAATATTTTGCAAATGTGCCTGAAGTGGGTAAGTAGAAATATAAGCGATAACAAATGTTGGCTGACTAGTTACTATCTAAAGACATAACATATATTTGCCTATTAAGTCATCATAACAAGAGTATTGGAAACATTTTTATTTCCACTTTACTTACAAGAAAATCGGAGGTCTGATTACTAAGGTCATAGCTTTAGTCAGAAGAGGAGACAGGATTTCAACCCATGCATCTGTTTCTGAACCTGTGTTCCTCAGAGCTGCTTTCTTTAATTAGCAGGTTTTTCACTGCAGAAAGGGGCCAGTGAAGAGGGCTGGTGGGAACTGAAATTCAGTCCAAGCTCTGTTTACTAAGCTTCTACCCTGGCCCGGGCATTTATGCTCCCAGAGGTGTTTGTGTAGTTCCCATGTAGGCAGCCTGAGGACTATATATATATATATATATATATATATATATCTTTTTTTTTGCGGTCTATATATGTTTCCATCTT
>NW_006205341.1:59833-108256 GCF_000334495.1 Tupaia belangeri chinensis | reverse complement strand
TATATATATATCTTTTTTTTTGAGGACTATATATGTTTCAATCTTAACCTTTCCCTGTGCTGCCTTTCTTAAAAAAAAAAAATTGATTTATCTAGTCACTCACCCACTCATTCATTCACAAATATCTGAAAGGAGCTTTCAGAGTTTTGCTTAGTTCCAGAGGGTCTCTAGGAGACATTGACCAACATCTGGGCCTTTCCTGCCTACATATATGCATATTACCTATTAGAATTCATTAGCCAAAAGTATGATTCTAGAATAATTTTCTCCTTATTCTTTTTTTTTTTTAACAAAAGCAATGCATACACATTACAAGAAATCAGGTAGTTTCAAAGAATTATGATGAGAAGAAACAATCTTCCACTTGTATCCATTTCCAGAGCCTTACCGTGAGTGGCTTCTTGACCCTGGTTTTGTACTTTCTTATTCACAAAGTATCCTGTGCTTGGAAGATGCTCTCAGGCCTTCTGCCAGAGACCTATTTGGCCAAGGGAGACCCCATGGTATTGAATCAGAGTGTGTAATTCTGGCTTATGTGTAGGTGGTGCCTCGGAAATTTGAACAGACTGTGGTACATGTTAACTTTCTGTCGTGGCTTTTCTTCACCCTACTCTTCCCTTTCTTCTATCACTGCTATATCCTTTACACATAGAACAATGCTAAGCACACACTAAATGTTTAATAAATGTTTGTGAAGAAGTAGAGGACTTAATATATACATGGCTAAGTCTATGTAAAACCTAATTTTCAAAGTACTTTTCACATAGCTAATATTCACTCTTAAAAAACTATGATTTAATTTTTTTAAATTCTAATTTTATTCATTCATTATGATTTAATATTATTGCTAATACTTGATCCATTATAGATACATATGCGAATTGTGTTTCAGTGATATAAAATTACTTGCCCAGGCACCTGAACTGACCTCCACTGAAAATAACTAAGTACACCAGGTAAAAGTTTTAAAAAAATTTTAAGTAATTTGTTAGCAAGCTTACGAAGAAAGTAAAGAATACTCAAGCATACAGGGTCAGTCAGCCTCGTGGTGCAGTGGTTAAGCTCTGGGCATAGAAAGCCAAAACTTGTATGACCAACCATGATTTGAACACTGGCCTCGTTGGCTTGGAGGACATGCCATGGGCATGCATGTGCATACCTAAAATCCTGATGGGATGGAGAAATGGAGGGAAAAGGATTGAGGTGTGACCATGCCGCCTTGGGGAATGATTTTTGTTTTCCTCTCTCTGGCAAGAACATGAGTACTCTGACAATTAAAAAATAAAAGACAAAAACCTCAGACCTAAAACTGGGTGAAGTTAGAAGCCCAGAGAGGTAGGTGGAACCTAGCTAGTGTTAAGAGAGCATTTTCTGGGAAAAACTGAGCATTATTTTGAAGGCCTTATGGGGCTTAGGATTTGTAAGAAAAAGCTCACAGCCCACCCTGAATAAGGAATCAAATAGAAAACCCTCTAGAAATCTGGAGCTCCATGGGGTTGTACTCACAATGCAAGCATGCATTAAAAACAAAACTAACAACTCTTCTATCTGATCAGAGGACCTCAAGGAAGACTGACTGTCTCAAATCTTGACACTACTATTAGTATAGGAAAAATAGTCTTTGAAAATTGGTAATGATAAGCCATCTCTCATGAAATTTTACAGGTCAAATTGATATCACCTCAGAGGCCTGAAAACTCTCAACTCGATACAAATTTTAAACGTTTTCTATATTAGTAATGTCTTTATTCACCAACAGAGAAAATATAAATTATTATTTGAGGATTTTTTTTTTAGATTATTTTTGCTATAGGGTACGTGTGCTTGCCGGAGGCACAGAGAGAAACAGAGATAGAAAGAGAAATCACCCCCTGGGGAGGATGGCCGTATTGCAATCCCTTCTCCTCCGTTCTCTTATCAGGATGTTGGGCACACACGCACCCACGCTCAGTGTGAATTTCAAACTGCCAGGTCTAGGACTCGAACCGCAGGAATATGGGAGTCCAGCACTTTAACCACTATGTGACCTTGTGGCCCCTGAGGAATTCAGTTTCATTCTGAGCTGTAAAGACTTTTCACAGGTTAAAGTCTGAGAGTAATTAGCCCTTCACAGTTAAACATCACTAACTATACAAATAATAATAATAATAATAATAAAGACATGTTTAGCAAGAACCAGCAGAAACAGCAGATAACAAAATAAGACCTTAAAAAAAAAAACTTCGGATTTTGGAAAGACTAAGCATGGAATACAGAGTAATATATTTAATGAGAGAGAGGGAAATGTTAGTAAAGAGCAGCATATTGGTGAAAAAAATTCTAAAAATAAAAAGATAACATTCAAGTGACTATTTTTACATTTAATGTTGTAATATTAACATGTTTCTCCTACCATTTTGTTATAAGGCCTTATTTTTTTTCACTCTAGGGCACACATACTTGCTGGAGGAAACATGGGAATGAGAAATCCTCAGGGGACATGGCCATGCCACAATCCCTTCTCCTCCCCCCTCCTCTCGGGATTTTGGGCATGCATGCGTACTTGCCCAGTGAGTTTCTCAGACCACTGAGTCTGGGACTCGAACACTGTGACTGGACATGAGGGATCTTACCACCTTAACTACCATGCCACCAGCTGGCCCCTGCTATAAGGTTTTAATCTGTGTAAAACATTCTGTTGATACAATATTTGCTTGAGGCAATTGTTTCTCTTTACTTAACAGTTGTATTGGGATATAAATTTATACATGAATAGGGTGTTCTGAGTTTTAAAGAAACTTCCATGCAAGTTCTTTTTAGTGACTTGAGAGTTTTTAATCTCAGAAGGTGATTCAGGGTGCAAACATTTATTTACCTACAAGGCTGTAATAATGCCACCTTTGTAAACTTGGTCTGAGTAAAGTACACTTGCCCTCTGGACTCAGACCAAGTGGGCCCCAATCCTGTCTCGGCCCCTCCCTAGCTGCATGACCTCAAGCAGGTTTTTCTCTGTGCCTCTATTTCCTCATTTTCAAAAAGGAGATAACACCACATGCCTCATCTGCTCGCTGAAGGAGCAAATGGGATACCGTTTATGAAGCGCTATGCATGTGACCAGCATGTAGTAGGCACTGTTATTTTGACTGTATATTGTATGTAGTGTCTCGTACTTAGCAGGCAGTCCAAAAATGTATTATTATTCTAAATCAGATATTATTTGAATTTGTTTTGTTAAGAGTAGCATCTATTAACTTTAAACTAGAAGGTGCTAGTTCTACTAGTCCAATCCCCCACATTTTCAGGTAAAAACCCTCCACAGATGTTGAGTGTGGATGGGAGGCAGTGTTCTTGCTTCTAGATCTATAGAAAAAGAGAAAGAAAGTGTATGGATTTGGAAGACTGGTGGGTGAATCAAACCCTTATTCTTCTTCAATAAGGACATATTTGTATCTCGACTGAGTTTTTTCTCATGGAGCAGTCCTGGCTGGAATTGTTGGAAACAGGAAATGTGGAACGTGTGAGCTGCTCTACTCTCCTGGGGGTGTTACTGAGCAGAGGCTGCAGGGGTGAGGAGGGATGGTAACCTTGTCAACAGAAGGTAGGCAAAGCCAGGCATCGAAGAAAGGTTAAACAGAGAGGGGAGAGTTTGATGAGACATTGGGAGAAGAGAGGTAAAGGAGAGAGAAGGAAGTGATAAAGTCGGGAGGGAATATAAAAGAGAAAAAGGTTCAGACATTTGTATTAGAAGAAGAGAAACTGTGGCCAATTGATTAATGCTGCATTTTAGGTCATTCTATTTCCCTTTTCCTCTAGAGTCTGTGCATATAGTTGTTTCGAGTTTGAATAAATTGTAAATATGCCCCCAAACTAATATGGAAAACTCTGCTACCACGGAACAATTTAAGTCTCTGTTCAAAATGTGTGGTCCTGGAGCCAGCAGATTGCATGGTGGCTAAGTGGCAGGACTCCCACATGGCCAACTGCATTTCAAATCCAGGAACTGCTCGCTTGCTTTCTCTGTCTGTCTGTCTGTCTCTCTTTCAATCCATCTCTAGTGAGCACACATGCCCTATAGCTAATTTACAAAAGATAATCATAGTAAATAGAATTAAATAATTCTAGGGGGAAAAATGTGGTGTCATATAGTCCCAGTATTCTTTTTCTTTTTCTTTTATTTTTGGAGAGGTTTTTGCTATAGGGCACATGGGTTTGCCAGAAAGACAGAGAGAGACAGAGAGACAGAAAGTGAGAAATCACCCCCAGGGGTATGGCCACACTACAACTCCTTCTCCTCCAATCTCCTCTCGGGATTTTGGGCACACATGCACACACACCCAATGTGAGTTTAAGCCACCGGGTCAGGTTCAGGACTTGAACCACAGTTGACTACATGGGAGTCCAGCAACATAGCAACTAACTGCTGGTCCCACGGCCCAGTATTCATTTTGAGCCTAACTGTATTGAATCTTTTTCCCATATCAGTATAATAAAGGAGTGATGTGCAATTTGGAAAAAAAATATTTAACTGTGGCTTGACTAGGTTGTGCAGTCTTCAGAGTACTAGACTGCAGTGCTGGAAGCCACAGGCTGACCCTGAGTTTGGATCCTGGGCATGGTCAACCTGATATGCACCAGCTGGCCATGTATGCTCAAAATCCTGAAGAGCTGGAGGACTTCAGAGCAGGGGATCATGTTATGACCAGATTCTGCCGAGGATGCTTTTCTCTCTTTCTTGAGCCACTGTGTGCATGTGCTCTCTATCATGAATACTACATAAGCTTTTCTTTGTAAATGTCTGCTCTTTCTAAGGAACATAGGTGCCTCCAAAAAACAGTTTCAGAGAGATTTTTTTTCCCTTCTTTTTGTATCACTTTTTTTTTTCCTTCTTCTTTTTGTATCAGAGACATTTGACAAGGCTGAGAGATCTGAGCATTTTGCTAAGGTAGTTGAGAGCTTGCTGTAGCTAATTAAGTCCTCTATAGAAATTAGTTTTAACACGTTCTGCCAGCTGCTCTTATTGGAAATGGCTGACTAGGGATTAGGAAAGTTGGGACAAAAATGAATAAAGTGGAAACTTATCTACTTGTAGTTTCAGAGAAATAGAATAGAAGGCTGAGTACTCTCTGCTGTCACATGAAAAAAAAAAAAGAAAAGAAAAAGAGAAAAAAAAAAGAGGATTTGAGCACTGAATTCATTCCAACAACCTGGAAGGGATCTGTTACTGGAAGGGAAAGACAATATATGGATGTTAGCAAAGCCCAGAAGGCTATTTGAATGTAAGGAAACTCAGAAGTTTGGGACAAATTACTAAGAAGGGATTTTGATGCCAAGCTTAGCAATTCAGATAAGGCAATTTAAAGAAAAGCTAAGAATTGTCAAAAAAAAAAAAAAAAAAGGTACTTAGTTGTACCTTAGATGTTCCTTTTCTTAAAAAATGATCTAAAATATAGTCTTTGAGATTATCTGTTTAAGTATGGCTATTAGTGTCTCAGAGATGGAAGACAGTTCTGTTTCTATTTAGAATTTTCATTCTGAGGAATTTATACTAGAGGACAAAGAAATACTTTATTAGGTGACTAAAAAGCATAGCAGTTTTGATGCATATATTGTGGGGAACTAAGACAGTAAAGAGGCCTAGTAAGTGTATGAAACGAAGGGTTTTAGTAGAGATCTACTTTTGAAGGGCAGGCAGTCAAAGGCTTTTAACTTTGGATCAGGTGACTGTGGCAGGACTACCACTTGGTGGCAGCATACTTTAAATGTGCCTAACAAATTTTCAGTTGGGGTGATGAATAAAGTTCTTTTAAAAGTTGAACTTGTGAAATAAAGGTTATGAAGTGACAAAACGTTATGGCAGTAGTGCTTGAATGGCTTAAACATGGCCAAGAAAATATAAAGTATCTCTTGTACTGCTAAGAATGAACACAGGGCTGGAAGAGATTTTGTGCTATATTTTGTCTAGTTCTTTAAATTGTGTCTATTTATTTTGGGGTTTTGCCTGAAATTTTTTAATTTTGTATATCCATAGACCTTGTATTTGAGTTCTTTTAAAAGTTGTTGCTTTTCTTCACTTTTTTTTTGGGGGGGGGTTTAGAGAAAAAAAAAAAACTTGAATTATGATTAATCAACCTTTTGTGGCCCAGGAAAATTATTCTCTCTTTTGGCTCTTTAATCACTAGATCATAGAATTTAAGTGAGAAAAAAATTATGGATATTTACTTTACTTTCCTCTAGAGAAGAAAAATATTTCAATGTCAGAAAGATGTTTTTTGTTTAGTTCCTCATTTTTGTTTGTTCTTAACATGAAAATCCATGATTTGAACCAAATGAACTACTAGCTTGTTTTAGGCGTAGCTCAAAGAGTATCTTGTTTTTTTCATATTTTTCTGGTTTGATAATATAAGGAAAATATATAAGGTCAGTACTAAGCAAACCCATGAATGGCTCTGGTGAAAAAATATTTTGGTGAAAAAAATATTTCAGTTGGTGACTTTCCTGAAAAATGTTAATATTTGTGTTTGCTGCATTTTTTCCTAGTTTGTGTTCTTAGTTTGGTAGATTTAAATCCCTCATAAGAAATAACAGGAATGTTGAAAACGTAGTTATAAAACACCTTCATTTACTATATCCTGAAATACATTATTTTGTGTTCTCATGGTGTTTATCAGACCACACTTACTGACTCTTAGCCTTTGTCTACATTTTACCACTCGGTGATTTGTAATCCCAGATTTATTGGACTCATCTCGTTCCTTCTCACCCTTTCACAGAGTTATCAGTGCCTAGTTCACTAGCAGTCACCTTCTGTATGTGGCAACAGGGTCAGGTTGACAAATTCTGTCCACAAATCAAGTATGGAATTATTATCTAGAACAAAGAGTTTATAGTGATTTTTATGTTATATAAACCTATCATACCTTGGCCCAGAGTGGCTTCTAAATAAGTATCATAATACAGTAAAAATCTGAAAACTCTATTATCTTCTAAGTAGAGGGAAAAAGTGATTAAAAAAAAAATGCCAGTGGGTGCATACACTTCCTTGGGGGAAACAGAGAGAAAGAAAGAGATTGATTATGGGCATGCACACATATGAATCTGGTGTTTCTCAAGCTTCCAGGTCAGACCATACGATTGACCATGTAGGATTCAGTCACCTTTACCACCATGCCACTGGTTGGCCCAGAAAAAATGATTACTTAAAGCCAATGCTGGCCGTATTCTCTTGTCTTTTGTTTTTTTGTTTTTTTTTTTGGAGAGGTTTTTGCTATAGGGTGCGTGCACTCGCCGGAAAGACAGAGAGAGACAGAAAGCGAAAAATAACTCCACAAGAGGGATTACCACACCACAGTCCCTTCTCCCCCTTCTCCTCCATTCTCCTCTCAGGATCTTGAGCATGCACTCACACATGCCCAGCGTGAGTTTAAGCCACCATGTCCGGGACTCGAACCGCAGTTGACTACATGGGAGTTCAGTGACATAGCCATTATGCTAAGTGCTGGTCCCCTCTTCTGTCTTTTGAGAGTGGGAGCATAGCTGGTATCAGTGGCACTAGGAATAATGTCCTTCCTTTAGCTGAGCCTAATGAGAGGCCAGAAAGGGTGGGGCCCCGAGCACATATTGCAGTATGTGCAGAGAGGTGGGCATAACCAAAGTCCAGACCTAGACGCAGGGACTGCAGGTAGTAAAATTACCCTGCAAAGTGAAATGGAAGGATTCGAGGGTCAAGGGTGGAGGTCAAAGGTCAGGGAGAGTGAGAGGAGAGAGCAGAGTCAAGGGATGAGAAAGGGTGGCCAAAAAATCCTTTAAGAAATAGAGTTTTAAGATTAAATTATACATTATTTGCAATTTCAGTGTAATATCCTGCATCACTATAGACCTTCAGTAAAATCCACAATATGTATGAAATCTCTGTGTGTGTGGCTTTGGGTTTTGATTTTGGTTTTAGTTTTATTGTTATCAGGAACAGTGCTGAGTTCCCTACCTAGGCTGATACAAATGGAGAAGAGAATAGCCATAGACTTGGGGCTGGTATAAGATTAAGGATGATCAGCCCAGAACAGCAAGCTTTCAAGCCAGCAGTGCCCACATAAATCCCAGAGAATGTGCTGACTTCTTGGGGAAGATAGGATCTAGAAACCCTGAGCCTCAGGTTTGTGTCTGTGTGTGCACGCGCATGTGTGTGCATGTGCATGTATACAGATGGATGGATAGAGACGTATAGACAAATAGATGATTTTCACCAGTCTGCAACTGCCATGAGTTAATAAAGAACCCTGACTGTCCTTAGTCCCATAGTAGATTCCATGTGATGGTAGAAAAATAATAATAGCCCTAGAGCTCTCACCTGAAGGGACTACGAGCCACGTCGAGATCACAGATTTTTCACATGTAATATAGTAGTGATGTCACTTCACATTTTCTTATACAGTAAAACCAGAAAGTGCCAAAGAAAAATAGCTCGAAAAGAATTGAGATGGTATCTTTGTGACTTTCTTCTAAGTAGAATTAGAGTCAGCAAAATGATGGAAAGCTTTATTCTCGGTCATGAATGAGGCTTACAACTCTTTATAAAACTTGCCTCTTTGCCCACCCTTTCTTAATTAACTCAAAAAAAGAATACTCAGAATTAGCAATAACTTCAGGTTGAGGGATGATGACATGCAGCAGCTCCCATCTAAGACCAGCCTCATGATAACACAACACGCTAACAGGTGCATGGAGCGTCATTCTCTAATGTGTGGCAATTATCAATGCATTTATTTCTACACAAATGCCTACAATGCAAGTACCATAGTTTCCTCATTTTCTAGACTAGAATGCTAGTCTAGAAATGGAAAACTGTTCAAGGTCAGACAGTTAGTTGAAAACTAAAATGTGTCGGTCCCTTTGGTTGGTCAGTCTGTATCAGTGATTCTTAGCAGAAGTGGTGCTGCCCTTCAAGGGGACATTTGGAATTTTGTGGGATCACTTTTTGGTTTTCACAATTGTCAGTGGTCAGAAACAGCTTGCACTGTGGAGACAGTCCTGTGGGGTAGTCCTTTGCTACAGAGAGCTGCCCACCTCCTGTTTGGGTTATCCATAGCCTACTGGACATCTGTATAGATGAAACATTTGTTCATGGTCATATCTAAGTCAATCTGAGCTTGTAACTGTTGTCCTCTCCACAGTTTACACTAAAGGGACAAACTTCCAACAACTCCATTGCATCTTCTAAAGTAGCTGTATCCCTCCATTTACACCTTGAAATACATACGAGGGGTCTTTGAAAATGTCATGGGAAATGCGTATTATGAGAACACTATGCATGGATTTCAATATATTTTTGTACCAAAATAAACTCATACCTTAATTTTATTTTCCATGAACATTTTGTATATATGTAAAGGGACTTCAAAAAGTTTGTGGAAGAATGGAATTAAAAGTACAAGTCTATTTTGGTGGAAAATTGTTTAAAATTCATACATAGTTTTTTCATAATATGCATTTTAAATAAACTTTTGGAAGACCCTTTGTCTAGTTCATACAAATCACACATCTTTTGTATTATAGTTAGAATATTATATTTAAAATTTTGAACTAAGTATATAGGTAGATTACATTAGCTATAGATTTTATTTTATGATGGGAAGATACTTCAAATTACTTGTTATAAGAAAGAGGGTACTATGGATGTCAGAGGCCAAATTAGTGATGCTGCTGAGGCCACTAGTCCCAGGTGTGAAATTGCTAACTGGTGGCTCACAAGTCAAATTCAGCTCACAGACAAATGTGAGATCGTCCATAGTCTATATTGAAAGGTATCCACATGTGTTGTCAATATTCAGAGAGAAGGTTTTCAGCAAACTTCTGCATTTCTGACTTCCCTTGGAAATTCTGACAATTGAGGCCTTGAATAGTCTTGGTGACTCTATCCCTTTTGGAAGGATATCAGCTCTCCAAATTGATAGTCTTTAATCTGGCCAACTGGATTCATTAAGTTCCTGTCTGGTTCCCCTGGGCATTTACTTTTGTGAGTCTTGGATATAGGAGGACTTGCTTGGTAAGGGTGACCTTGTTCCCTGTCACCCTCTTTTTGTTCTGCATGGTTTAAGTTGTGCTGAAAAGGCTAGATCCAACTGACTTCATCCACAGTGAAAATGTTTGCTGCAAGGCACCCTCTCCTAGTTAATGCTGCCCCCTGCTCCAAGAAGTAATGCCCACTGAGATTTGGCCCATACTTGCGGTTCTGACATGAACGTTTTTGCTAGCCATGCCTAGCCCCTTGAGTCATCCTTTCCTTAGAATTCCAAGGGTTAGTATATCTTGTAACCACCTGTTCCCTTTTGCTCTTGTTAAAAAACAATATTAATTTGGTGTTTGAGGTTTGAAGTTAATGTTTAGAGAGATGAAGACTAATAGTTGAGAATTTTTTTTTCCTTCTCTTTCAAGCAAGGAAAAACACTGCTGAAAAATGAAACCTGAGATATTCTAAAATCATTCACCACAATTTTCTCCTGCACTGGTTTCAGTGATTGTATTTTCTAGCTATAAAGAATGAAGAAATAATTTATGTCTAATAAATGGACTGTCAAGAAGGAATTGCAAATGCTACATGTCTATGTTGAAACTATCATATCGTTGTATTATAGTCATGATGTATTTTCTGGTTTTCTATGTGAAAATGCCCAATAACTTTCAAGACGACCCAATAGATAAATTTTTAAATCAAATTCATGGAAAGTAATAAGAGGTTCTGAAAGTTTGCGAAGTGAATTGTAAGGCTAATGCTTTTTATTTTATTTCTAAACACTTAAATTGGTCTTTGGCATCTTCGTGATGTTTTGTTCTTTTGAAGGCAGTCCAAATTGGGGGACAGTCTCTCCAACTGTTGGAATCCTGCCCAAATCAGGCTTGGGTAGAGCCTCTCCTCCCGGCTAAGGAGGGACCTGCTTGGTACAGTAACCAGCACCCCCTGCTTTACTAATAATAGTCTAGTGGCTTAGTCACCCCTGGGAGAATACACTCCACCCTGTTTGAGAATATAGGAAAGGGGAAAAACTTGCAGAAATACAGTTAAAACTCCACTTCTGCAAATGCCATGGTAGCCCTTCACATTTCCTGGGATAGCCCTTGCTGACCAAGTCTGTTAAACAATAAATTGTTGCTGGGACCAGCAGTTAGTGTAATGTCTATGTCACTGGACTCCCGCGTAGTCGACTGAGGTTCGAGTCCCAGACCCAGTAGCTTAAACAATAAATTGTCAAAGTGACCAAATTGTGTCTTATCATGTATATCAACTCAGGGCCTTTTTAAATAAGTGCTTGATAAAATCTGTGCAAGGAATAAATGAATGATTGAATTTTGGTTAGCTCTCACCTAATCTCAAATTATTGATTTCTTTATAGCTTCTTTTACTCATTGATTCATTCATTCAATAAGTAAATGCCAACCATCTACTTCATGCCAGGCACCGTTCTAGCTGCTGGGGATTGAATGATGGATAGGACAGGTTCATGTCCTCATGGAGCTACAGTTTAAGGTTATAGATGATGGATTAGGAGGCAAATCTATAAGACCAATGCAGATAGGGTGAGGTGCACAGCAGGCAGTAAGATAGGGAAAACAGGAGCAGAAGACTGAGGAGGGGGTCAAGTTGAATTGAGTGGTCAAGGAAAGTTGCAGAGATATGATAAGATTTGAGGAGACTAACCAGGAAGAAAGAGAGCTCAGTATGCAAATGTCTGGGGATACAGTGGTCTACAGAGGGGCACCAGTGAATATCTTAGGATCAGAGTGAATTTAATGTGTTCAGGGAACCTAAAGAAAGTCAAGAGGATCAGGGAAAGTGGGATGGAAGAGAGATGAGGGTGGAGCATGGGGGAAGGGTCTGTCTTACTCTAGCAGCAACAGGATGCAGTGGAGGCTTTGAGTAGGGGACTCAGAGTGGAATGTACTCTTTTCTAAAACCAATCTAGATGTAAATGAATAAAGAAATTAAGGTGTGATCACAGAATGGAATACACTACAGTAGGGAAAACAAACGAACCGTGAATCTCCACCCTTAACAATGTGGAGGAATCTCAGAAACACAATGTTAAATATAAGTCAAGAGAACCAGGGAGAGAAGAAGAACATACACAGCATGATTTCATTTACATAAAATTCGAAGAAGATAGAACTAAACCATAAATTTGGGGAGAACACTTGGAGTTTATTAAAACAAAAATAAATGCCATTTTAAAAGTATATCCCTATAGGGACCAGTAGATTGCATAATAGTTACATCCCTGGACTCCCATGTAGTCAACCACCGTTCAAATCCCAGACTCGGTGGCTTAAAACTCACATTGGACATGTGTGTGTGGACGCCTAAAATCCTGAGAGGGGAATGGAGGAGAAGGGATTACATTGTGGCCATCAGGGAGTGATTTCTCGCTTTCTGTCTCTCTCTTTGTGTCTCTCCAGCAAGCACATGTGCCCTATAGCAGAAATCTCTCTAAAAAACAAACAAAATAATCCTTGTGTATAAATGCATTGAAAAAAGACTGGATTACTAAAAACTCTAAATGTACAAGTCAGTTTCTTGGGGCTGAAATCAAGGAGTTAGCAGGGTGTGTCTCTAGGGAAAAAAATGCTTCTGACTTCAGATTTCTGGCCTCTAGAGCTATGAAAGGAGTACATCTTATTTTAAGCCTGTGAGTTGTGGTAATTTGTTATAGCAGCCACAGGAAACGAATACATGCATTACCAATATTATACTCAAAAATTACAGATGAGGTTAAACTATCTCTTGACCACCTCATTCCATTTCCCTCAGCTGGGGTACCCACTGTCATATGTTTAGAGTTTTGCTGGTATTTGCTTTCTCCATGGTGACGGTCCCTCTTGTTACAGCTTCCACCTGTGTCTATAACTATAGGACAAAAGAATATTTTATACAATCTTTTCCCAGTTAACAACAGAACTCATTATGGAAAACAAATTGTTTTATTTTACAGTTTCTGAACTGCTCTTTAGCCTAGCAGGGGCTTTGCAATCAGAAGGACGCAGGTCGCCAGCCCTGTCACTTACCATGTCACCTTGGGCTTGCTCTCTCTATGCCTGTGCTTCTTCGTGGGATTGCTGTGAAGGTCAGAATATGTGCTCAGTAAATGTTTGCTGATGTTACGATGATCAGCTCAGCTTCCTAGCCTTTGAATGTCTCCCGGTAGTTTACTTTTATTTGGAAACACTTGAATATAGTATTTCTTTCATAATAAAAACAAGTCCAGAAAATTCAAATTACCTTTTTTTTTCACTCTAGGCAGAGGCTGCCTTTAAAGGTGGCTTGTAACAATTGAAATATTTCATCTAAGTCCTTAAACGTTTTCAGTTCTAGTATGTACTTGTTTGTTTGTTTGTTTATTTATTTATTTTTACATTGTCCAGACATTCAGCAGCTGTTATCTGGAAAATTGTTGCAAAAGAACCAGTTCTCTAGATGCCTGAGGCAAAGATGGGGGTAATTACTGAGGGAGATTATTAGGAACAGTGATATCATCACTTAACCCTTCTCTAGGGTTCCTATACAGACTTTGCAAACACAGCAGCAGAGAGCCTGTGAAGTTCCAACTGGTTTGAGCTCTGTTTCTAAGTCTAAATAATGTCCTGATAATCTGTTCGACCCCCATCCTCCAAAATTTTCTTGAAGAAAGCAAACCCAGCAAACAGATTCCATGCAACCATTGCTGTCATGTGAATTATCAAACAAGATTTGACCTACACTTGCAAACATTTTTTGTGTGTGTGAGTGTGTATATGCGAGGTGTTTTAGACAAGGTCTTACTTGGTGAGATCTTCTTGCCTCAGTCTCCCGAGTAGCTGAGACTGTAGGCATGTACCACCATGCCCAGCTTTTGGGGTAGACTGGGATCAAAGCCAGATCTTCCATATGCACAACGGCAGTGTCCAGCACTGGATATTGTGGCTGGGCCTGGAAATTCCTTTTTTTTTTAGTGTTTGCCATAGGGAGTTTACGCTTGACAGAAAGAGATAGAGAGACAGTGAGAGGGAAAGTGAGAAATCATCCCCCGCAGGAGATGACCACCCCATAATTCTCTACTCTCCTCTTGGAATTTTGAACATGCACATACATACATTTGGTGTTATTTTCAAGTCACTGGGTCCAGGACTTGAACTATTGTTGACCATGTAGGAGTTCAGTGCCTTAACCACCATGCCACCTGATAGCCCTTGGAAACTCCACTTTTATATCTGATCTGTAAAAGGTACACAATAGAAATATGATGAGTTGTTTGTTGATGAAAAGACTAGGTCACAAGAAGAGCCTAAGCCATTGTATGTTGTTATTATGAGATGAGATTTCTCTACCCTCCAACCAACTTGGTGACTTTAGCAATTTGATGTCTTTAGCTTTCAGATGCTAGTACCTCTGAGTTCTTGGGCCACTTCCTTCTTAGTGAAGAGAAATATCCCCACCTATCTCTGTGGGCTTCAGTTTCACAGTGAAGACAAAAGGCTCTTCTAACAGGAGGTAGCTTTGAGAGAACTCCAGATCTGGACTTAGGGAGGTCTAACCCTACCTCTTTTCTCCCTCACTCTTATTTTTCATGACAACTGGAGTCTAAGAATTCAAAGTTCTACAGTTCAGAAATGTATAAAGAGTTTATTTCTTTCTTCCATGAGAGAGATACTCACAACGGGGTCCTCATGCTGAGGTCCAACACCAGTCTCAGCTGGCTCAAATCAAGGGCACCTACGCATGTGCCCAGAGGATGCTGGATGGGAAACCAAGACCTTTTCATTTAGGATGAGTTGTGTTATTACTGCATCACTGCCCACTTCTCTTCAGATCTATGCCTAAGGAAATAGAAATCACAGGTTAAGCTCATGGGTTCTTTAAATGCAATGCCTAGACAGATCTGCAGCATCAGTAACACCCTGGAACTTGTTAGAATAGCAAATTCTTAGGCCTCACCCCAGACCTGCTGAATCAGAAACTCTGGGATTTGGGCCAGGCAGTCTGTGCTTTATAAAGCCCTGCAGGTGATTCTGATGCATGGTGAAGTTTGAGAGCCACAAGTCTAGGTCTTGGTTCTTTAAATGCAATGCCTAGACAGATCTGCAGCATCAGTAACACCCTGGAACTTGTTAGAATAGCAAATTCTTAGGCCTCACCCCAGACCTGCTGAATCAGAAACTCTGTGATTTGGGCCAGGCAGTCTGTGCTTTATAAAGCCCTGCAGGTGATTCTGATGCATGGTGAAGTTTGAGAGCCACAAGTCTAGGTCTTGCAAAAAAAAAAAAAAAAATCACAGATAAATTTAATCAAAAGTTATTTATCCTCTCATCTCCTCTCAGTTCTACTTTTTGAGATATACAAATCATATGAAGAGAACCAAATGTCAGGCAAAGTATCTCATTCTGGCTGGTTACCCACGGCTGTCAGGAATTCCCTCTGGGGGTCTGACTTCTCAACAGTACAAACATCTGGAACCTTTATTTCTGTATCACCAAACCAAGGTAGTGGGTGGTAGAAGGGAAAGTAACTATCCCTTTTCTGTTTGGAAATATTTAGTTTTAGTGAAGTTCTCAATAGAACTATGGCAAGATCAAAGACCATAAATTATTTAACAGTGGTTCTACTTTTGTAGAATTATTTAAAGTATCATAATTGCAGTTCAGCTTCCCAGCTTTCATTTTCAAGTATGGAATTCTGTTGGGAGCCATTGTAATCACTGAGGAGTATAATATTACAGTCTGGGTATAAAAATATCTCTTTAATGTCTAGCAAATTAGTGAAATGTTTTGACCTGAGTGGGGACTAAATAGAAGATGGTGTTTTTATGAAGAAGGAGGGGAGAGACCAATTGTCATGACATTGTTATTCTTATTTATTCTTCGCTCATTAAGATGTCAGTTGATTAGATAAAATTTGTAGTATAGTGTATCAGTGTAAATAATAAGGGGCTGTGTAGCACACAGAGGTATACTGAAATTCCTGCAACTGTATTTCAGTTTTACTTTAGCATGCACAATCTGTAAGTCAACTTCAGGTGATTCATCACATTGATCCTATATAAATGAGTCAAAGGACTCTTCTCATCTAACCAGGACAATAAAACCAGGGCTTATTGACTAAAAAAATCAAAACAAAACAGGAAAAAAAAAAAAACCTAAAACACCAGGACAAGTAAGTGGGTTTTATTTCAGTTTTCTCCTGTAAATCAAATAATTACTTGCTACACATATTTTCTAGTGTATGATAACTTCTAACATCTAACCTAAATAAATTCAGCTGTGTGGATCAAAATCTCTGCTTGTGTTGATTTATATTTCAAAATAGCACATGTTCTGTTCATAGCAAAGACAGAACAGGTTTTGCTAAGTTTATAACCTCATAAGTTTAGGCTTTTGAACCTCAACCTTAGTATTTTAGTATCATATATTTTTAAAATCAGCTTAGAGCCTAAAGAGATGACTCTTGATATCAGTTAACTCTTTTTGAACCAGGATCTTAATGAATTAATTTTCAACCCACCCACAGATACACCTTACTTCTCTTAGAATACACAAGTATTCAAAGTGAAGGGTCAAACCACACGTAATTTACTCATGCAGTGCATTTGAGAGTTTATTGACTCTTCATTCACTTTGTTTAAAATTAGAAATAATTAATATACACAAAACATGTCTCATGTTCAGTGAGCCAAGGACAAGAAAGTAAGACTTTATTATAAAACCTATATAATGCAGTCCATATGATCTTTCATGAAATACACCTATGTTTCATACATATTTATTAAGAAAGATATTCTGTGTTGATAGCTGGAGCATTTTGTCAGTTTTCTTCTCAACTACTCTGATACGGTTGTGCAAGTAGTTATTTTTCTTTCTCCTTATTCCTACCCTGAGCCCATACACCCTGGCTCTGCCCTCTCTTCCTTGTGAAGCAGTAGCTCCTCTCTTAACCACAGGTGGCCCCAGGAATCCCTGCAAGTAGGTCTTGTTTATCCAAAGGCAATCAGGGTCTGTCACGTGACTCTCACACCCATGCCAAATGATTATAGTCTCCCAGGAGATTAGGGACCTGGGAGTTCACCTAGTTCATCTGGTTCATTTAAACTAGCTCAGAAAGATTATCCAGAGACTCTTAGAAAGCTTTTGGTGACTCATTCTCCAGGAAGGGCTTGCTTTCCCCCCCTCCCATTATACAATACCAGCTCCGTACAGCATTGTCATTCACATTATCTCAATTAATCTATTTACATATTCTAACTGGTTAATGGAACCCACTTTTAAAACTAGGGGCTCTGCATTGAAGTTTAGCTTCTTGCCATGTTCTGCCATCTCTCCATAGGTCCTAAATAATAGCAACTACTATTTTGAAAATGCCTCTTAGCTCAGGGACACTTTTTCATGTAGAAGTTAATGTAAACCTCACAATAGCTCCATGCCATGGGAGTATTAATTATGTTTTACAGTTAAAGAAATGAAAGCCTAAGAGGTTAAGTTAATTGTGCAAGATCACTCAGCTTTGGCCAGCCATTGTGGCACAGCAGTAACGTGACAGCAATTTTGAAGTCACATGGAAAAATTTGGGGTTTATGTCCTGAGTATCCCTGTGCGTACCAGGAATGCACATGCCCATGATCCTGGTTGGATTAGGCGGGGGGGTGAATTGTGGTGTGAAGACCTTATTGTAGGTGGTTTTCTCTCTCTCTCAGAATAAATAAACTTTTTTTTTTTAAAAGAAGAGGCCTCAGCATTCCCATTAGCTACAATTACAGTTGTGTGCAATCATGCCCATGTGTTCAAGTTGGCACAGGAAACGAACCCATGCCTCTCATGTAGTTTCAAGGCTCCCAAGCAGTGGCACTGCCTCTGTGCCACCATGGCTGGGCCCACATAGATCTTTTGATGCCTAACACAAAGCTGATTTGCATTATCATTTATTCTAGTCCTTTCTTTCTTTCTTTCTTTCTTTCTTTCTTTCTTTCTTTCTTTCTTTCTTTCTTTCTTTCTTTCTTTCTTTTTTTTTTGGAGAGATTTTTGTTATAGGGCGCATGTGCTTGCCAGAAAGACAGAGAGACAGAAAGTGAGAAATCACCCCCCAGGGGGGTGGCCATGCTACAATCCCTTCTCCTCCATTCTCCTCTCAGGATCTTGGGCATGCACGCACACGAGCCCGGTGTGTGTTTAAGCCACTGGGTCTGGAACTTGAACCATGGTCAACTACAGGGAGTCCAGTAACATAGCCATTATGCCAACTGCTGGTCCCTATTCTTGTCCTTTCTTATACAGATTAAAAATGTGTTCAGGATAGAAGCTTTGAGGGCTGAGTGTACATCATTCATTTATTCACTATTTCTCCTCCTTAATAAATGAATTAAATATACTTAATTGCATGCATCAATTCACTCTATATAGTGCATGTATAAAATGAGTTGATACATTTACATGCTTAGAACAATGCCTTACCCTCAATAAATGCTATTTTCAGTAATTTTTTCTTACATCATTAATTGAGTTCTTGCTTTGTGCCAATCACTGAGCAGTCTTTACTGGAAAGATCAAATGAATAAAACACATCTTCTACTTTCCTTACATTGCACTTGCATGTCTTATCTTCTAGCTTGTAGTCATTCTAGGATCAGGAACATATCTGTATCATTCACCTTTATATCTTCCATGCCAAGCAGAGGGCTAATGTGTCTTAAGTACAGAAGAAATATTTATTGAATGGATAAATGAATGCTCTAGACATTAGAGATTTGGCAAATTTAAAAATCAGCCTATTTTAGAAATCATGTTATACTGTTCAGGTTAGTTGTCATTATTTTCTTTGCTTTGTTGTCTGTCTGAATGGTACCTATTTCTGTTGTATCTGGTGAACATTCCCTTCTTTCTGTCCTGTGGAGACAGACTCACCCTTAGCAATACCTAGGGAGGTGGCTTCCAGGCCCAAATCCCTTAAAGACAAGAAAAGCCATAGGGCTTAAGGAGGTCTATTCGGGGCTGGAGTGGAGTGCCTGAGTGATCTCTGGAGGTTTCAGCCACTCCCTAAAGGGAGCATGCTGTCCCTACCTCCCCATTTCGGAGATGTGAGCTCCATTTTCAAACCCTTCTAATATCTTGCCTTATAGTTGTGGGCCAACGACCTGGACTTGCAGTACTCTTGGGAGGGTACCTTCTCTTTTGGGAGTTGGTGAGAGAGTGCAGGGTGTAGAGGGAGGAGGTACTTCTGGAAGTTGTGACATACACCTGAGCAAAGGGCATTTGCATCTGCTGATTTTGTGTCGTAAAAGTGGAGGTCTAGCTCTGGCTTGTGTGCTGCAGTCCTTCAGCAGGGCTCCAACATGCATAATGCGTAACTTTCACCTAACAGAGATTGCCGAGGCCAAAATTCACCCATGAATTCCTCCCAAAATGTAGTACGTAACAGAGAGCATGGTTCAGGAAAGCAAGCAAGGCATCAGCCCACCTTACGTGGTACAGAGAGGGTCACCTGTCCACCCTGGCTCAGATCTGAGAGAAAGCCAAGGAACCTACTCTCTAACCTATGACATTTAAGTACCTACTGTGTGCCATGTCCTTTGCATAGTTTATATCATTTAAATTAATCTTCTTGCCAGTCCTATAGCCTTTGAATTAAGAGCCCTTCTCTTTCGCCTATGCATTTCTTTTAAAGATAAAGCAATTAAACTTGGTGAGGGTAAGGATTTTTCCAGCAGATAATAAAGAGCTGAGATCTGAATCCAGTTTTGACTTCCTAGACCGAAGTCCATAAGTACTTTAATACCCTGTCTCACTTTCCATGTAGTTCCACCACTTTGAAAGCTCATATGAATTTAGGACAGTTGTCTTTATAACTAATTTATTCTTCCATGTCTTTCTTTTAGAAAAAAATGGATACAAGCTTTGCAACCCAAGTCATACAAATTGTGATTGATAGAGAGGAGTAGATTCTCTAGGCTGGCTTCTACTAGGTCTCTGTAGAAACTCAGTGTATACATGAGACACAAAGCTAATAACTCTCCCCCCTCCACCACTCCTTAGCCTCCAAAAAGGTAAGACATAAGAGAGAGCATGAACAGGCAAACATATTTCTCTGGATGGTGGTGCAAAAAGTCCTTGGATTCCAAATAGGACTGAGTGAGTTCTAACACAACACTGGATTTAACATGAAAGATTTCATTGTTCTACTCCAGCCAATCAGAAACTCATGTCAATTCTCTTCTCATAGTTTAGCCAGTGACAACCTCACCTTTTGGATCGTTTGTACACTCTGAAGAAAATCAGAAGCATTCAATCTAGCTTTCTTACAGAAGGAAAGTCCTGATATGATTGAGCTGACTGCAGAATGATGGTGAATCAGAAGATAATGTCAAATTTGAACATCACCTTCTCTTTTGATTTGCTTCAGCTTTCATGTAGGGGAATGTATAGAGTAGATTGGTCAAGAGAATGAATTCCTCGCAGAATAATAGGCAAGAGCAGACACTGAAATATGAAGAGATGATGTGAGAACACGAGAAGGATCAGTTCAGATAATGAGGACATGGGGACAGCATGGATCTCCAGAACTAACTAGAAAACCTGGATTTTATAGCTTAGTTTTGCCGTTTGCTACTTGAAGAAAGTTGAGAATATTACTTAAATTCAAGCTTTAGTTTTTCATCTGTGAAATGGAAGTGATACCTACTTTGTTGTTTTTTGTTTTATTTTGCCATAGGGTGTGTGCACTGGCTGGAGACAGAGACAATCCTTTATCCTCTATTCTCCTCTGGGGATTTGGGGCACACAAACATGTCTGGTGTGTCTTTCAGTCTGCTGGGTCTGGGACTTAAACTGCAATAGTCCACCATGTGGGATCCAGCCACCTTAACCTCCATGCCACCCGCTGGCTGCCTTTGTCAGGTTTTTGATGAGGATTAGATGATATATCGTAACAGTGTAAAACCTTTGAAATAAAATGTGTATTAAAGAGATGTTAGTTCTGGAACCAGTGGATGATGTAATGGTTACATCGCTGGACTCCCACATAGTCGACCACAGTTCGAGTCCTGGACACAGTGGCTTAAAACTCACACTGGATGCATGTGCATGCTTGCCCAAAGTCCTGAGAGGAAAATGGAAGAGAAGGGATAGTGGTGTGGCCATCCCTTCTGGGGGGTGATTTCTCTCTTTTTGTCTCTCTGTCTGTCTCTGTCTCTCCAGCAAGCACACACACCCTCTAGCAAAAATCTCTCTTAAGAAAAAAATGTTAGTTCTTCCCTCTCATTTCTTTTCTTCTCTCCAAGAGGATAACTCACTTCTTTCTGACAGAGGATAACTCTTACAGATTCTATTTGCTTTGTGAGGACTACCATAACAAAATATCACAAACCAAGTGACTTAATCAACACATTTATTGTCTCACAGTTCTGAAATCTAAAGTCTGAAATTTGAAATCTGAAATCAAGGTGTCAGCAGGGTTGGTTCCTCCTGAGAACTGCCAGGGAGAATCTGTTTCATGCTTCCCCACCACCATCTCCCCAGCTTCTCTTGCTTTTTTGACAGTCTTAGGTGCTTCTTGGCTTGTAGAAACATTCCTGGCTCCCTGCCTTCATCTTCATGTGGCATTCTCCCTGTATATCTGTCTCCATATTTCCCCTCTTTGTAAGGATACCATGTTAAACTAAGGTCCACTCTAACAACCTCTTTTTAAATGATAACTTCTGAAATATATTAGGTTTTCAGGAAAGTCATGACATGTTTTTCTATGCAAAAATGCATCATGACTTTCCTGACAACCTAATACTATTTCCAAGTAAGTCTGCATTCTGAGTATTGGGAGTTAGGGCTCCACATATGAATTTGGGTGAGGGAAGCACAGTTCAATCCATGGGCAAGTGGGTGCAGTGCTTACTGGGAAGTAACAATATCATGAATTGGCATTTGAATGTTCAGCTGGGGATTTGTGTGTTAGCTGCAGGCTGATTTAACTACATAACAACTTCCTTTCTGTCATGGCCCCATTGGGAAAAATGGAGTTGCTGTAACAACAGCAGGAAATAAGTTTCTAGTGAGCCACAGGGACGAGCTGCATCCCAACAATCAAAGTATTATGGCTGACTCTACACACGCTTTAAGATAGGGAAGCTAAAATGAATATTGTTTGTATGGCTTAAGAAATAGTGGGAAGTAGGAAATTATACCTCCCAAGAATAGACAAGTTAAAAACAATTCACTTTTTTTGGTTGGTATTATATAGCTCTTTCTAATTCAATCATTAAATAAAGTTTAATGTTTCATAGTTGTTACTTTTTACTTGCTTGTCATTTAACAAGGACATTTATTTTATCTCATTTGATTCTTGAAACAAGTTGTAAAGAAGCTTCTCAGATGCCCATTTTACAAATAAGAAAACTGAGGCACATCAAGGTTAAGAGACTTGTGGGTCATCCGTCCTCTGAGTCTAAACCCTGTTTCTTCTGCCTTTGACACACTCTTTGGGGGACCGTCCCGGTGAGAGTCCAGGACAAACATGTTTCGATACAGTAGCACTGGAATTTAGCCTGCATCTCTGCCTTAACAAAAATTACAAGGCCTTTTGCATGTAGCATTTTGCTCACTGGAGACCATCCCAACTGCAACCAAGCCAATTTTATCATCCATGGTTTGTCTACACAGTAGCGCAATTGGCAGAGACATAGGAGTATTGGTTACTCTGATTACAGTGGCTTTGGAGACCATGACTGATCAGTTTAGACCAAAATTCCAGCCACCATAGTCCTGGAAACTTGCATGGCCGTGGCGAATGTAGAAACAGGCACAATCAGAAATTGTATCCATCACACGTACATTTTGTTTATGATTGAAATTTGAAGGGACTGGGGGTTTTGACTCTCCCTAGTATCATTACACCTAAGAGTTCTAGCCTCTACACTTAAAGGTACAGTAAAATCATCCCTCCAAGGGCCTTACAATCATGACTTGGCCTCTGAATAAGGTGACCAATGATATGCTTGAAAGGTTCCTTTAGATTTCTAATTGAGACAGTGGAGAAAGGGACTTCCCTGTTCTAACATGTAGTAGACAGTGTTGCCGCTAAAAACGTTGGTTCTTTTCTAGAGCTTTCTGGATTTCTCGATTGTTTTAAGATTTAAATGCATGAGGTGACTTTAAGAAGTCTGTATCATCTTGGAAAGAATACTACACAAATGGCCAACCGAAGTTTGAGAAACGGTATCCTCGAGCACTGCTGTGTGTAATCTAGCCTACCTTGCCAGCGTCCCCATGGGAGGGTGGAAGAAGAAAGGGTGTCAGATGTGATAGAAAAGATCTAAAGGCATTTTCCTTTCTTAGATTTTACATTTAGAAGGTAACACTGGCCTTAAACTTGGATGTAGCGACAGAAATTATTTAGTGTAATGGGGCACCTTCTTGTTTACCTCCCAAACATGACAATTCAGCATACTGTGACAGAGTTATGGCCCAGTGTACATTATATCCTTCCAGATTTGACAAAGGCACAGAACAGGAGTGGTCACATGGGTGGTTCAGGTACCACACAGAATCCTGCCATTTCTCTTTTCCTTGACTCAATCTTAGAGTTAAGCTGACATTCCTAGCCACATGGGGTCCTTGTGGCAGCTGCAAAGCCCAGATGTCCAGCTGCAGAAATGTGGTCCGTATCCTGTTAATCTGACAGACATGTGAGTCTGGAAAAGGGAAAGTTGGCAGCTGAGTTGTCACTCCTCATATTCCTTTGAGTTGGTCATGAGTGGGTATATTGGGAGTTTCCAATCTGTTTCTTTCACATCCAGAAAGATACAATAGAGAAACAGCAGTGAATGGTCTGTTCAAACCCAAAAGTAATTTGAGTTGGTACACTAGGTGTTTTCTATTAATGGTGAAAAGCAGATATGAAGTAACTCTTCCAAATTTATTGACTGTCCAAATGAGGAGGAACAGCATTTAAATTAATAAGAAAAACAAACCTAATGAATACATATGATGTGAGCCAGAAAGGAAACTGTGGGCAGTAAATCTGAGCATTTAGAACTGACCAATGATTGAAAAGATTTCTTTGTGAACTAAGTTAAAGCTTGAACTCCAGTTCATGCAGAAAGAGATTCACAGCTCTGGAAACTGTGAAGGTTGAAATTGTTTTTTAACATGTGAGGCCTAACAGCACACTTTCACTCTACCAGATTTCACTGCCTTCATGATTTAGATTTTATGTGCTGCTAATAAGAGGGAATTTTCAATTATTTATACAAAACTTATTCAAATGACTTTTTATAAAATATTTGATATCTTTATTGATTTGTGAATCTGTCCATATCCCTGTCTATTACTCTGAGATCTTTTATCTTTACAAGGTTTTAGTAATGGGCATCACAACCAGGAGGATATGCCATTTAAAGTTATGATTTAGAATTGCACTGTCCAAAATTGCTCCTAGAATCATGTGGCTATTTAAATTAAAATTAGTGAAAGTGAAATAAAATTTAAAATTCTGTTCAGGTGTATTAGACAGCTTAGTTATAGGAATTTTCCATAGCTGCAGAAGATTCTCGTCTTTTCTCTAGAAAATAATAGATCTAGAAAGCTTCTTTTCTCTTCTGAATCTAAAATCTTTAAGAAACCATCTTCTTTTTCTAGTCAGAACTTTTAAGAATAATGCTTCCTGCCTATTTCAAAAGATGACCAGAAATAAAGTCAATAGTGAAAATAGCAATTGGCCTTTTCTTGTGTAAAACATGACTGTCCATCATGTTAATATCTGAATGGTAGGGTAACAATTAGTTTGCTCCGATCTAAATTGATATGGAAAACTGACATCTATAAATCTTATAGGTGGTTCTTGCTACCCTAAACCAGAGGTTGGCTAACTCTTCTCTAGAGGGGGTAGACAGTAAATACTTTAGGTTCTGTGGGCTAGTCTAGCTTGCAACTACTCAGTTCTGCTGTTGGTATTCAAAAGCAATCATTAACAATAAATAAGCAGAGGTAGCTGTGTCCCAAGAAAACTTTACTGACAAAAATAGGTGTATTTATAGTTTTCTCACATCTGTCCTAGAATAGTTATGAGACTCTCATATCTCCATATTTGATCAACAATGCACTTACTATATTGGCTGAAAGCTAACTATTAATAATATTTTCTCACTATAGGGTTGTGATGGTAATGTAGAGAACCAACCATTGTAAATTTCTCTTCTTTGGGATCTACCCGGATGAATATATACTGTTAACTTCTCTACAATGTCTGTCTTAGACAATATAAATTGTTTCCTTTTACCTGTGTTTGTGTCTTAGAATGCAAACCTCAGGATAGCAAGATCGCAGAAAAAATGGGCCTTGAGAAAATGTGCAGTGTTAACAGGGTATTTAGTTTTTTTATTTTGTTTTTCTTTTCTTTTTAAGTTGTTGCTATAGGGCACATATGCTCACTAGGGAGAGAGAGAGAGAGAGAGAACAAACGAACTCCCCCAGGAGGATGGCCACACCTCAATCGCTTCTCTTCCATCCTCCTCATGGGATTTTTGGGCATGCACACATACGCGCCTGATGTATTTTCAGGCCACTGAGTTTGGGACTTGAACTGCACAGTCAGCCAGGTGGGATTCAGCCTATTTAACCACTAAGCCACTGGCTGGCCCTTGTTTTGTTTTTCTTTCCTTGTTCTTACATGAGAATATTACTTAAGCTAGTAAAACTAATCCTACTTCAAAAATGTTTTTAATGGATGGCTGCTCTGTGATAGGTGCTATTGTGATTCTGTCTCATTCCCCTTGTGTTTCAGCATTACATGACTCTGGGGGTCATTCTAGAAAGCCAAGCTCAGAACCTGCTCTGTCAGCCCTTCCTGGATTTTAAAAGCACCCAATTCCCTATGTTAATGTCTCTTCCTGCTTAAAATACCCACAGCATCTATTTGCTACACTGTCCTGAATGATGCCATGGCGTATACCATTTCTGAAATGTGTCTACGTGGTCATCTTTTCAGGAAGACTGCATCTCAGAATGATTTTCCAGCTCCACTTTCCTGAACTCTAGGTTTACCTATTCCCCATCCTTTTTGAAGTGTTTTGGGTGGTGTGATATTGTGATGTCACAAGAAATATATATTTGGTGTTCTCTCTAGTTCCTGATTCAGGGCTTCTAAAGCCCTGTGATTCCCTGAGGGATAGGGGTGAGAGGAGTTATTCACAACAACCCCTTTCAACCATACCTGAGTTTATGTAAATGAGGTGATTCTTGGTGAGACACCCTCCTCCCCCCCATTAGTTTCAGGATGAGGACTAGTGCCAGAAGAACCAACCATGTGATTAGTGGGTTGGAACTTTCAGCCTCAACCCCTGACCTCCTGGAAGGGGAGAAGAACTGGAGATTGAGTTCATTTCAATAGCCAATGATTTAATCAATCATGCCTCTGTAATAGAACCTACAGAGACATACCCAATGAAGGAGTTTGGAAAACTTTTGGTTGACAAACACATTGAAGTACAAGAAAGGGGGTGTGCCTAGAGAGGAAATGAGAGCTCCATGACCCATCCCCATACCTTGCTCTGTGCATCTTTTCTATTGGCTGGTCCTTGTTCCTCTTCCACTGTTCTGTCCTTTATGGTAAACCAGTAAATGTGAGTGAACTCTTTTTCTGAGTTTTGTGAACAGTGTTGGCAAAGTCCTGTAGCAGGTTATGAGAACTCTTGATATATAGCCAATTGGGCAGAAGAACGGGAGGCTAGGACTTGCAACTGGTGTTTGAAATAGCGGAAGTGTTGTGGGACTGAGCCCTTGATTTGTGGTATCAAACACTAACTCCTGGTATTAATAGTTAGAATTGAACTGAATTGACTTACAGGACACCCAGGTGATATTAAAGAAGTTGGTATGGAAAAAAAGCCCCACACATTTGGTGTCAAAAATGTTCTTTGGAGAACCAGCAGTTAGCGTAATGGCTATGTCGCTGGACTCCCACGTAGTCGACCGCGGTTCACGTCCCATACCTGGTGGCTTAAAACTCACGCCGGGCGTGTGTGCGTGCGTGCCCAAGGTCTCAAGAGGAGAATGGAGGAGAAGGGATTGCGGCGTGACCATCCCCCCCTGGGGGGTGATTTCTCGCTTTCTGTCTCTATGTCTCTCTCTGTCTGTCTGGCGAGCGCATGCACCCTATAGTGAAAACCTCTCCAAAAAAAAAAGAATGTTCTTTGGGTAGAAACAGATCATAGTAGAGGGTAATCCTCACTTACTTCCTAAATGAAGAATTATTCACTGAGAGTTGCCTTCAAGAGTGTCAGGAATCATTAAGTCTTAGGGGGACTAGCCCTGGACTAAATAGAAGTAATGATACTGAATATTAAGGTCATGTGATATTAGACCACTATTAATATTGGAGGAGATGTTAATCTATTGAGAAAGCTCATATCAATCTTTAGTAACATGTGTCCGCTACAGACCTGTGGCATAATTATGCTTTGAACTTCAAAGCTCTTTCTATGTTTGCAAAGTGCCTTAAAAAGTCATCACCTGACTATGCTGTTTTCAAATTAGATTGTTTCTGTACACTGGGGCCTAGCCGGCTCATCTGGGTCTTGTCTTTGATCTGCTTAACATTTCCCCAAATGCCATCTCGACACTTGTACTTGGAGCCCTAAAAGAGACAAGGTTCCAATGTGTCCCTGGTGCTCCCTTATCCAGAGAGCATTCCCAGCCCCGATGTCTGAGTGATGTTTACAGTGCATCGTGGATAGCTTTTTCTTTTTCATTGTGATTCAGTGGAATGCCAACCAGAAGTTTAAAAAAAAAAAAAAACGCATTACAAAGCATAAAGCTTTATGATTAATTACCTTGAGTTCAGATATAATTTAAACATATTGACTTGTCTGAAATAAGTGCCAGACAGTGGAGCTGGGGAGACAGGAAGTACCTGGTGAGACTGCTGAAGCAGGCTGGAAGGGAAGTCAAGGGGGGCACGGACATCATCATTTAACTGTTCTCCACGGCTGGGCAGAAAATGGCCACAACTGCTGATGGTCAGTGGAATCAAAGAGATAAATTATGGCCCCGCCCTGCCTTTGAAATGAACAGAACGTTAGTCGATACTTCAACGTTCAATCCTTAAAAATTCGTTCTGAGACACTCCACTGTAAATTATTACTATTACTATTATTATTATTATTATTATTGCTAATCCCAGAGCCTTTTCATTCTGAACAGGTGGAATTGCAAACTCCCAGCTTTGCTGCAGCTCCCATGCTGGGTCTAACAGGGCCCTAGCAGCGAGGAAGGGCTGTGGATTTTTTGGCATGAATGAAGCCTTGAGTCTGACATGATAGCCCTTTACCTGGGGAGCCGGCTGCTTCCAGTGCTTCCTGTAGCTGGGCTGAGTAAAAGAATAAAAATGACTTCTTTGCAGTAAACTGGGACCAGATGTTTCTCTATATGGAAAGTTGAAACATCCACCAGCTGCTTTTACTTTTTGATAATGGATTATGGTGTTGAGGGGCCTGCACTCACTTTGATACCCATGCATAGAAAAGCAAAACATGAGCATTTGGGTAACTTCACCAGTGGATTTTGAACACACTAAGGGCACATGTGATTCCGTGTTCCCCGGAAGCCAAACTGAACTGTTTGATGCCTTCTGCATGATGGCAACCTCGTAGATGTAGGTCTGGTCACAGGTTCCTGTTCATTCCATTGCTGGGCTCCTCGGTCCTCAAGGAAGTTCATCAGTGTGGTATCTCTGAAGTTTCTGGAGAGCTTGGGATCTGGCCTGCTGCTCCTCTTCCTAACACTAAGGCACCTTGAAACCTGCAGTTGTGCAAAACTTCTCCACATGCAGGACAAGCAGCAGTTGCCTTTGGTTGGCTCTTGAAATGACCTCCCTGTCTCTGCTGCTAACACCCAAGCTCCAGACTGAGGGGGAGAAGACATGTTTGTAGGAGAATTCACCTCTGCTGAGTGAAGTGGCAAAAGGAAGGCAGGAGGGCCCTTGCTCCTCCAGATCTCTGGCCAATGCTGAGTGAAATGAAGGCTTCCACACATCTCCTGTAATTCGAGACCAAGTGCCCAGATGACCTCATAGAACTCGGAAACAATTCCAGGACGATTTCAGGAACTGATTGCATGATATAAAATCACATTTCGCCATTTTATAAGATCAAATTTTGGGAAAAAGACCTGCATTACTGAGGGTTTTCTAACCAAAGGCAGTCTGTTAGCAGATTTCCCTTTTCCTCAGAGAACCTCATTCTTTTTCTTTTACGTCCTTCACCTGATTAGATGAGTCCCATCCTCATTATGGAAGGTTATCGGTTTTATTCAAAGTCTACTAATGTAAATGTTAATCTCATCAAAAATGCCATCACAGCAACATCTAGACTGGCATTTGACCAACTATCTGTAGGCTGTGGTCCAGCAAAGCTAACACAAAATTAACCATGACACTATATTAGCGTCAAAATATTTGTATTTGTTCACGTATTTGTTTTTTCCTGAAAGACAAAAGAACTGGGGTGTCAAAGAAGCCTCTATGTCACAGAGACAGTAGAACTAGATGCATTAGCTACACACCCACCCACCCTCACACGCACATACACACACACACACACACACACACACACACACATACACTTCTATGGGCCTCATGCATGTCTATCCAGGTGCAAATGAGTCTCAGGGCAGAGATGCAGACAGTAAAGAAAAGAAATCAGAAGAACAGAGCCCAGCATGTCCCATATGTTTCTTCCGTCTGAGTAAGAAATGGAAAAATTGGCCCTGGAAACTCCCCACCACCTTTGATCTTTCCTGTTGAAATTTCCTAAGGCGCAAGTTTGAATTCTTAAAAAACTGTAGTAGTTCAAATATCAATATGTCCAGGGAGGAAACCTTTGCACAGTGACACTCCCTTCTGTTTATGGAAGTCCTTCAGGATAATGAATCACCATAATGAGAATTCTCTTCAAAGAATACCAACTTAGATTTAAAGTGCAACAGTGATTCTCATTCTGATTTCAAGATTTCCTGAAGAATAAAGCCTCAATGCAAGAAGTCACTGAGATTGTGATTTGGAAGTCACATACATTTTTGTGGAATTTAATTTATTTTGTAGTAAACCTTATAATGAATGAAAAACTTTTTCTGTTTTTCTAAGCGCTTAGAGGAAGAAAGCGCAGCAAATGTTGACCTAATTGAAAAAGGTTACCTGACGGGTTTTTTCTTTTCTTTCTCTGATTTTTAGTCAAGATTTGGGCTGCTGTTCTGCAGGGTTGGCCTCCGGATACTTCTTATCCGTCCAGACACAAGAAGCATATGCAGGGTCTATGTCCAGTCCTTGGAGTGGGGATGTTTTTTTCATCCGGTTACAACTAAGTCACTACTTGGCCATTTCCGTCGAGTGCTTCAAGGAGTTGGACTAAGGAGGCCCCCACCCAGGTTCAATGCCATAGGTTCTTTCTCAAAGAATTTGACTTCAGGCTCCTGGCATTTTTTTCTCTTATTCTTTGTACACTATGTGTACATGCACATGGGAGTAAAAGAGAGAAAGAGAGAGGACAGCCTCTACAGGGTCTGGTCACTCTGAGACCCCTTTCCTTTCATCCTCCAGCCTGTCAGATCTTGGGTACTTATGCGTACTGAGCCCAGGGTTCAAACCACAGTCACCAGGTGAGAAGTGACTTCTCTCGGAGAGAGCATTACTGCTGTGCCACAGAGCTGGCTCTCTGTACTTCTGATGGCTATGGGATCCCACAGATTTTACTTTCAGAATCAGGCCACTAAGGAGTGTCTGAACCTGGAAGATGACTACTCCTTTCTTTCCTCTGTATTGAAGAAAATCCACAAATTGCCACCAGGCTACTCTCTCATTGTCCCTTAAGTAGGGTTACCGGATTTAGCCAATAAAAATCCGTAGTGCCCAGTAAAATTTAAGTTTCAGATAAAGAATAATAGCTTCTTAGTACATCAAACACTGCATGGTCAGCAATGAACCATGCCTATGACAGTGGCCCCATAAAATTATAACAGCACTAAAACATTCCTATCACCTAGTGACGTCACAGCCATCACGATGTCATAGCGCAACACGTTAGTCGTGTTTGTGGTGATGATGGTGTGAGCAGCAGTCCTGTGCTGCCCACGTGTGAACGCACAGCGCATGCAATTAGATGCAGTACATAACACTTGGCAATGATAATGAGAAATGTCGTCATTGGTTCATGTCGTTGCTGAATTATACATTTTATTATTATTTTAGAGGGTACAGCTACTCAGAAAAAAGTTTACTAAAGCATATGTCATGTTTCACTGATGGCAGCCTCACGGAGCTCATGCTTACCAAGCCTCTTGATTGCATCTCTTTTCCTTGTGCTTGATTTAATCTGGTGTTGTTTTATTCATCATAGCTCTTCCAGGGGGAGAAGATATGGTGTAGAAGACAGTGATACTGCTAATCCTGATCCTGTGTAGGCCTAGGGTAATGTGTATGTTTGTGTCTTAGTTACAACCATCACCACAAAGTCAAACAAAAAAAAAAGATAAAAATTAAAAAAATTAAGAATAGAGAAAATCTTGTAGAATAAGGATATAAAGAAGAAAAATATTTTTGTGTAGTTGTACCATGTGCTTTACAAAAGTCAAAAAGTTAAAAAAAAAACTTAAAAAATTTATAAAGTAAAAGGTTATAGTTAGTTAGGGTTAACTTAAAGGAGAAAGAAAAACAATGTACTGTTATGAATAGTGTAGCCTAAGTACGTGGTATTTCTAATGTCCAAGCAGTGTGCAGTAATATCCTAAGTCTTCCATGCACTCACCTCTCAATCACTGATTCACCCAGGGCACTTCCACTTCCTGCAAACTCCATCCAGAGTAAGTGCCCTAGATAGACACAGGTGTAAAAAGATATAGGTGTATCTTTTCTTTTTAAAAATCTTTTCTATTCTATTTTTACTGTACCTTTTCTGTGCTCGGTATGCACTTAGCCATTGTGTTTCAATTTCCTACAGCACTGTGTGCACTAACATGCCGAAGAGTTTGTAGGCCAGTAACAACAGGCTGGACCATATAGCCTCAATGTGTAATGGCTTATGCCATTTGGTTTGTGTAATCACACGAGGATGTTCACATGACAACAAAATCACCTAATGATGCCTTTCTCAGGATGGCTCACCTTCATTAAGTGTTGCATGGCTGTGTAAGTGTATCCTATGCAATACTTGTGACATATTCAAGCTAAAAATAATTCCTTGATTATCTGAAATTCAAACTTAACTGGAAACCATCTCTTTGAAGATTCCCATTTGACCACACCCCAGAGCACTGTGGATCAGAGATCTCATTTTACTGACTTGATGTTTGTCCCTCAAGTCATTTTCCCATGATGTTTTTGCCTCCTGCTGTTTTACAGAGATGCCTGAAGTCTGTGGTTTCCCTCATTTGGCCTGTGCTTTTTTGCTTCCCAATTATTGCCTAGGCTTTATCTGTATGAAATAAAACACCAACTTTTTTTTTTTCTTTCTTTCTTAATGTCTCCTGAATGTCATGAGGATTTCGTAGCATCAGAGATTCTGTGTTGTGAAAAGGGTCTGTAAGTGAAAAGGTGTTCCGCTAGGCAGGAGTAGCGATGTTTAGTAGAGTGGTGGGATCTGTGGTCAATAACAATGTGCAGGTTCTTTCTAAAGACATTTCCAAAATCTTTGTAAATCACTATGTTGACTAAGTAAGGCATCGTCTGCTCAGCTAATGTGCGGTCCTCTGTCTCCCAGTTTAAGGCAAGGTACTTCCCAAACTCTTTTACTTGGTACACATTGCATATTCCTCTCTTTAAAAGGATCCTTGCAGTGCTCATTAACTGGACCTAAACTTTAAGAAGGCAAGAACTATGTCTGTTAATGTTTACTGCTTTAATCCCAGAGCCTAGCATATAGAAGGCTCTCAGGAAATATTTGTTGAGTGAATAAATTGAAGAATGAAGTCTTAGTCATTTTTTTATCCTCGCTGTCTCATTCATCACGAGAGAACAATATTTTAACTACAAACTTTGGATGAAAACCAAACTGCATAAGGTTGTGAAAGATTTTTGTGGTTGAGAAATTAATTTAACGTAGCACAGGATACCTAAACTTTGAACCTGGATCTTTGTAGCTGAATCTGGCCCTAGGATGTATTTTATTTGGCTAGCATGGTATTTTAGAAAAATGTGAACTTTTATGCCTTGAGACAGACGTGAGTTGATAGCTCACCAAAGTCGTCTTATTCCCAGTTGTCTCACTAGCTCGCTCCCCTTACATCACGTACCTTGCCTCTGGAGACACTGGAGGTTCTGGGTCTGCTGGGGATGATTCATCAACTTTAAGCACACAGATTTTGTGATGTAAGACAGTTGTAGGTTTGAGCCCTAAATCTCCCACTTAGTAACTCTGTGATTTGGGACAAGTTGTTTACCTCTCTAAACCTCAAGCCTCATTTGTATTAAAAAAAAAAAAAGTCATAATAATAGTACTTACTTCATAGAGCTGTTAAGACAAAATGGTATAATAAATGAAAATGCTCCACAAAGATTCAGCGCATGGTAAATGTGCAATTGTTGGGGCCAGAGGGTGACACAGCAATAAGACACAATACTCTGCAAGGCAATCCCACTTGGGAAAGTTCCTGGGTCACATTCAGAGACTTCTAGTATGCTGGGCATGCATGTGCCCATGACCCGGAGCTGAGGAAAGGTTGGAAGAGATTGTGGTGTCAAGACCCTGACAGGGTGCTGTCTCTCCTTTGCTCTATCTCTCTCTCTCTGTATCTCTTTCATTCATGGAAGAAAGGAAGAAAGGAAGAAAGAAAGGAAGGAAGAAAGGAAGAAAGGAAGAAAGGAAGAAAGGAAGAAAGGAAGAAAGAAAGAAAGAAAGAAAGAAAGAAAGAAAGAAAGAAACCTTAAAAATAAAAGAATAGTTGTTATTGTTGATTTATTTTCCCATGTATAAAGGCCACATTCTGGAATTAGCATAATGATTTTTAAGAAAACAAGAAATCAGAATGTGTCAATCCCTCATGTATAAAACATAGAAAGAAGACAGTTGATAAATGTTTATACGTCTCAACTCATCTATGCTGTTATAACAAAACACCAGTGTCTGTGTTATCTATAAACAACAAAAATGTATTTCCCACAGCCCTGGAGGCCAGAAGTTACAGTCCAGTGCCAGAAGAGATGGCATCTGGTGAAGGCTCACTCTCTGCTCTCTTAGATGGCGTCTTGTTGCTGTATCTGTAGAGAAAGAGAGAAAGGCAAGAAGGAAAGAAGGAAAGGGAGATCCCTTCAACCTCTCTTTCAAAGTCACTAATTTCATCCATGAGGGCTCTGTCCTTGAGACTTAATCACCTCCTAAAAGCCCCACCTCTTATTACTATCATGTTGGCAATTAGGTTTCAGTGTATGAGCTTGGGGAACACACTCAAATCACAGCAATATACTGCCTATTGTTTTGCTTTGGTCACTGAAACATTCCTAGCATTTTAGAAAAGTGCTGTGCATATAGTAAATGCTCACTAAAATTTATAATCAAATAAACGAATGAACGGTAGACTTACGGATGACTTTGATCGGGACTGTAACTGTGAAATTTAGTGATGGGGCTTCTTCTGATAAATGCAATGCTTCACACCTGGAATTGGAATTGAAGGATACATATAAAACATCCAGGAAAGCCTTCAAGGTGATCTCCATTGATCTTTGTAAATTCTCTGGAACCCCTCCCACTTTGAATCAGGGTAGTCTGTGTAACCAACAGAATATAGCAGATGTGAGAGGGTATGATTTCCAAGGTTCAGATAAAAAAAAATGCATTGGAGTGTATGCTTTAGTTTCTTGGATTCCTTGTTTTGAAGTGATCTTAGTAGTTCTGTGGGAAGCCCATGGGGAGAGGAGCTGAGGCCTTTTACCAACAGACATCATCATTGTTGGGTAGGTGAGTTACCTTGGAATCAAACCCTTTGGCCCCAGTAAGTGTTCCGGTGACTAAAGTCTACGCTAACCAGTGATGTGCCTCAAGAGAGACCCTGAGACAGATCTGCTCGGCCAAGTCACACCTGAATTCTTGACCCACAGAAACTGTGAGTCATGCCCAGAAAAAAACTGTGCCTTAAGTCACTAAATTTTTAGAATAATTTGTTACGCAGCAATAGATAATAAATACAAAAAGGATTTGATTCTAACAGATGTTTCAGAGTGTGTTCCAAGTGGATTATCAATGAAGTACACTGACATAAAATAGTTTTTGTGCATTATTGACAAGTATTTCATAGTCTTTGTTATACATTTATCACAACTCTCAAGAGGTCCTAATATGCACATGGCTTGTAGGGAGCAACCTACAAGCTTATTTTTTGAAAATGAAAAGCATAAGAAAAGCCCCAAGGAATAATAAAAAATGAGTCAGGTGATCAAGAGACACCACTAAGAGCATTCTATTTGCAAGGCAGTGAGATAAAAAGAGCAATGAATCATCCATATCTAGAATCTTCCAGAATCCAGTGAGAGACATAGCAACTCACAGCCAGCCCGTAGCTGTAACACAGTGGTCCACTCTGCCTGTGATGTATTTTGAGGATCACAAGTAAATGGATAGCCCGAGGATGTGCTTTCTGAGAGCATAGGGGGGATGAGTATGGAAGAGAAGAGTCCAGGTAACATAAAGAGACCTGGTTGCCAATATCTGAAGGCTCTCCCAAGGAAGATAGATGAATCTTCTCTAAATGGTTCTTGAGCACAGAACAAAGACCAGTAGGTGAACTTACAGGAGGGTTGATCGCAGTTCAACAGTGAATGTTTTGTTAACTATTCTCAATATAATGAAATAGGCTGCCTTTTCTGATGGTTTGCAGACAGTGTGTAATGGACATTATTCAAAGATACTATAAAGTTGTTCGTTGCATGGGATAAAAGATCATCTGACGCCAGAGTTTTCTCATAACTCTATGATGCAAGAAGGTTATGGAAGGAAATGATAAGTGGAAGAATAATATTATGTTACATGGCATAATATAAAAAGTGCACATCTTGGGGTCAGATAAAAGGCAGTTTAAATCCTGAATTCACCACTAAATGCTGTGTGAACCAAGGTAAAATAGTGCTCTAGCCCTCAGTTTCCTCATCTGTATAAAGAGGTATAAAAATGCTTGATTTATAGTTCATTATGAAAGAAGAGTTAGTGAAGTAACACATGTCAAACATATGGTACATTTAGGAGTTCACTCGATGATAGTTGTTAATATCATATTGGGAGAGTATTGGGCTAGGACCAAGCAAAGATCACAACCAAGTCACTGCCAGGCTGGTTCTTGGGGTAGCTGGGGAAAGTTGTGTTCTTCTCGAGTCTCTGTGCTATGCCACATTTGCTAAAACCTACCATCACCTTTCCCAAGATTGCCAACATACCACCCAACTCCCTTCCATTGGTTCTTGGGTCAGAACATAAAGCCAGTGAGATCCTTCTCCTTAACCTGCAGGGTTATTTTGCCTTGGAATGGAAGGTGAAGAGAGGCAAGAGTGGGCCTGAGTTCACTGACATGCTCCATGCGAGGATTTGGCTTGTCTGGCTTCATAGTCTCACTCCCATTAAGACAATGGCTTCAACTAGCCAAGAGAAGACAGAGGCCAACTTTGTCCATCCTATATACCACTACCAGATACATCTTCTAGAACTCTCTCCTGTTCAAAAGCCATCAGTAGCTTTGCTGACTGCCTACTAACTGTTCCTCCCATTGAGGTTAAAATAGTGGACACCTTAACTTTGCCGTAGCTTTTGAGTTTTCTTTTCAGATGCTTCTCAATTTATTTTCTCTGTTTCAGGTAAACAGAAATGTTCATCATTCTTTTGGTGTATTTTATACTCCTTAGCTTTCAATCTTACTGTTTCCTTTCTAAATTTAGTTCTATGAAAGGTTACAGTTTAAGTATGAATATAATTAACAGCTGTATATGTACCATGGAGGTAAAGAGCAGAAGCCCTCTGAATGCCCTTTTCCAACTTTTTTTTAAAGGGAGATTTCTCCTATAGGGCATGTGCACTCACAGGAGAGACAGAGAGAGACAGAAAGCGAAAAATCACTCCATGGGGGCATGGCCATACCGCAATTCCTTCTCCTCCATTCTTCCCTCAGAATTTTGGGCATGCATGCACACATACCTGGTGTGAGTTTCAAGCCGCCAGGTACAGGATTCAAACCATAGCTGACCATGTGGGAGGTAGCAACATAACCATTACACTATCAACTGGTCCTACCCTTTTCCAATTTTAGCCACTGTACTCTCAGATAAAACTACTGTCCTAACTTCCCTCCCCTTGTTCTCCTGTTTTTCTACCACCCCCATTTTTAGTAATTATTTCACCTATTTGTGTTATTATACACACACACGTGCACACAATCATGTAAACCCAGCTGTGTAAGGAAAGGGTAGTATTACCACTTTCTGATGGAGATTTCAAAAGGAAGATAAACTGAATAGAGTTTCTGAGTCTTGTCTAAGTTGAGTCTTCCTGAGAGTTTATAAGAACCCTTTGTGGGGAAAAGTCAGTGGGCAGTCCATCTGGTCGGGCTGCTGCAGAGTCAGAACATATCAGGATAGTATTGCAGGGCCGAATTGTGACCCCTCCAACTATTTTATTATTTCATTTCATTTTATTTTATTTTATTTTTTATCACCAGAGGGCATATGCACTCCTCAGACAGACAGAAAATGAAAGAGCACTTTCCATGGGAGATGGTCATTCCGTAATCCCTTCTCCTCCATCTTTCTTTCAAGATTTTGGGCAAGCACGCATATCTACCCAGTGTTTTTCAAGCTGCCAGTCCAGGCCTGGAACCATGTAGTCGACTATGTAGGATCTAACTGCCTTAACCACCATGTTGTCATCTAGCCCCCCCCCCACCACCACCACCAAATTTATGTGTTGGTTCAGTCCCATAGCCTAGTGGTTAAGGGAGCAAGATCCCATGTGGCTGATTATGGTTCAAGTCCTGTCCCTGGAGGCTTGGAAAACATGCTGGACACATGTGCATGGATACCCTAAATCCCAACAGAACAGAGGAATTGAGAAGAAGGGATTGTGTTGTGACCACACGTTACTGGGGGCTACTTTCTCCTTCTCTCTTACTTACTGTCTCTCTCTGGTAAGTGCAAGTGCCTTCTATGGCAGTTTTAAAAAATCGTATTTTGAAGCCCTTGCTCCTTAGAAATTGATGGTATTTGGGCCCTTAAAGAGGTAACTAAGGTTAAATGAGCTCCTATGACTGGGCCCTAATCCAATGTGACTGGCATCCTTAGAAAAGGTATTTGGACCCAGTAGAGACACAGGGATGTGGGTGTGCAGAGGAAAGACCATGTGAGGACACAGTGAGAAGACAGCCATCTACGAGTCAAGGAGAGAGGCTGGAGAGGAAACCAGACCTGCCAGCACTGCGATCTTGGACTTCTAGCTTCCATAACTGCGAAAAAAAATCAATTTTTGTTGTTTAAGTCCTCAGTGTGTGGTATCTTGTTATAGCAGCTGTAGAAAGCTAACACAGGGGTGTGTGTGCTCTGTGTTCTGTCTTAGCACCAGGTCTCAGGAGTGGGCCTCCTCTGGGTGAAATGGGCTTCATCCTCTGATCCAGGCAGCAGAACTTGACTCATGCATCACAAAGGTAAGCCAAGGACACATAGTATCTGGACCAGGTGCACTAGGCAGTCTGCCCTTGGGTTAAAAAGACAGTATAGTTATACTGGATGGCTTGGTGGTGAAAGTGTATATATACACATACACACACACACACACACACACACACACACACATACATACATACATCCCTTCTCCATCAAGCTGCCCAAAATGTGGAAAACCTTGCCATTTTTCTTTTCTCATGGCACTTATTTTATTTTATACCTACCTCATTCCTATTTATGAACACACACACATACGCCAGGATGGTGGCAAGTAAATGAATAATAAAATTACGGTAAGGAACTTGATTATGTTATCTGTGCTTCCAGAAATCATGGTCACTCTCTGGATTTAAAGTTCTAGAACTCATGGACAGAACATGGGAATTGAGTCCAGGCTAGGTCCCAGATTGGGCAATTTCTCTTTGTGAGTCTTTGGGTGAGTCATTTAATCTCTCTGTGCTTCAGATTCCTCATCCTCAAAATAGAATATACAGGGACCAGCAGTTAGGGTAATGGCTAGATCGCTGGACTCCCATGTAGTTGACCACGGTTCGTGTCCTGGACCTGGTGGCTTAAAACTCACGCCGGGCGCGTGTGCCTGCATGCCCAAGATCCCAAGAGGAGGACGGAAGAGAAGGGATTGCGGCGTGGCCATCCCCCATGGGGGATGATTTCTCACTTTCTACCTCTCTGTCTCTCTGTCTGGCTGGCTAGTGCACGCACCCTATAGCAAAAACCTCTCAAAAAAAAAAATAGAATCTACAAAAGTAGAAGATGAAAAAGAATTTGTTTTAAAAATGAATCTATAGAATTAGCTGTCTTATTCATAAGAATTAACAAGTCAAATGCAAAACACATGAAATGCATTCCCTTGATATCTATCTATCTATCTATCTATCTATCTGTTATTATTATTATTATTATTATTATTATTATTATTTCCTCCTCCCTCATAGAGCTCTTTTTGAACTCAAAGAATTTATTACCAGGCACCTAGTGAATGTGATGTACCATGAGATGTCAGTGAGTACATTTATGACTCATTTGGGTGCTCCCTAAAGAACCCTGTGGGGTGCCTTTCACATATTAGATAACTGAGAAATATCTGTTGAACTCAAAAGAACATGACAATATGTGGGGAGGCATTCGCTAATAAGATGCACTGTAATGCTTATGTGTGTTGGTCATTGGAGAAGTTGGTTTGCTTCATGTGTTCCAAATTTTAAGAGAGAAGCCCATTCTTCTGGTAGTTTATCCTCCTTCTTTCTGAAGATCTAACAATAGTACTCTTTGGCCTCAAATACTGTCATCCTCCAAACCCAGAGAAAGCAATAGGTAGGGTTTGCTATAATTATGTGTACAAGGAGGAAGATAGCTCCTCTCATTGCTTTCGAAGCTTTAAAACATTCAAGACCATTTGCAACTTTGAAAAATGCTGTAGATACATGTGGATCAATGGAACAGAATAGAGTCCCCAGAAATAAATTCCCAAACATATAGTCAACTGATTTTTGACAAGGGGTACTAGTCAATCCAGTGGGAAAAGAAAAACCTCTTCAGCAAATGGTGCTGGAAAAACTGGACTTCTACTTGCAGGAAGATGAACCTAAACCCCTACCTCTCACCTCACAAAAGTTAAGTCAAGGTGGATCAAAGATCTAAATCTAAGACCTCAAACTATAAAACTGCTCCTGGAAAACACTGGGAAAACTCTGGAAGACATGGGGGTAGGGAAATAAATAAGACCCCCAAACCTGTCGATAATCCCCAAAATAAACAAGTTGGATTACATCAGACTAAGAAGTTTCTGCATGGCAAAAGACACAGCAATTAGTATGAATAGACAGCCCTCAGAATGGGAAAATATTTTTGTAAATTATGCTTCCGATAAGGGACTGATAACCAAAATTCACAAGGCACTCAAGCAGTTCTTCCAAAAAAAGACAATCAATTCTATTAAAAGATGGGAGAATGAGTTGGAAAAAAAATCACTCTCTAAAAATGACATATGAATAGCTAAAAGGCATATCAAAAAATGCTCAACATCCCTCACCGTAAGGGCAATGCAGATCAAAACAACAATGAGAAAAAAAAAATGAAAAAAGAAAAACAATGAGATACCACCCAACCCCAGTCAGAATGACTAAGATTAAAAAACAAAAAACGATAAGCGCTGGCAGGAGTGTGGCGAAAGGGGAACTGTTTTACACTGCCAGTGGGAATGTAAATTGGTCCAGTCACTGTGGAGAACAATTTGGAGATTCCTCAAAAATCTACAAATAGAACTACCATATGATCCAGCAATCCCTCTCCTTGGTATCTACCCAAAGGACAGAAGAATGAATACTTAATCAGAAAAGTGCTTGCACATCAATGTTTATTGCGGCACTATTCACAATTGCTAAATCATGGAAACAACCCAAATGCCCACGAACAGATGAATGGATAGAAAAACTGTGGCACATATACTCAATGGAATACTATTCAGCCATAAAAAAACCACACATGCACACAACAAAACCCTGGTTTTTGACAGGAAGTGGATGAGTATGGAAGATTTATTGCTGAGTGAAGCAAGCCAGGCTATGAAGGAGAGGCATTGTGTGTCCTCCCTTAATATATACTGAGTGTCCGCACTCTATGACTGAAACTGATTGACTAAAGGATATAGAAACACAGTATTTGGATGTAATTACCAGATATAGTGTGTGTGAAAGAGTAGGGTCTGAAGAAGGACATTTAGAAGAAAAATAGGAAGGCAAAGCATTAATGGCACAAAGAAATGTGGTATTATCTATTGAAGATATTTTGAAGTTTTATCAACTGTACTAGGGAGAAATGTTCACCTGTTGAAATATCCATTTTGTAAGCCAAAAAATAATGTGATTGAATGTATATAAGAAAATGAAATGAAAAAAATTAAAAAAAGAAAAACGCTCTTGAGTCATGATAATCTTAACCCTGTCTTGCCCCAGCCCCACCCCATGAGCATGTGTGTGTGATATTTAGTATTTATGTTTTTCTATTTACTGAGGCTATCCACGTGAACACAGAAATTTCGCTGTTTCAGAATACATCAGCTCTTACTGACCAACTTCCACCTGTGATCTGAATGCTCTGTTTATGAAATCACAGTCAATTATCATGATGTCACAAACCAACACAGTAACTTCAGGTGGGTAATCAACTGAAGGAGCAGATGGACTCCTTCAACAAAGATCCTATTATCATGTAAATGTTCTTAGTAACCAAAATTACAGCAGAAGAAACATGTAATGTAAAGGTACACCAGCCTCCACGGTATTGCTGTGTGATCATTCTCAAGTTTTTCCATGGCAGATCTGCTTGTTAGCACAGCAGGTAAGAGGTAAAGGGAGAAAAACCACAGGAAAATGATCTCTGTGGGCAGCAGAATCCAAACACTCTGTTTTCAAGGGTCTGATGAGTGAGTTTGCACAGTATCTAAACTCTTTTAAGTTGTTAAATTTTTACTTTTTAATACTTTATTTTGTTTGCCCACCTTTTCTTCTCTCTGTAGTGACTAAAATAAGTGCCTCTAACCTAAACGCACACTTGAGTCACTGGGGATGTTGTTATAAATACATATTCTGAGTTCATGGGTCTAGGGTGGGGCAGGGTTCTGCATTTCTAACAAGTTTCCAAGTGATGTGATGCTGCTGATCTTTGGACCACACTGAGTGGTGATGCCTCGGAAGTCAGAATCTAGGTTCTAAGTCAAAATAAGGATCTTATGGCTAAAAAGATTCTAGGAATTCTTTTTTTTTTTTTTTTTTTTTTGAGGGGTTTTTCTCCCGGGGGGGTGTGCTTGCCAGAAAGACAGAGAGAGACAGAGAGACAGAAAGCAAGAAATCACCCCCTGGGGGGATAGTCATACCACAGTCCCTTCTCCTCCATTCTCCTCTCGGGATCTTGAGCACGCACGCACACATGTCTAGCGTGAGTTTAAGCTACTGGGTCTGGGAGTTGAACTGCGGTCTACATGGGAGTTTAGCAACATAGCCATTACATTAACTGCTGGTTCAAATGTTCCAGAAATTCTTAACCTCTGGTTACCAATAAAAATGCTGCAGTTCTCTGTTTCTTCACATTTTACCTTTCCTAAAATGGGTGTGTGGCAATCATATAAAAACATTTATAGCTACTCAGCAAAAAGATTAAGTTGGGATGTATGGGCTGCTGTCTGAATATGTGTGAGGTGTGGTGTGTAGAACTTGTTCATCCTTTTGTCACTTCTGTTATCTGTATTGGTGGCACCACATGGAGGCAATTTGTTTGTTTGCTTGTTTGCCAGAGGGCACATGTACTCACCAGAGAGACAGAGATCAAGTACCTTCTAATGGGGTGTAGTCACACTGCAATCCCCTTTTCTCCATTTTTCCAGTTTGTTGGGATTTGGGATGCTGACGGCCATGTACATACTTGGTGTATTTTTCAAGCTGCTGGGGGCAGGGATTCAAGCCCTGCAGTCAACTTTGTGGAGTCCAGTTCCCTTAACACCTGGCCATGGGGCTGACCTGGGGAGGGAAATTTTAACTTACGTGTTCACTCATTCTTTCATAAAACACTTGGGTTCTCTTGGAGTTTTGTTTGTTTGTTTGTTTTCTGTTTTAGACATGAACTCACTCTTAATATCCTCCTGCTTCAGCTCCCCAGGTGGGATAGCAGACATGGACCATTGTGCCTGACTCTGTCTTCAGACACAGTCTCACTATGCTGTGCAGCCTCTAGCTCATGGTCTTCCCACGTCAGCCTCCATGTTGTTGGGTTTACAGGCACCTGCCACCATGCCCGTTCTTTAGATTGGACTGGGAATCCCTTGTGGTTCAGCCTGTGGAGGGTAACATCTTAGCAGCATGCCACTGTGGCTGGGCTGATATATTGACCTTCTTTGAATTATCAAGCTGCTTGTTACTGGGAAATTATCCACTGAGATTTTTATTTTTATTTTTCTGTTATTATTTTTTATCCCTTCCTTTTCTTTCTTTGTTATTTTTTATTCCCCTCTTTTTTGTTCTTATATTTTTTAATTTTATTTTTCTTATTCTTATTTTTTTTAAGCATTCAATCACTATACATCATTTGGTTTGTAAAGAGAATTTACCTAACATGAAATACATCTCAGACCAGTCCAATTGTGAATACTATGCATGTTATCAGCAATGGGTATTAAACCATTTCTGCGTCCCACAAATGTCTTGCCTTTCTATTTTTTTCTCCCTGATTTCCTTCCCGATACTCTTCCCTTCTCCTGCCCTCCTTCCACATTGTCTCCAGTGTCCACAACTATCATCCACTGAATTTTTAAGGTTAACTCTTGTATTTTTCATTTCCAGAAGTTCTATTTGTTTTTGTCCTAGGTGATTTGAAATGCTTATTTTTTTGCTCATGTTTTTCCATTCCATTTTTAACTTATTTAAACATTTTTTGTTTGTTTGAGAAGTAATTGCCTTAAGCCGTGTGCACTTGCCGGAGAGAGATACAGAGATGGTGAGAGGGAAAGTGAGAAATCACACCCCAGGGAGGATGATCAATGAAATCCCTTCTCCGCCATTCTCCTCTCAGGATCTTGGGCACACACACACACACACACACATGCATGCGTTCACGTTCACCTAACATGATTTTCAACTGTGGTTGGCCATATGGGAGTCCAGCAATACAATCACTGCACTATCTGCTGGTCCCCTATTTAAACATTTCTTGTACAGTTATTTTACATTCCATTATCTGAAGTGCTTAGAAATCTAAATGTGTGCTTGTTGTTTCTGGTAGATCTTGTACTAACTAGCTTCCTTAGGATTTAGTAAATATTAATCAAGAGTTTCTATTTCACCGAAGTAGAATTCTTAGGGACCTAAATAAAAGGTAACTTCCTCTAAGAAAATTTGTATTTCCTTTAATACGGATCCAAGGGGACATATAGAGGACCATTTTCATTTATTTCTCAGTTTGAGACTTTCTTACTATGTAGGACAGAATAAATTTGAACTCACAACTATTCTTTTCTCCAGATGAAATTATAATTGAGTTTTCAATATGACTTCTTTTTCTAGCCTCTTGTTTCACTGAGCTTTGAGAGCCTCACGATCTTCTCCCTAACTTCTATGAACACAATCTAGTCTCCTGTTCTCCCATGTGACCATAACCCCCCAAACCCCAGATCCCTAATAGCATGTGTGCCAGGGTGGACCCAGGTTGCCGTTAAATCATCACTCTAGTTTCAGTTCATCAGGGAGCTTTTCACCCATGTGAACCTACCTTACTTTCATGCCGTTTCAGCTATGCATTTAAAAATATGTTGTAATTGATTCTGCACTAGAAATTCTGCAGCAGGAAGATTTTTAGAATGGCTGATCTACTGTATTGCTGGAACTAAAATTCCCTACCTAACTCTGTGACCTCCCTTGAGCCTTACCTTCTTCACTTAGCTCCGGTCACACTGTTTTTTTTCTACACCTCAAGCACGTAAAAGCTAACTACTGCCTTAGAGCCATTGTGCCTGTTATTTGTTTTCTTGGAAGGCTCTTTCTTTGAGTTCTACAGGTGGTTGCACTATGTCACCATGCAGGGCTCAACTCAATGCGCCACCCTCAGAATCTCGCCTGATCATTCTGTCAGTTTCTCTTAACTTAGATTGCTATGCCTTCTGCATAGAACTTCCCAGGACTTAAAAATATTTAATTTATTGACTTACTTATGTTTTATGCTCTAGAATATACTCTGTTAATGGCAAGAGTCCTGTTCTAGAAAAGCGCTTTGCACACATGACGCTCTAAAAGTGAATATTTGATTTACTGGGTAATAGCCTTGTTCTTTTATCTCCTGTTGAGATACGTCCCTATTATCTCTTGTCTGGAAACCAGGGTCATGTTCATAGTCACAGTAGCCAGCCAGCTATTACAGCAAGATTGCCACAAAAAAGCCATCCTGTGTATTATAAGGAGCAAATGCTAAATGTGTGTGTGTGTGTGTGTCTTTGTATGCATGCATATTACTGCATTATAAGTCAAGAAAACATGTCTAGCTGCACAACCCACATGCCTTAAATCAGCAAACAAAAACTATGATTTAATCTCTACTTTGACACCCCAGGAAAATCTTAGAGAGGAGATGTAATAGAAAGTTCTCTTTAATTCACAGCTCAATGCCATGAGATAGTTTTTTAGATTTCTGCAGCTATGGCTACAAGAGAATCTCCAAACTTTCTCCAGTGCCCAACATACCTTAAGGGTCTTTCTGGCTGTAGAGAAGAAATTAATTCATTTATAGATGGCTCTTTGAAACTTACAAGTTTTATTTTTAGCTATGAATTAATAAATGGTTAGCCTTCAATCAAAAGTGCTAGATATTTTTGTAGGTTTATATTACTAATGATGTTGATGAAGAAAAGCCTATTTAAGCACCTAAGTATTTTGAGTCAGGATAGATGTATGACTTATATCTTATACAGGGTGATATTTAAAATATTTAACAGCCATCATGGCATGGATATCATCAATAGCATGGGAGCAGGAAGTTTCCTGACCTGGCAGGTCTGGTGGGTGGGGCTGTGTCAGAGATTCGGGGCTACATGTGTTCAACCATCAATATGAAAGCATTTCAATATTCTTTTTGCACCAAAATAAACTCATACTTTTTAAATATACTCCATCACTATATATTATTACAGTTTGCAAAATGAGTTTTTCCAGCATGAAAACCTTATGGATTAGTCCAGTTACAGATATTATCATACATGTTGTCATCAACAAATAATTTGCCATTTTTGTATCCCTTAAGTGTTTTGCTTCTTTCCTTGATTTCCTTCAAGGGGAAAAAGAATTTCAATATCTTAACAACCAACGTGTATTGGCTAACTGTCAGCTTCCAGGGACCTGAGAAAGCCTTTAGTACTGAGGTTTTTATATTTATTATTAAACTATGACAATTATTAATAATAAACTATAGTTTATTTTTAAACTATTCTGAAACTTGGTAAAACAATGCCTCTTAGTCCTTTTCCCATTTACATTAGGATTGGTTTCATCCATGTATGGTTATGCATTTTAAAGAGCTTAGCTATTATAAACAGCTTTCTCAGAAACCTCTCTGCTTTGGGACCGGCAGTTAGAGTAATGGCTATGTCGCTGGACTCCCATGTTGTCGACTGTGGTTCGTGTCCTGGACCCGGTGGCTTAAACTCACGCTGGGCACGTGTGCATGTGTGCCCAAGATCCCGAGAGGAGAATGGAGGAGAAGGGATTGCAGCGTGGCCATACCCACCCCCCAGGGGGGAGGGAGAGTGTGATTTCTCACTTTCTATCTTTCTGTCTCTCTCTCTGTCTTTCTGACGAGCGCACACGCCCTATAGCAAAACCTCTCCAAAAAAAAAAAAAAAACCCAGAAGGCTCTCTGCTTTCAAAAACGTTTAAAAAAAATGACTAGCATAGAGAATTATCTCTGTAGAGAACGTTCCATCCATTAAGTGAACAAATATCACCTCCTTTCAACTTCGCCATTACAGGCGAACCTGAGGCACAGTTAACACAGAGGCCTGTTTAACTCTAAATTTCTGCTTAGCTTCTTCAGGTCTTTCATTAGAATTGTGCATAAATTCAGGTGAGGGTCACCTTCTTTCTTCCTTTCTCCTGACTACTTGGGACAGGAATTGCCATAATATAATGGAAAGTGCCTGACTTTTAGAGTCTAAAGATCTTTGGAGAAGACACATAAGGTAGACCCTCCTCTCTGGAGATCCTCCCCAAAACTCTTCTAGGGTTTTAATGATAGCTTTTCCAGAAATTTGGCCAACATGTTCAACAACCAGATCAAGGGGGAAATATAGCTTTCTTATCCTTTAACTAGACCTTCAGTTAAAAAAGAGAAAATAACTTTTTCTCTTCATCAAGTGCAAACTATATCCTGAGGAAAGGAGATGGGGATAAACCCGGCATTTGCTGCAGGAAATAAACAACAAAAAATACTGCGTTTATGGTAAGAAGAACAGCGGTTGAAATTTGGGAGGGGGGTGTGTTAAGAAAAGGCAGGAAAGAAAAACTGTTTTACAAATGAGATTTCTTTAGCTTCCAGAAATAGAGAAAGTAGTTTACATACTCCTGCACATCTGTGTAGATTCACAAGATGTGCCTTGCCTAATTCTTAGGTTGTACTGTTTATGCTATTGGTATGCAGAAGACCATGCTGTTTTAATATTTATGCTGTTAACAAACTTCTCTCGCTCCAGCCTTTGCTTATAATGGTGGATCAAGACAAGCACCAGAATTTCAAAGATATTGAATTTAGAATGAGAGGGACATTAGATATCAACTCTTATTCTTGGGGAGTGGGTGGTGGGTGGGGAGGCTTAGCTTCAGACAAAAGTGCTTTTTATTTTCTACATAATGTCAGGAATATGGTCAGAAATTATGTTGACAGAAGAATTCTGTATTTGAACATACAGATATCTGCCTTGAATGCTGGGCTTAGATATTCAGACTTAAATTTGTTAGCAGGTTGTTGTAAAGTATATCCCATTTAAGCAGAGAATCTCCTCTCAGATGGAATTACCTCCTAGATTTTCCCAATGTTGTTTTTGTTATCGTTGCTTTTCTCAAAGATTTCAAATATTACAGCAATTCCATGTTCTTATTGGTGTTTCTCCTTCCCTCTCTTCAGGATGTCTTGCTTGATTGGGTACCCATGTGCAATTACATGTGCATGCACCCCTGCCCTTAGCTCCCGCTCATTGGAGGGCTCTTTGCCCCACATCTTTC
>NW_006205341.1:55329-59812 GCF_000334495.1 Tupaia belangeri chinensis | reverse complement strand
GGCCCGGGTGTTTCTGTCCCAGCAAAGCCAGACCATTTGGCCGCTGCTCCTGTATAGCCCCTAATCATCCCTGGGTATGAACATCCTTCCATGGTCCCACCAGTCTTCCCATCTTCTGGACCATCCAGTCAAGTATCGACCTTTCTAACTGTGGAATGACACATAGTCAAGGCTGCCATTCTATTCAAAACCACAACTTTGCTCACTCTCCAAGTTTTCCTGTGATTTCTTATGGTGTAGCTAGAGCTTCCACTTCTTTTTAAAGTAACTTTCATTAGAAAGGAAAATATGCTAAACCGTTTAATGCATTTACCTGTTCATTTCAATTTTGATCCAACAATTATCAATAACCACAAAAATAGATCATACTACATATTCATGAAAAGGTGTGTGAAAGTGAAGGGTTGTCTCTGGGTGTGAATGAGGAGCTGGGGACCGCCAGCTCTGTGACTAAGCAGCTCTGCTCCACACTCCTAAGCCCCAGGATGCATTGGAGGCTGGGAGGCCAGCATCCTCTGCCTCATTTGTGTGGCTCGAATTCTATTTAACACATTTTTAGGGGGATGCACTAGTTTGTCACGCATCCTAATTTCCTATTCTGTGTGATCTTTGTTAGTGATTTACGTGGAAGTAGTTTGTTTGTTTGTTTGTTTTTGTTTTTGTTTTTGACTAGCAGGAAGACAGTTGTCGTATGTTTCATCTTCCTTTTCTTCCTACCGTTTCACTTTCATCTCATTTCCTAAACCCTTTGTTTTTACCTTCTTTTACTTTCAACTTTTCCCTCTGTACAAAACAGAAAGCTCTGTTGTATAAAGTTTATCCTAAGAGGGCTGGGAGGGAAGCAGGAAAATAAGTTGGTAGGGTCATATAACTGGCCTTTCTTCCCCTAGTCGTTTTGATGGACTCAAATATAGAAGTTATGGGGACCAGCAGATGGTGTAATGGCTATGTCACTGGACTCCCATGTAGTTGACCACAGTTTGAGTCCTGGACCCTGTGGCTTAAACTCTTCTCCTGAGAGAATGGAGGAGAAAGGATTATGGCATGGCCATCCCCCCTGGGGGGTGATTTCTTGCTTTCTCTCTCTCTCTGTCTTTCTGGTGAGCATACGTGCCCTATAGCAAAAACATCTCAAAAAATATATACATATATACATATATATATATATATATAGAGAGAGAGAGAGAGAGAGAGAGAGAGAGAGACAGAGGGAGAAGTTATGTTGAAACTGTGTTATATACACTATAGAACAAAAGACTAAAAGAAGGTACAGCACTACGGCCTTGCCTAGAGTGTGCTATGCTTTATTTAAAACAAAACAAACAAAAAAAAGAAACAACATTGAATTATCTTGGAAACAAACACACTTCAAATACATTAAGTATATCAAATTTTTGTAAATTTATTTTGACTTTTTTTTCCTTCATTTAATATATTTTAAGCTCCTTGCCTCTCCAAAAGAAGAAAAGAAAGGAAGAAGGGAGGATAGGAGAGAGAAAGTAAAGAGGAAAAAGAGGAGATAGCTGTAAACAACCCTCTCTCTACTCTGAGAGTCCTTTGCTGTGAACTATGAGGAATGAGGAAGAGGACTTAGTGGTCTGCCTGGTTTCAGCAGCCTGGGACCTCGTAAATCTCTCTTTCTGAGTCTTATACTTAGGCCTGGATTGAAGTGATAGAGGTTTTTAGGGTCTCCTCCAGAGAAAGCCACTTTCCACAATTCTGATGGACCCTTTGAAGATGCAACATATTTAGAGTTCGGGTGTCCCTAGATTTTTATGAATAAGGCAGAAAGAACCTGATTATTTTTCCCTGCCTTACCCTGGAAACCCTTGGAGAGAAAGCACTTGTCAAACATCACTTGGAACAGCCAGGTTTAGCAATATGGTTAAGTCAGGTGACTAGGAGTGAGGCCAAACAAGGGATTGAGAACTTAACTAAATTCTCCAGCAGAGGCCTGGGAGACTCGGTCTTTTGAGAAGCATTGACTGTATCAGGAATTGAAATGAGCTGGAGAGGTTGGTGAAAGCAGGATTTCTCATGACAAATGCAGATGTGGCCAGCAGGGGGGTTTGCCTACAGGAAGAATACAGAAGGAAGTCCTTTGAGAGGCATCCATCATACCCACAAATACTTTCTTAAAAGCTACCTTTAAATAATGGAAAATGCATTTTAATGTGTGCAGACAATGGAAGCCTGGGATAGGCCTCCTTTTGTACAGTACACGGAGTAATAACTGAACCTCTGTATCCACTGAGAAGCCAGATGTCGGCAGGGACGAAAGCTGACTGTGAAATCTGGGCCCGCTTCTCACATTGTTTATCACAGAAATTCTGACAGTGAATAATTCTCCATTCCCTCTTCAGGCTTGGCCAATTCTACACTCTTTATACCTTCAACTAATAATGAGTTGCAAAAGTTCCCCTCACCCTCACTGGGAATTAGGAAGCACTCCATGAGATCCAGGCTGGGGGAGGCTACTAGGTTTAGGTATTGGGACGGAGCAGTAGGTGGGACTGGATCGTTAGAAATGCAAACTTTTGTGCAGTATATTCCAGTAGCATTCATATGGACATTCTACTAAATTAGGTTGTTCATCTAGAAACCCCAAAGTCAGAACAAAGGTTGGTAAAATGAAACAATTAGCACCTGAGCAGAAATGACTCATGGTCATCATGTCATTGTAATCCCAGTAAGAGTATCCTGCCTGCGGAATACTTCAGAACCTGAATCTAAAGATATTCTGTGGTCCCTTTAAGGATGATGATTTAAGCACTATGTCTATTCATTAAGCCAGTCAGTGCAGACAGAAAGAAAAACTATATTTATCTTTCATTTATCTAGGGCTTTCCATGTGCTGAACATTTACCCACTCCATCCCCTATATTCCTTAAAATAACTCTATAAGGTGTACACAGCTACTCTCTCCATTTGGCAGCTAAGAACTAAAGGTTTCTTACATAGCTCGTCAGGGATAGATCTAGGACTCAGATTCTGGCCTAATAGAACTCTTGCTTCACCCATCTTATACTAACCCTAATCTTGAATTCTGACATTCCTTCAAAAGATGGAGAATGGGAAGAGAGTATTAGATTCCCAGAGCCCTGGGTTGTAATTGAAGATCCACTTAAAATTTCATCTCTGGCTTTCTGGGAAGGAAATGGAATGGTCCATTGGTCACTTGTGGTTGTGTCAGTTCTCCAGAGAGTCCAGTTTTGAGAGTGATATTGAGCAGGCCATTAGCCATCCTGAGTGGCATAACTGGTCTCTAAAGCGGGTAAACACATCTCCCATCCATGCTGGGCTGTGGGCTATGAAGCAGCATCAGACATCAGAAACGTGTGTTAGCCACCACCCATATAGATAGCCAATGTTGAAGCAGGGACTTCGAGTGGATAGTAAGAAGGAATTCTTGGGTAGAGTGTTAGTATGGATAGCCAACAAAGAATGTGAACTTGCTACTTTAAGGTATTTAAGAAGTGATAGGATACCATATGTTTGGCATTAGCTTTGTAGACTAGGGGTACTCAAGTTCCTTTTCAGTTCTAGAATAACTTATTTTAAAATTCTCATTGATGCTCTAAAATTCCTTGGTGGAGTTTAACTCTTTCCAAGTAGCTCTTCTCATGACACCCTGTTTCAAGAGCTACCAGGGGATGCACATAACTGTCTCATTCCTTGTTAACATCTGCTGGCTATGTGAGTATTTGGTGAGTGTAGCTTTTGGCTCGACATAGATTGTAAGGCACTGCAGAACAGGGTCATTTTAAAAATTATTTTATAATCATTTCCCCAAATACCTAACATTTTTTTAAAAAGCAATATTTATTGAAAGTCAACTATGTGGCAGGTACTGGGTTTCTAAGCAGAATAAGGTTTAGCTCCACACATTAGAGAGCTTAAACAAGTAAGTGGGATATACTGTGATTAGCATTGTGTATGTAAGTTCTTATGGGAAAAGAGGAGAGAGTTTTGCATTATGCAGAAAATAGATAACTCAGTGTAATATTTGTTGAGTGAACGAAATATATGATTGCAGACTATCGCAAGTAGTGAGAGGCATATTCTATTAGGAATTTTTTTTTTGGGGGGTGGTTTTGCTCTAGGGCGCGTGTGCTCACCAGAAAGATAGAGAAAGACTGAGAGAAAGAAAGTGAGAAATCATCCCCCAGGGGAGATGACCACTCCACAATCCCATCTCCTCCATTCTCCTCTCGGGATTCTGGGCACGCACGCACACGCATCTGGCGTGAGTTTAAGCCACCAGGTCCGGGACTCAAACCGTAGCTGACTACGTGGGAGTTCAGTGACATAGCCATTATGCTAACTGCTGGTCCCCCTCTATTAGGAATTTTGTGTCCAAGTATTCATTCTGGGGAGAAGACCAAAGGTCCCGTGGTCACGTTCCATTTACCCTGTGCCTTACGGGACTCTGTAGTTTTAAGGTGAGAAGGCCCTTTATAGTATTTAACTACCCCCCCCCCCC
>NW_006205341.1:54845-55298 GCF_000334495.1 Tupaia belangeri chinensis | reverse complement strand
CCCAGAAAACAAAAGCGCAGAGAGATTGCTTGCCTCAGTGTGCTACATCCTCACAGCGCAGGTTACATTTTTTCCCATCTTCACGAGTTCTTTTCTCCAGACAACACCAACTCAGGACCACGGGCTAATGCAGCATCCTTAATAACCCCAGTTATCTTGATTGAGCTTTCCCTAATCAAAGCACAGCCCTTGTAGAAGGGAATTTCCAAAAAGGTGCCTGAGGCTGCTGATCAACAATTCCTTTCTAGCGTTTCTCTTTAAATCGCTCTAAGTCTTGCACCTGGGTCACAGTGACAGCTGAATAAGAGGGACAAACTGCAACATTCAGGGCACCAGGTTGGTGAGCCCCCTCTGTCATGTATATGCATGAGGTTGCCATTTGCATAGAGTGAAAAAGCATTGCTCCCATTAATCACCGCATTCATCTTAATAATTAGTGGCAATAACGTTGAA
>NW_006205341.1:50739-54814 GCF_000334495.1 Tupaia belangeri chinensis | reverse complement strand
GAGCGGTGGGCTCCACATCGATCTCCGCGGCACCATGGGCTCTTTCTGTTGCAGATGAATGATCATCAAGAGTGACAAGTTGATGTCTTTGGATCGACCACCCCAATTCCACGTGCTTTACAGCCTGGCAGCTGGTCAGGAAGCTTGTGTGATCTGTAGCGGCTAATGCTGTCCCTCTAACAAGGCCAGTAAAAAGGAGTGATGTGACACCTGGGAAGGGGCTTGGGAAAAAGTCCCTGACCACTTTCAGGGGCTCTCTCTTAGCCATATGCATAGTAAACTAGCCTTAACTGCAAAGCAAGAGGCTATTTGTCATAAAGATTATGACTCCATGGTTAAGCGCTTGAAAGGCTACCGCTTGCTCTCAGACCTTCTCCATAAAAGATTGGCTTGGGGTCTGTAATTTGCCAATACTTCTGGGTCAAGAGAAAGCCGTTTCAGATCAGAAATAAAATAGAATGTTTTAAGGCCCATGGTAGAGTGCCAAAAAGGATGGAAGTATTAATAATTTTCATGGGTTTTGTAAAAAGGCCCTATCAGGTTAAAAAATAAAATAAAACACACACACAGAAGTCACAGAGGAATCTACTTGAAGATTTGAAGAGAAACTACAAAGGCCTTCATTAATACAAAAGGGAAGATTAGTCAGAGAACAAAAGAATAAGGAAGGAGGTAGCAAATGGAAAGCCAGGGAAGGAATTAATAATAATGTCAGACGGGAGAAGCTGGCGAATAAAAACTAAGAAGGGATTAAAACAAAGACTGCTCAACTTTTTAGATCCATGAGATCATCCTGGGTATTTCCCTTCTGTGAAGAGATGAAGACAAAGTGTGAGGACAGGGAAATTTGGGGTTTTGATGTACATGGTTCATCAAAATGTAACAAAATGTAACAACGGTTAAATTTCTCCTGCAATCTGGGTAAGCAGAAAGCCATCAGCACAACTTTTAGTGTTGATTTGGGAAATTCGATAATATTTCTTCTTTGGGGCGCCAGTAAAGGACTACGCCTCCTTTTGTGATATCTCATTCTGCCTTCAGCAGAAGGTAAAATTAGCATCATCCACCAAAAAAGAGATTGAAAGCTCTCGGAGAATGGAGGGGTGTATTCAAATGCATCAGTTCCTTCCCCGGCCCCAACTGGAACAGAAAGAATTTTCTCTGCATCCCCTCTATTATGTATTGGGTCATACTTACACGTTCTCTAAGAGAGTCACAACACGTTGACTTTAGATAGCATATGCACATAATTGGTCTTGGACAAAGAAAAGTGTATTTAAGCAGTAGGCTATTTTGCACAGAAGTGGTTGGTATGAGTAATTCTTTTTCCAGGGTGTACGTGTGTGTTACAAAAACCTTTGTGCGAAACACAGCTGACTGGATTTTGGGGACAATGTCCAGGACTCTCAACATTGAGTACTTTGAGAATTTTTGTTACTATCTATTCTTTTCTCCTCTTTGGAGCTTTATTTGGTTTTGGTATCTAGAGAGAAGCTTTGTTAGAGTTCTGTGTGGGGTTTGGAAGGGAAGGGAAGGGAAGAGTGCAGTTGTAAAACTTCTAATAGGCACGTGTGTGTATAAACACCAGGACTGACACTTGTCCTAAATGAAGTCCATATAGATCAGGTCATACAGGGTTTTCTTAACCAGTTTCTATTCCTCCCTGGAGAGAAATGATGCTGACAAAAAAATAATAATAATAAAATAAAAATAAAATAATAAAAATCTCTTACATGCAGGTTTGGAAATAGGACAAGAATACCAGGGTATGAACAATAGTATTTCCCAAGAGCCCTTGCTATGTGGCAAGGGAGCAGAGGAGAGGGGTTCAGTGACAGCAAGATCAGGTAATTTGACCCCAGGAATTGTAGCTCTTGAACCTACAGAGGAGAAACACAGTAAGTCTCCATCTGGGGGTTGCTGACTGTCCTTTCTAACCTCTGAGTAGGTTGACTCACATCTACCAAAATGGTAAAGCGGTGTGAGAAGAGCTTGGTTTGCATCCTCTAAGTAAGATCAAGCATTCTGCAAAGCTCAATTTTCCTTTTGCATCCTCTTCTCCAATGTGTCTTGCTGTGTCTGGTTTCTTTACCCTACTGCTCAGTGTCTGGCATGTGTAAGGGTGTTTTTAATTGGATCATCTGAAATGCATTTCTGACAGTGATTTGGTTACATTAGATTCTATTCTGTTATCAAACAAATTTGCTGTCAAACAAAAGATCAATGTTATTGTAATGTCCTACTTGATGGATTAAATAGAGTATTATTCAACTCTTATTAAACAATCAAGAAAAACACACTGGGACATGCTTTCATTCACAGCTGCTAACAAATACAGTGTATCTGATCTGTGATTAAGAAACAAAGCAGGAGCAGTTATTTTCAGATTAATTAAACAAACAAGTAGGATTTAGGGACCAGGATTTTTAAAACCCAGTACAATTCTGTGAAACATGTTTGGAAAAGGACATAATTTACTTTAACTACACGAATGAACACTTAAGAATATAAAAATCTTTCAGTGACGCAATTCTGGATTAATTGCCCAGAACTATCTCAGTGCCATAAACAAAACCGTCCCAGGGACAGACCTTTCATAGGAGGTTTTTTTTTTTTTTTTCTTCTTGTGAGTAAATGTCCATTTAGAGAGCTTTTCTAAATTTAGAAGCAATGTTCATCAATCATTTATAATAAGCACCGAATAACTGCACTCATCTGGCAGCCGGAGACGCATCCCCCTTCTGAAACACGCTCCCCGCAGCGCCTGCGTTGCTGGGCTGGCACCCACTCCATTACTGAGGTCTGACCTTTGTGTTCCTCCGACTTCACTCTCAAGATGCCCAGAGAAAGCAAATATTAAATCAGTAGAAATCGCCCTCTTATCTCGGTCTGCCTTGCTCTATATTATCTTTAGATCCCCACCCCCACCCCCACCACCCGGCTTTACATACAGTTGGCTACATTTTGGCTCCTTCCGTCTGATGCTGTTTCCGCTAATGGCTGAAGAAATGGAACATTACACCATTTAACGTGTGTGGGTCACATTAATCACAGAAAATTCTTTTAATGTCTCAGAAGTAACTGTCAAACTGGACATACTGAATCTATTTAAACTAAAGCATGCCATTTTTTATCTACAGTGATCTTTAATTCCCATAAAAGGGTCAAGAAAATGTGATTAAGTGACAGTTTTAAAATGTACTATAATATTAAATAGCTTGATTAAGTGACAACTATAAAATGTAATACAATATTAAGTATCTGGCTATGTCCCAAAAGAACTTTAAAGTATTTTTGAACGGTTTGGGAATTCACTATCCCATAATGGGTTACTAAGGAATATTTTTTTTTCTTTTGGTGGGGGACATAAAAACAGTTGAACTGAAAACACACTAAAAAGAAAACAAGAAAAAAAAAGGCTTCAGTACTTACAGATCGTATAGGGTTGCAGTCAATCTTTGGAGGGCCAAAGACTGGGCTTTTGGAGTTATCATTAGAGTGATCATTTCAGGATTCTGAATTTGCCAGTGTTAGGAATTGTAATGTCTGCACGCAAAGAACTGAATCAAAAGGAGTTGTGGGAGGCAGACCTCACAGTTACATGCAAAGGCCACAGACTAGTCCATGACCTCTCAAGTTACCTCTGCAGGGCTGATCATCAACTCCCCAGGTGCCTGACTTACCTTGTGTATTGCATCTCACCTCCTGTAGGAGACGCCAGTCTGGCTGGGCTTGAGTCCTTCAGCCAGCTCTCTCCCACAGAGTAAGCCAGTGGGAGACAATGAGATATAAGGCAGGGCTCCTAAAAGGGCCCTTCCAATGTCTCTACTCTAATGGAGGCAGTTAGGTGGCTCCCACTGGAGGACTGAGATGAGGAGACATTCTATGCAATGACTAGAGTAAGCATCCGGACTAGATGCCCAGGCCAAATGATCAAAGACGTCCAAGCCATTCAGTCTAGTAATTTTTCCTTCTCAGTTATTCGACCGTATTTTAGCCTGGGTTCTACCGGGAAACCTTAAAGCAAAGGTTTTGTGCTATTATCCTATTAAATGGTGTGATCCCAGGGAGCAGG
>NW_006205341.1:31910-50580 GCF_000334495.1 Tupaia belangeri chinensis | reverse complement strand
AGGAATGAGGGGAAAAGTGAGTGAGGCAGGGAAGGAGGAGAGGCCAGTACGAGGATGTCTTACTTCATTAGCCAGCACCATCTGACTGATTGCTTGCTCTTGCAGGATTGGCATACATCACTGCCCCCCCACCCCCCACCAGGAAATCATACAAACCATACAACTAGACAGTCCATCGGGGAGGAAAGGGAGAAAGAGTTTATCCACCAGCTCCCATCCCATAGGGCAAACATTTTCCCACTGTGCACCAACTCCTCACCACGTTCAAATTGCTTGTGGGCGGATGTTTGGTGGGCTCCTGGGCATCCTGCTTCTCCACAGCAACAGGGTACCCCCGAGGCAGAAGCAAGGCAAGTGGAGTCCATGCAGAACTGGTGGCTACAGTGGCACCTGCAACTCAGACATTCTGAGAGGACCTGAATGGCACATAGACATTCTCTGTCCAGGTCAAAATCAGACTGAGGGTAAAATTCTATATGTAGTCAAATTCGCCAAATGTTTCCATATGCCCCCACCGACAGGACATGGTGGAATCTTGAGGTGTCTTCTGGCTTTTTTTCCCAAACATAAGCCCCTCCTCATCCCCAGGGAGAGTCTAGACTGGCTACCATGGATAAGTACACTCTGTCTCCTGTAAAAATTGTAAAGTAGATCATAAATTTTGGTGCTAGTTAGCAAGTGACTCTACTTGGAATTACAGACAGGACTACCTGCCCTTTAAGAACCTCTGAGAGTCCCATTGAGATCTTAGGAGAGGGTTGATTCTGACTTTTAAGAATGTTCTTCAAGAGAAAGATGGAAAGCTGAAGCAGATATCATGACCGATCCCCCCAGTGACAGAGACAAATGGTCATGACACATTTATGTAGGCTCAGTCCTTCTCTGTGTGAGGTTGAAGCTTCATTTGGAAGATTTGCTCTTCTGTCTAATAAATCAGTGCAGAAAGTTTCCCTGATATTTACTCAGGACTTTCTTTCCTGTCTTCATTTCATTCCAGGCCTCTGATTGCTCACCCTCGTACCAGGCTACATAAATCTCTTCTCTTTCTTCTGCCCCTTTGTCAACCATTAGCCTGCTCCCCTCTGTCATTGTTTCACCAGACTATAGATGTAACTCTTCTAATCTTCCCTGATAAATCAGGCTCTTAGAATCACTCCTTGTTGCTCCCTCAAACTCCCTGGAGCTGGGATATAGGGCTCTGAGGGCCTGGTACAGACGTTTCTTTTATAATGGGCCCTGAAAGGTTGTCAGCTGCAGATAATTAGGATCTCACTTCCCGCCATGGAGCTGCATATATCTTCCATGCAAAGAACCCCCATCACCTTCAAAAGAATTAACACATGCAGAGGAGATATACGAGGGGCTGGGTGACCGGAGGATGGGGCCCGCTCTTCTGAAGGCCAAAACTCTTTATGTTTTGTGTGGGAGACAGGCATTCTCTCAGGAGAGGAACCTCACCCTTCCTCACAGTACTTACTTCATAGTAACAAATCTCATGGTGTGTGTTTAGCCTATGCATCACGGAGCAGTGAGAATGTCTTTCTAAGCAAATTACTTTACAATCATGCTGCCCCTTTATGCTCTACCCTAACTCTCTCTCTGCTGAATAATAGTCTTGGGATGGGAATTCGGATACATTTTGTGCATGCTTTTTATTTTCTAACTTTGATAATAATTGACCTATGTCACTTTTAGATATATTGTATAGTTTTTCTTTAGCAGTTTCTCAGAAATATCTAGGATATAACTTCAGAAAACTAGGTGGACTGTCCAATAGATATGACATCAGAGTATAGTATTGTCCCCAGACTCAGCCTGACAGGGAAAATTCTTCCAAGATAAGTGATCCTTGAGGCCTTAGGGACTCTCATGGTTGGTGTGGAAAGGAGGATAAGGAGAAAGAAAGTAGGATGGGGCTGAATTCTTGACCCACTTGGATCAGAGAAGTCTTATTTTTATCCATGTTCTGGTTCCATGTTAGCGTTTATATTTTAAAAGAGGGTGAATAAATACGAACACTGCTGATGTTATTACCTGGTATATGAAGAAAGAGGCCCAGAAATGTGAAAGTCACATGGCTTGTGAATGCTAAGCCAAAGTTAGCATTCAGGACTCTGAAAAATCTGGGTTTTTTTTTCAAGGTCCTCATCATAGCAATGCAGTGTGATCTTTATGATATGCATGCTGAGTATTATATTGGAATCACTAGGGGCCAGCAGGCCCAGACTAGCCCAGGGCTGAGTGTTGATGATAAAATGTTCTTCATGGTCTGAGATGCTCCTGCTGATCTGTGCACTTCAAGCAATTTTTCTGGTGGTGAGGACAGACATACGATGACTCACCTTCATGATCACCGTCATTAGGAAGATGATTGGTGAGTATTGGATATAACTTTTGACCATGGGCCTTACCAAAGGGAACTGATGCCTTGAGGGAGAAAGTACGACTTGGTCTGGGCCTCAGTAGGGTCACCACTGGGGCTAACTACTGGACTTCAGAGCTAGATTGAATCATAGCCACTCTCCAGCCCAGCCCCCTCTTTCTAAAGTTGATGATATCGATGCCCACAAAGGTCAAGTGATTTTCCCACACAGAGGAGGGAGTTCAGGACAACTGAGCAACAGGCTTTAGTTCTTGTTCTTGGCTGGGTTAAGCTTGATTTATTTTCCTTCTTCTATTTCAACCTGGACCAGTGTGAGACAGTGATTAGGTAAAAATATCTGCTCTATAGGTTAAAACTTTCCTTTCCTTACAAGGTCTAGATAGGAGAATTATCAAGTTATCAAATCTGCTTGCTTCTGGCCCCAAACTATGTCTTTCCTTGGGTCTTACCATCAATAAGGATAGTAGTTCAGCCTCAGTGTATTACTGATTTTTCTTATTTCATCTGAGAAAAAGGGATGTTACTAATTGAATGCCTGCATACTTCCAAATCTCAATGTCCTACTTTCTAGAACATATATTACCAGCAATCTTCCTGCTGGCACCTCCATGAATCTAAACCAACTTCCCTGTGGAGAATGGAGTCAGTTGGACTCATTCTTAATAAAAAGCCCAGTGTTTGGCATCATTCCTTGAAATGGGCAAAGACCAAAGTCCCAATGGGTTTTGACTGAGATTCCTTTTCTAAGTAGGGTTTTTATAAACATTTCTTAAGAATAAAACTTGAAACAAATGGGAAGCCTTGTTCCCACCAGGACTTAAAATACCAACATATGTATCAAGGAATCTATTCAATTTGATAAGTCAGTTCAAAGTGACCAGGAAATAGCAACAAGAAGTCAGGCATGGAAACCAGCATTTGGTGTTTGGAGGACATTAAACACCATCTGTACATGGGTTGTTCTCCAAAATCCTCAAGTTCTGAAACATTTCTCCAACCCTTGTGTATGTGTGTTTTTTCTCAATCTTGTTAGACATTTATTTATTTTTAGAGATTCAGAGGACTTTTCCTAATTAAGTCAAGGTGTCATACACAAAAACTCAAAAAGGAATTCACCTAACAAGAAAGTATCTTGCCCAAGGATGGGATAGACAAAGAAAGGAAGCCCTGGAGGTCATGAGAAGAAGAATAAGTTAATCAGCACAGTGAAGGTGCCACTGAGGAAGTTACATGGCTCTGGAAAGAGAGTCTCTTATTATTGGGAAAGGCAATGGTTCTAAATAAGTTTCCTCAGCTGTTGGGTCATCAGAAAAGTCATGACACATTTTTTTTTTTTTGCATAGAAAAATACATCATGACTTTTCCAACAACCCAATAGAAGGATGCTAATGATGCCTGCCTCACAGAGTTGATGTCAGAGTTACACAAATATGTTAAACATTTCAGGAACTGGAAAATGCTTTGAAAATAAGAGAGGTTGTTCAAAACTCTGAAAACACCACAACCTCTTGAGTGGGTAGATAATGGATGTCCAGCATGTTATAGGATGTTCCATTAACTGATTTACCAAAGGTTTCCTGGTTTGCTTTCATCTTTATAACTCCACTGAAAGTAGAAAGCACCAATATTGCCCATGGAGAGCAGGCCCCAACTCTGACCGTCTGTGTTATCTAACACAATAAACTTACTAAGAGCAACCAATGTGTCTGCCACTCAGTCAGACTGCCTGAGTGTCCACCATCCTTAGAGGAGCTTTCGTTAGGCCTCTTGCAGCTGGGAAGGACTCTCCATAAATGTGAATGGCCGGAAGATGGCCCGGCACCTGCACTACTAAAGATTTTTCCCAGAGAAAAAACAAACAAACAAAAAAACAGACTAAACAAAAGTTGAATGGCAGAGAGAATGGGTGGGGAAGATTTCACTTTATTTGCTACCCACGTCAGATTAGAATGGGTAGAGGGGAGGGCTTTAGCTTTATTGTTTATAAGCTAAAAATAATGTTGATCAATGAACTAAAATACTAAAATTTAACAAGGATAGAGCACCTCCCAGAATGCAGTTGTTTCTCCACCCCGTAAACATTTATTGGGCACCTAGTTCACATTGATCTCTATGATAGGAACTGAGAAGACAGTTGAAGGAGGGCAAGAACCCCCATGAACTAATTTCCTAGTAGGATGACAAGAGGGCAGTCATCTTCTTGAACTAGGCACCGTCTGACTCTCCCACAAACCCTGAAGGGGCTGCTTGATTATTCTCCTTAAGTAGCTTAATCTGTATGGCTCAATTCTGGCATCTAAGGCACGTAGGATTTTTCACTTGTGTATTATCTCATTTGTTCCGTGCGCGCAGTCATTTGTTTTAAAGAAAATTGTTTACTTTTCAGTGCCATTCTAACTTGTTACTAGTGAGCATCTGGTCTGGGTGTTTTCCATTAGCATGAAAATTTTCAGGAGGTTACAGAAGGAAATACCTACAATTGAGCAGCAGAGAGCCACTTCATTCTCTCGCCAGGCAATGTGTCTTGCATTTCTCTAGTGTAAATAAAATGATGATTCAAAGAATGGTCTCCATTAATGAGTATCTGATTTAGAATAAAATAAAATCCATGCTGGGAAGTTGATGAGCTTGATTTTGCTGAATTGCTTCTAGCATGCGGCACATATTTATCGGTCCTTTCCTTTCAACAATTGTCACCCGTTGTCTGCCGTTCGTGATGTCGAGTGGAAAGGGAGATGGCCTGCAGGTTGACTTTAGTTCTCTGTAACTGAAGGTGACATTTGAAAGCTCAAAGCTATTGAAAAGGTAGGTGATTATTAAAATGCAATGTGTTCCTGTTTTCTTGATTATGACCTCCAGGTCTTGCAATCTGCTGCTGAGCACGTGCCAGAACTGGAACACAGGTGTTGATGGGTCTTCCCAGCTTAGGAAAGGTTTCAGACCATATTAACCACTGACTCATATACTTAATTTTTTATATGCTAGAAAATTAAGATACATACAGAAAGAGAGATGGAGGGTTATCCATAGCACTTTTAAAGAAAAGAGGAGGCGAGCCAGCAGGTGGCATGGTGGTTAAGGCACTGGACTCCCAAATGGCTGACTGCAGTTTGAATCCCGAACCCAGTGGCTTGCTTTCTCACTTTCCCTCTCTCTCCCTCTTCCTCTCTCTCTCTGCCTGTCTTTCTTTGGTGAACATGTGTGCCCTGTAGCAAATTAAAAAATAATGATAATGATAAATAAAATGAAATAAATAATGATTACTTTTTAAAAGAATTATTTGACTTACCTTTATTATCATTATCATTATTATTATCATCATTATTTAATTTGGCCAAAGAGAGACAGAGAGAGAGAGGGAAAGTGAGAAAGCAAGCCACCAGATCTGGGACTCAGACTGCAATTGGCCACATGGGTGTCCAGCACCCTTAACCACCATACTACCTGCTGGCCGAATAAATATTTATTTTTTAAAAAGAGGAAGAGGGACAAGGGAATGGAATAATGAAAGAGAAACAGAAAGGGAGAGAGACAGAGGTAGGAAAGGAGGCCTGGATGGAGGAAGGGAAAGAAGGAGAGAAGATAGCACATAGCCAGAAATAACACTTAAAAATCATTTGTGTGGAAGGGTATTTCCCAGAAAAGCAATAGAGTCTTTTCTGAGCATATAACTCCACTTGGCATTAACCACACATTAAAATTAGTGACAATTGGTTCCTCCTTGGACTCCAGCTTGCTACTCCAACATGCTTGTTCAGATGAGACCCAGGAGTCAGAGGCTCTGGAAATGCTGTGTGCCACGTGTTAGAGTGCGCAGACATCACAGTCAAGTGAGAAACCGGTTTTACGGGAGATAAGTGGCGGGTTCCTTGCACAAGGGACTGAGACTCATGATCATGATGACGGAACACGAGGCTGCCTAAAACAGCTGTTGGAAACAAACAGTTATTTTTCAAGTAGGCCATTACAAACAGGCAGCCGGAGCAATGAAAAGACCAGAAGCTCTGTAGCTGCTTAGCTGGGGAAGCCTCTGTTTTCCCATCTACCAGGTGGAACTCATACCCATGTTAAAGAAATAGTGTTCCTGAGCACATATAATATTACCCGGCACACTGTCTCCTGGTACTTACTGGTCCTGAGGCTCTCTCCAAGGGAGATTTTAAAAACTCTGCCCTTTTGGAACCAGCAGGTGGCGTAATGCTTGCATCACTGGACTCCTAAGCAATCGACTATGGTTCGAGTCCCAGATTCAGTGGCTTGAAACTCATGCCAGGCACGTGTGTGTGTGTGTGCCTAAAATTTCAAGAGGAGAATGGAAGAGTAGGGATTGCAGCGTGGCCCTCCTCCAAGGGAGTGAGTTCTCCCTTTCTGTCTCTCTGTCTCTCTAGTGAGCATACATGCCTTATAGCAAGATCTCTTTTAAAACAAAGCAAAACAAAACAAATAAAAAACTCTGCCTTGTCATCAAACAGTAGACTCCAATGGGGATCATATTCTACTACATGTGTCCATTGGAACAAAATTTTTAAAATATCTGGGGACCAGCAGGTAGCATAGTAGTTAAGACACGGGACTCCCACATGGTTGACTGCAGTGAGAGTGCCAGACCAGTGGCCTGAAACTCACACTGGGCACATGTGCATGCATGCCCAAAATCCCAAGAGAAAAATGGAGGAGAAGAGATTGTGGAGTAACCATCCCCATAGGGGGTGATTTCTCACTTTCTGCCTCTGTCTCTCTGGTGAGCGCATGTGCCAAAAAAAAAAAAAAAAAAAAAAAAAAGTATCCTGCCTTTGTGACTGTTCATTAATTCTTATTCATCTGACAACTGATTTCTGTTCATAAATCTCAGACCCACCAGTTTTTTTCAACCCCACTGCAAAGCAATACCGATTAAAATCTCCCGAGTCATCATCACCTCTTCTGAATTGGGCCAGGTATATGAAAGCTAGACCCTTTACCTGAATGCATATGGAGACTTAAATGACTCCACACTCACTCCACTTTGTTTTCTCCTGTTCAGGGACAGGAACCCTTCTGACACACAAAAGATAAGGGTCCAGTCCCTTAGGAGGCTCTTCTTCAGATCTGGTGGGGAGTGCGGTAAACTGGTGTTTCAACAAGCGACTACCTGCACTGTTCAGCCCTCTCTTGTACACACTGTGACTGCCTCAGGCTGGGCCAGCAATCCCAGGAGAAGAGCAAGAGGAAACAGGAACATAGCAAAAGTCGTCCCCTTCTGGAAATGAGATCCATCTCTGCCCCTAGGGGGCCAAGGGGCAATTGCCTGTGCTTATAGATAGCATAAATCACTTGCAGAACCTGGAGAACCAACTAACTCAGACTGAAAATAGTTGCTAAAGTTTCACTTCCTTGCATGTTTACATCCCTTTGTTTCAACTTTTAGTTTTGAAAAAGGGAGGATTAAAATAGTTTCAAGGGCCAAGTTACAAGAAAGGCCAGTTCTTAGCTATGGCATCTGTTTCACATTCTAAGCAATTTGAATACTCACAGGTTGGCCTTCTTACCATATATGTAAACACCCACCCCAACAAAATACCAGAAATTAATCCATCCTCCTGAGAAGTCAGCCTGGCAGTTTAGAGTGGGTTAATGGACTCCAGTGTAGACTGATGATAGATACACCCAAAATACCTTCTAGAAAGAAGTCAGGCTAGCAACAGAGAAGACTTTCATGTCTCGTTAGACCCACCTACAGCCTTGGGTCTCCTTCACTCTAGATCCAATCTCCACCGCTCAGCCATTGTCCAACAAGGAGGAGCTCAAGAACATGCTGAGGGCTGGAATATTTCATTCTGTAAAAAACTGAGCTAAGAGCCATTGTTTTCTTTTTTTTTGAAAGCGTATGGAAGCTTTTACTCCCCAATTATTAAAGATGTATAATTTATGGAAAACAATTTGGAAACTACAAGAAGTATTTCAAAACTTTAAAATCCTCTCTAGCTCTAGTCCCTGACATTTTAATGCATTTCTTTCCAGCTAGAAAGACTTCAAACCTAACTGCAGTGAGGAAGGAGCAGGAAGTGGATCAAAACTTGTGGCCCTGCTTCCTGATCGCCCAGGGCAGACTTCCCAAAGCTAGAGCTCAGGGCTCTTGGCCCTGTCTACCTCTGTCTTTATCCAGAGGAGAAGAGTGCATGGGTCTCATTCTTTCCATCATCCCAGTTCTTAAGTTCTGTAGTTGTTTTCATAAGCAGCTACAATTGCTTATAAAGAATAAAGCTGAATCAATATCTGACCTTTTTTGTTTTTTTTTGTTTTCCTCTCTTGGAATCCTGTGGGATACTCCTTTCTAGAGACTTTACACTCCATTTGGTCTTACCTGATCTTACAATGGAAGGAATGCTTGGGCAGAAAGAGCACAGAACTGGGAATCGGGAGTCCTAGGTTTCCTTATACTCAGCTGTGTGATCTTGGGCAAACTGTATCTCCTCTTTGGGAAGGCGGGTGGCATGGCAAGTAGAAACCAAGACAATGTGGGACTTGAAGGACAGCAGCACATCACAATCACCTGGGGAGCTTTTTTCAAATTAAAATGCTAACAAGATCTGCAAAAGTTCTTCCAAGTCAAGCCCTTTGTGACTCACTGGGGGTGTGGAGGGAGTGGAAGGAGAAGGAAGCAGCAGGTGGGGACATGGCTGTGGAACTGGGAGACCACAGGCTTCAGGGGAGGAGGCTCTTAGTCACTTGTGTTTCTGTTGAGCAACCATGTCACCCAGGCAACCTTAGCACCAGCCATTGGTAGATTACTGCAGGGGACAAGAGCAAAGATGCTGTTCAGAATCAATTAGGAAGGGAAGAAAAACCAACTCTTGCTCTGTTTTCTGTTGTGCTAAATCCTGCCTAGATACATTTTACCACAAGGAAAAGAATGAGTCTTCTCTCTCCTCTGGCTTCAGTGTCCATTAAAACAGACTATTTCTTGACTCTGGATTTTGAAGTTTTGTTTATTTTTTTAATTTCATTTTCTTTTATACAGACAATCACATTATTTGGCTCACAAGATGGATATTTCAACAGGTGAACATTTCTCCCTAGTACAGTTTATAAAACAGATAATACCACATTTCTTTATCCCATTAATGCTTTGCCTCCCTATTTTTCATCTAAATGTCCTTCCTCAGACCCTCCTCTTTCACACACACTGTATCTGGTATTTACTTCTATATACTGTGTTTCTATATCCTTTGGTCAATCAGTTATCTATTATTTTTATTATTAATAAGGATTATCTTGAGTTATGTTATTATTACCTTTATCATTTCCTGCGCTCTTGCACATTTTTAAAAAGATATCCTTCTCCTTTCCTATTCAATGGGATTGACAGGACGTAAGTTTTAGGCCCTCCATAGCAAGCAAGATGAAAGCCTCTGATGTTATTTGATGGACGGCATGTGGGAAGCAAGAGAACGGGAGAGATGCGCCTTTGCCCGCAGTATTTTGGGGCCTAGTTGTACAAGTCTAGGCTGACTTGAGTTTAGCAGTTACTTTTCCATTTCTAAATATTAAATGCCTTCTCTACTCATATGACATAACTCTACTTCCACTAAAATAAGACTGTGTTGAATAACTTCACCGTTTAGGAAGCTGGTAACAGGAGGAAGAAATTTTCCAAACTTGCCATGATTCTTTGGGTTGGATGCAGGAAAGAATAACTGGAGAAATAGAAATTAGGGAGACCCTTGGTTTTCATGGGTCTTTATACTCTTTCTCCTCTGAACAAGAAGTTTTTATTCTTTGACCTCAAGAGTAAGGACTTCAGTACCTAGTGGCTGCTTAGGGACTTTTATGTCCTAATGTTTTATTTAAGTAAGAGACCTTTGATGTAGTTACTCAGTTATACAACATGTCATTGAAAACAGCCAAGCTAGTAATTAGTAGTAACAATTGTACAGGTTTGTATGTGAAATTGAAAAACATTTTTAAGACACTGTTTTGAATGTGTGTGTTTGTGCATTAAAAAATAAATAAATAAATAAAATACTAATCTATTGGGCTGAGCTGGGCACTGCCACTAGGAAGGTCATTGGTTTTGTACCAGGCCAGACAGAGAGCAGGTGGGGCACTGCAGCATGTTTTCACAAAACACTGACAAATATGTTTCTCCCAAGGTGTTGGTAACCACACAGCCATTAGAGACTCCTGCTCTAGAGCTAGGTGGCATTGCTTATTCAGCTATAACCCCCTGCCAGGTCTAAAGGGTCACAAAGTAAAGGAAAGGGGAATTCTGATCTGACTTCCACAGATAATGATGTGTCATCCCCTGCTATTTCAACATCAATTTCTCAAGTAGTTCTCCATCCAGAAGTGCATCACAACTGCCTGGGTGAAATGTTCAAAAAGTTGATTTCCTTATTTCCCAGAAGAGAAATGATTTAGCAAGCCTAGGGTAGGGCGTAGAATTTGCAATTAAAAAAAAAATCAGAATGGTTTTTGTTGTATGTAGTATATGCACTACACTCTTGGAGACATCAGCTTAGCACAGTGGTTCTCAAACCTGAGCATGCATCGGAACCACTTGACTGGATTGTTAAAACACTGGCCCCACCCCCAGAGAGTCCCATTCAACAGGGCTGGGGTAGGACCCAAGAATTTGCCTCTAGCAAGTTCTCAGGCTGCTGCTGCTGCTGTGAATAGGTGACATTGACCTCAGAAGCAGGCATGTTCATGATTTCATACCTCTTCATAAGCCAGAGTCGTCCTCTTGTGCTGGCTCCATAATCAAATGCCTCCGGGGCTGGAGGAATAGTCTGTTATCCATGAGGTTGCCAAGTGTAGCATGTAAAAACACAGGGGAGCCCAGTGAAATTTGAACTTCGGATCTGTGAAACAATTTTTAAAGTATGTACCAAATATTGCATGGGATGTACTTTACTTAAAATGTATGCACTGCTGATGTAAAATTCAAATTTAACTCAGTAACCTATATTTTACTTGGTAACTCTACACTGTGGAGGGGACTCTCAGAACCTGGGTGTAGATAGTGAGGGAATGGCAGCACTATCTCTTGTTGAACTTTGGCTGTCCTTTCTTGACAAATGGCTAACTCAGAATGGCTAGAGAGTAGAAAGACCCAATGTCCCTTCCCTCTGCCTGTGCCTTTCCTCAGTTAGTGCTGACAACACAGCAGCCCTGGGTATCCTCTTTACCTGTAAGTTTGTTTATCTCTAGGACTAACAGTAGTCTGGCAGAGTTAGATTCCTCTAGATCTCCCTTGCCCTGGCTGGGAGGTTCCTAGACACATAGGAAAATCTCTCTGTTTGCTCATTCATGCCTCATTCTATTCCCATCATTCTGCAGCTCAACAGTGAAAAACAAAACAAAACAAAATAAAAAAAAAACACAAAAAGCAAGAGGAAGAGAGAAAACAGCTGGAGTAGGAACTTTCTGACACCAGTGGCAGGAAATGGTTGAGCTTATTTTTTTCCTAGTTAATTGTTTCTTTTCTTTTTTTAATGATTGTGTGTACTACATTTATGCAGGGGAAAACCATTTTGTACACTAAAGATGTACATTGATTAAGCATAAATTTAAAAAGTATAAACAAATTTTAAAAATTTTAAACAGAATTCTTGGCTTTTCTATCTATCTAACCGTGCACACTAGATCTTCCGATTGGTGTATGTTTTTATTTTGTTTCCCTGCATCTCTGTGTGTTCATTTTTGTTCTCACCTTTGAGTCCTTATGGTCATTACTAGAATGAATTTCGCTTTCCCTGTTAAGTGGGATGTCCCCAAGGATGTCGATAATCCGGAGGCTCATTGAGGGTTCTCTGTAGTCAGAGTTCTCCAGAGAAACACAACCAATAAGAGACAGAGAGACATTAAAAGAGAGTTAAGTGAGTTAGCTCACTTGATTATGGATACTGAAACATCTCACCATATGCCATCAGCAATTAGGAAACCCAGGAAAGCCAGGGGTAGAATTCAGTCTGAGCTCAAAGACACTAGTAAGAATCAGGGGAGTCAATGGGGTAACTCCCACTGTTAGGCTAAAGGCCCAGCAACCAGGAGCTCCTTTAGCCTAATAGTGGAAATTTACCAGGTTGAGACCAGAGAAAGTGAACTTGGCCTTCCTTCATCTTTTCTTATTCAGGGCCACACTGGTGAGGACAGATGTTTTTGACTCAGTGCACCTAAGTCAGATGTTAATATCTTCTGTAAACATCCTCACAGACACACCAGAAATAATGTTTCATCAACAACCTGGGTACCTCTTAAAGCAGTCATGTTAACACATGCAACTGACCATTACACAGCACGAGCACTTCAATCCCCATCTTTAACCTGGGTTGTCCACTTCTTGTAATGCAAGTAAATGGAGTCCTTTGGGACATAAAGTAATATCCATGATTTTTTTTTTCCTTAACTGTCCAAGAGCTTCCAACAAACAGACAAGCTGTATTCATCCATTTAGTCCACCAGCATCTCTTCAGTGCCTCCTTTCTGCTAAAATAAATGTCTTAGAAATCTATATGTGATTGCTCAGGAGTTACCCATTCTATAATCTTCTGCCATGTCTGTGGTGTGGTAGGGTGTGACCTTTACTTGAAATCAGCTAGGGCATCTGGAAGAGGCCAGAACTGAATTTTGACCTTCTTCCTAGGATGGGCCAAGTGCTAGGAAAGCCAGAGTAGTGGGTAAAATAGGGTATCAGAAAAATGAGGCAACAGAGCATTATGACAAGATGTCACTGGAGGAAGCCCCATAATTAGGGAAGTCTTTGAGCAAGTAGAACCTTCGCTGCAGACTCAGGTTGGAACAAGACTTCTCCTAAGAGGAAGGAGAGAAGCCAACAGAGGATGGCACAGCCTAAAAGACCTGGAGAAAAACTCAGGCTGAGGCTTGGACATCAGGATCAAGGCTGAGGCCTTGTTACCTAAAATAGGACACAAGAGTGACTTGGATCTCAGAAATAAGAAAAATGTCCTACATTGGCAAAACATAAAACAAAAAGTTGGAAGCCACAGTAGAAGCAAGGGATTTGTATATGTATAGAGTATTGACTTAGAATTGCTAGAATTCTGCTTTTCTAAGGTCAGACATGCTCCTTTGGGTTCCATGAAGTCTAGCCTGAATGTGTAGGTTAAGTAGCATTCTAGGGGACCCAAATGGGATATTGTGGGAGTTGGGTAGAGCCTACCATTATTCTCAGCCTCTCCTGGATTTCCACAATCACAGGCATTTAATTTATGGCATTGAAAATAATTTCCACTGGGTGAATCAATCCATTCAGACTAGATTCATGGAGAAGCTACAAGGCAGCAGATTTAAAATTTCATTCAGATTAGAGAAGCAGGCAGAAGGACCTGGCCTGCTTTGGAAATAGGGACTTAATTTTGTGCCTGGGGAAAGAAGAAAACTATGAAGTGGACTGGACATGGCCAATGAAACTTGATACAAGTTGAGTTAAGATACAGACTGGTGTTTGTCAACCTGCAGAGAGAGCTGCTCACCCGGAAACACAATCATGTTTACCCTGACCAGGGCAGATTGGAGAAACTTTTCATGGTATGTGTCTGCAGATGAGTGAAGAGGAGTTGTTCCCATCACCGACCTGCAGGACCAGCAGGCAAAGCCCTTAAGAAGTGGTGAAGCAAAGTGCCTGCAGGTACTTCTCTCTCCTGAGCCCCTGGAAGAAGCCAGCTGTGTCTCTGCTGATGAGTGACTGTTATCAAGCTCTCTGGAGCATGGAGGCATTGGAGTAGAAAGATCAGCCTATGGTTGAGTGCAGGTAACACAGAAATGCTCAGTGCTCAGCACTAGCTTGAAGGGCTGTATTACAGATGTAGAGGAAGGACACTGGGTACCTGCAATTTCCTCAGAGAGGGGAGAGAAAGCCAGGTGCTGGGAAAAGCTGCACAGATTCCACAGAGGCCATCTATAGCCAGAATACTCGGTGACATCTTTACTGGAGCAAGTATTTATGGCAGGGACTGGTTTCCTGGGTCTTGCCCTGCCTACTCTGTCCCAGAAAAGTCACACAGTTAGTTCTAGGTTGAAAGAAGATCTAAGCTATTACACACTCTCAGGACCTGGATTGATACTTTTAAAGGTCCCTAAATGGGTATTTACAGGTGGCATTTTCCTTTGGGACTGTGATTACAACGTATTTGGTTTATAAAGATTCTCAAAATGTCCCACATCCTGGGATGAAAACCAGGTAAACATTCTGGCTCAGACCAGCCCAGGCTTATGTCTGGATTCTGTGTTTTTAGGCTCGGGAGAGCATAGACTGATCAGTGAGAAATTCAGCAAGGTCACTGTTTTCCACCCTCTTGCTGTACTACCTTGGTGCTCCCGGCTAGAAAAACTTAATACAATGCTCAAAGACACAGACTAGGGGAGAATAATAAGGTAATAATCCTGAACACCTGTCTAAGTTGTCTCACTTCTTACGAATCTGACAGCCAATAGCTCCGCTTGATTCTCACAGCAATCCCATGGAGGAAGTCAAGTCATTATTATCTCAGTCATCTGAGTGAGGGAAGTAAAGTCCAGAGCGTTGAGTCACTATCTGAGCTAACTCAGTCTAGAGCTCTGCTCAGTATACCACTGGCAGGGTGATTATTCAAATTGTTCTCTGCATTCTCATCCATGATTATCTAAAAGAGGTGGGCAAAGTTGTTTGGACTGAAACTCTCATGCTAATTCCAAAAACATTGGTTTCTGGCTGCTTCAACTCAAGGGTTTTGGTACCCACACCTCTTCTTTCCTCTTTTTTTATTTCATTTACAGCTTTAGTCCTTGGCAAAAACTTTAAGAGTTTTTGTTGTTGTTGTTTGTTTGTGTGTTTTTTTAGGTATATTTATTTATTTATTCCATCAAGAAGAGAGAGGGAGGGAAAAAGAGAAAGAATGTCCCCAAAGAAGTTCTGAAGCCATAATCTACCACCAGCTAGCTTTCAGCTAGCCCTGATCATGGGCACACCCGTGCCCAGCATAGTCAGGGAGCTCTCCAGACTCTGAGGGGCAATCCCACCTTCCCATGTGGGATATCTCTTGGAATGGTATGTTTTCCTACTATGCCACCATCTGGCCTTGCAAGAACCTTAGTTTTTATTTTAACTCTTATTCTCTATAAGTTACAGCTTTTTTTGTTCATTTACTAATAATTAATTTATTCTGTATGATAACTCCATGAGGGGAAAACTACTTTCATTTTCATTTTATAAGTATAAACCAAGACCTGAATATTAGGCAATTGTGCAAGATCATGTCACCAGGGTGTAGCAGAGGTGTGACTTGAATTAAAGTTGATAGTCATGAAAGCCTATTGTCTTAATCATGGGTACGATGTTGTCTCTTAATCTAGAGCAGTGGTTCTCAAACCACAGTATGCATCAGGGTCTCTGGGGGTCTTCAGAAAGCCTGTATTCCTTTCAGAAATTCTGACTCAGTAGGTTTGGGTGGAGCCTGAACATCTGCATTTCTAATAAGTGATCAGGCTGATGGTGCTGGAGGGGAGCCCACACTTTGAGAACCACTGATCTAGGGTCTCCCAGTACAGCTTAGAATCAGCTAGGTGATTTTTGAAAAATGAAGACTCGAGGACCCCATTTCTAGATATGTTTAGTAACAGGGCATGGAGATCTGTAGTTTCACAAAGATTTGCTGGAGGCTATAATACAAAACCAGTATGAACCTGGGTTAATCTCCTGATGACTCAGTTTTTTCCATCTAGAAAAATCACCAAAGAATTAGTCCACTCATGACTGACTAGCCCAAATAAGGAAACACATACAAAAATGCTTTGTGAAGATACAAGTTCTAGTTAGAAGCCATTTACTATGGTCGTTGAGCAGTTATCATGGGCTTCAGAGAGGGACCAGCCTGATTTCACTTCTAACAGTTATATTTTCACCAGTAAATTGTCACCTCTAAAGTGGGAATAATAATAATGTGTACATAGATTTTTTAAAATTAGGTGAAATAATGTATTTGTGTTTAGTGCATAGCAAGTATGCAGTGAAATATAATTTGATATGTTTTTTTTAATGAATTATTTTTATTGTCCTTTCTTTCATGGTGACAGCTGTATGTGTGTATCTTGTCTGGTTAATACATACTGAGAGACCTCTTCCTCATTTCCTACGAGCTCACCTGTTCTTTAACCCAGCTCTTCTCTTCATTTGCCTCATTATGTGCTATCCGGTCCTCTTTTGTACAGGTCGATCTGGTCTGCGATCTCAGGGTCTTATTCTTTATTTTGTTTGTCTAATTTTGGATCAGAACCAAAGAACAATAACTAACATTGTGTTTCTGTTTGGAGCCTTACGGAATTTATTATACATTGTCTCATTAGATACTGTGGAATACTTTGATGATGATGATGATAATGATGATGACAATGACAACAGAGTGATGATTCTTCTTGATGAGTGGGACAAAGAAGCCACAGAGAACAATAAGTGATTAGCATAGATCCCTCAAACTCTTTAAGTGTTGGAGATAGGGACTATCCAGTCTATGCTTCAGTTCTGTACTAAACTATAGGGAGACATATTTTATGTTACGTGTTCTTTATTATTATTATTATTATTCAGATGCATTTTCCCCAGTCCTCTCCCCTCTCCTAAAAATGATGTAGTTACTTTTAAGTTGAATTCTAATAAGGTTACCAGTTGATTTTTTCAACATTGAAACTTTTGGTCCAAAAGCATAATTTGCCTTACCAGTTACCTAGGTCTTCTATATCCATTAGTCAAGCTCTGAAATTTTCCTTGTACATGCTATTCATATTTCTTACTTGGTTTATTTTTAGGCATCCTGTGATTTTATGTTTACTTGGATGGGCCCACTTTTTCCCAAGTTGATTTTTGGTAACATTTTGGAAATTTGTTTACTTTATAAACCTATTGATTTTGATGACTATTTTGTAAACAGGTACATAGACCAAACTACCAGAAGTAATCATTTTGGGAGGTTATAAATAGAAAAATTATATAATTTTCAAATAATACTTCTCATTCTTTTCAACAATCTAAAATATTTTCTTTTCTTATTGCTTTGGCATGGATACTTTTGTAGAATTTGAGACATGAGGAAGTTGGCTTGTCATCGGCAAGATTAAATATGTTCTGAAGGTTATGAGTGCAAGTAAGCTTCAAGTCTTGTGACTATTTCTAAAACAATAAATTATGAAAGCTTAGCTTCCTTACAGGTTCCTTAATATACTATGTGGCATATTATTTAAACATATCCATCATTTAAAAAAATAATAAACTTCTTCATCATTAAGTAAAAACTAAGGAGGATGCAATTTCCACATTCAGCAAGTTAATTGCCGAAAAGCAAGCAAAAATTATTTCTGGAGCACAAAAATAAAATTCACTGACTGAAATTAACTTACTAACTGAAAATAAATTAACTGACAATGAATGTAATCAAATTTATCTATTTTTTGCATTGGTAATCATTAGTATGTTTTTAAATAAATAAAGAAAGAGCATGGTTGTGTAGCACTTTGTTTCTGTGTTTTTGGGACAGGACTTATGACTGCCAAACTTAAAAAGAATAATTATTTCTGTTGATAAGAAATATTTTAATATACAAATGCTCACATCCAAGTAGAAAAAAAATAGAATTAAAAAATTTTAAGTGTTAGAGTTTAAATGAGGAAACTAAGGACTGGAAAGCTAAAATAACTTACAGAAATTCACATGTGCAGTAGTGTTAGAAAAGAACTAGAAGGTGGATATCCTGACTCCCTTAGTGCAGCCACAGTCAGACCATTTCTGAAACATGCCTTGTAGATAATTGCCATTTTGTTTATTTGAAATATGGATAATTGCATTAATGGTTATTGATGATCCTCAGTCTTGCTGAATCATCATGACCTCAAGCAACCATTACTTCATAGATCATTGTACTTCAAATGGACATTTAAAGTTGACAGGATCATTCCTCCAGGGGTATACCTCAGCTCAGCCCCTTCCAGATCACGCAGGTCTACATCTACTCTTTTGACAGTAAAGACACAAGAAGGACAATTCTATAGAGGGCAAAGTATGTTGGTAAGGAATCACCCCTTCTCCCCAAGTCATAGCTATTGAACCAACTATTGTATCAGTTCATCTTGCCTTTCTCTTGTAGAAACATGGTAATGTTACAGAAGTAATTATTAGCAAGCTCAAGAAACTCTGAATTAATTCTGAAAAATAAGGCTTCCCATTTCCACCTCAGAAGATCAAGAGTGTATTTTAATTAATAATCTTTAAAACAGGTATCACTGGTTGGATTAATCGACACCCATTCCAACTATCTT
>NW_006205341.1:23556-31298 GCF_000334495.1 Tupaia belangeri chinensis | reverse complement strand
TATATATACACACACAAATATATATACATATTTACTATGTAGGAAAGAAGGCTGAAAACTACATTTGCCAGGTGCCCTTGCAGCTAGGATACCAATTAATAGTTTGGTTCTACCAATTAGAATCATCTCATCTGTGTCATGGAAAAATAAGAGGATCAACTATGCCAAAAGAAATAGGATCTTTAGGATAAGAAGATTTCTGAAGAAGTGGTGGCAAATCTGGGTCTGCCAACTTCAAGGATAGCTCTTGCCTAGAGATAGCCCACAGTGTTTCACTGTAACAGTCCTGGAATATAAGTGAGTGCTATTCTTGGGTGCTTTGGGTCTGGACATATAAGGAATAAACCTGGGTTGTTGGTTATCCCGAAGAGTACATAATCTTTTTTTCCTAAGTTTTATTTTTTTTAATGAGGAGATAAAGAGAGAGAGACTCCTAATAGGAACTTGTTATATTGTAATTCCCCCCAGCCCCATCCTTTCAGCCAGCAAGGGTCATAAATGTGTTCCAACTGACCCAGGAACTGAACCCAAAGGGCTTCCCACATGATTCTAGTATGACACAGTGGTGCCTTACTGCCTATACCACTACAGTTCAGCCTATAATCTTCCTAATAGCCCTTTCTGCTTAAACTGATTAAACTTGATATTTTTTTCATTACCAGAGGGCACATGTACTCTCCAGAGAGAGACAAAGAGAGAGGGCTATGGAGAGGGGGAAAGCAATGAGACATGGTCACACTGCAATTCCCCCTCTTCCATCTCTGCAATCCATCAGAATTCTGGGCATGTATGCATATGTGTCCAGTGTTTCTGGCCCTCAGGCCAGGACCCAGACTGCAGTCAGCCATGTCGAATCTGGCTCCTATACCTAGAGGCTATGTTGGCACTAAACATTATCACTATTTGCCAGGTAGTCTTCTAAGCACTTCATATGTATTATTTATGTGATGCTCATCTCTGGTTTTAGGTATTTATAAACACTCCCATATTAAAGATGAGGGAACATAAGTAATGGAGAGGATGACATGCCTAAGATCACACAGGAAGAAAGGAAGAGAATTCTGGATGTAAACCTAAGTAATGTGGCTCTGCAGCCCGTGACCTGCCACCTGGGGTTCTGCTACTCATGAAATAGGAATTATCATTATTACTATTATTATTGTTATCCAGAAGCAGAGATGAAGTATATTCAGAGAGGACCGGTGACAGTAGTTGTCCAGCTGGTGAGTGACAGGACATAGGTGGACCCAAGATTTCCAGATTCCATATTCAGGGGTCTTTCTGCTATATCCCACAATTTCACTCTATTATTTATTTGTTTATTCATTTATTCAGATTCAATTATTCATGCAATTCACCATTTATTCAGCTATATTATTCCTTTGAAAGTACTCTGGTCTTTTCTATTTGTTGAAGAATATGGAGCTCATATTCCTAGGGACTCTTCCTATAATGTGCTGAGACCCACACCTCATTTCCTTTGGGGTCCTATAGAGGTGTAGCATGACCCATAAAAAACACCATCTCTACTCATAGCTCATGATTTTTGCAAATTAATGATCTAAGTAAAATGGACCATTGCCTTTAAAAGTGTGCAATAAAATATGATAATAAATGCCAGACTGAGGATCATAATGGAAAAACAACTGTTTGGGGTATTTTGCTATGGTACAGTTCTCCAGCCTGAGTCTTTATATAGAGCTAGCTGGGGCTTTTTTGGGTTCCATGTTCAATGCCGCGAGTCTTCACACATGACTGGGTGTAGAATAAAAACTGCCTGTGAAGTCAAAAGAGGCTTAAATCTGAGGTCTGCCAATAGGCGTATCAATTAGACAGTGACCCAGAAATTCTTGGAAGAGTGATTTTGAGCTCCCTTTCCCTTCCTTTCTCCCTTCCATGATTCCTTAGTAGAAAACTGGAAGAGCTGGGATGTGTGCCAAGGAAGGTTTAGGAAAACAAAAGTTAACTGCTATAGCTTTGAGAAATAAATTGCTTTGTGAGGCAAAGGAAAAAATCAAAGATCCTGGGAGAAAAATGAAGCCACAGTTTCAATTATAACTGTTACCAGGTTTAGATCCAACTTTGGGCCAAAGTGTCATCCAGACAGATGTTCTTGCAATTTGGTTTCCATAATAAATGTTGTACTTGTGAAAATATTTTAATGACGTCTCGGCACTTTACTAGCCCTCAAACTCTAGGAGATTTTCCAGGTCAGGCGAAGAGCATTTGCACCAGCTCACCCAGTGACCTCTTCCATTCTGCCTGGGCTCACGGAGAACATTAAGCTTGCAGATGCAATTATTGCATAATAAAGTATTGATTTCCTAAGAAACATTTTCTTCTCTGTAATTAGCATGTACAAGGAATACATTCAACAACTTTTATAGAAGATTAAACACCTATGGCCACTTGAATGAGACACTTAGTACTTTAGTTAAAGAATAAACAATGTTAGAAAAAAAAGCTGTAGTTTGCAGAACTGCAAATCAGATACATATCACATCTAAGTGTTCTAACAATGTCCTAGTTCAGATTTTAAAATAGTTTTGATATATGATATAAGCCATTCTGAAAATGCCATCTAAAGGTAAATTGTATTATCTTCACACTTCAGTCTTGGACTTTAGTTTTGTCTGGCAATGGGATAACTCTGGATTCATCTACAGACCGTTGTCATCCATTAAAACATCAGAAGCAAAATGATGCTCAAGTATTACATAAAATTGAGGTCCCTCTAAAATCAAAGAAATCTTCAAGTATAATTTAAAGATAATTTCAGCTAGATACACAACTGGGGTTATTTAATACATGGATTGAACAAAGGCTGTAATGACTTTGAATATATTTAGGGGAGGAAAGAGAAGAGTTATAAATAACTCATCTGGACAAGATGTTTTTCCACGTGTTTCTGGTTTGCTCCAGTTGAAGTTAGGGGAGCGCTTTCATGTTCTTCATGTGTTCTGTTGAAATTTTCTCCTGAATGTGTTGAAGTTAGCTTTGGGGGAAACTTCAGACACCAGGGCTGCTGAATGTTGAGAACTAGTGTGCTAACATCACTAGAAGATCAGCCAGTTGGATTCCACTCCCAGTCACAGCACTGGTGAGCTCTGCCACTTAAAATTAGTGCTTATCTTAGCTGTATGCTTCAATTCTGCTGACTAGGTGGCAACTTGGCATTGGCCTTAAGATTAGAGAGATATGGTACTACTTATTCTTTCTCTATCTCTCAGGGGAGAGTAGACAGCATTCATTCAATTCACCAAAAGATCTGTTGACTCTCCCTTCCGTCCTCAGCACTTTATTGAATAGAGTATGGAGGAAAGGTTTGAAGGCAACATAGCTCCTGTCCTCCGGTCAATAACAACATGTCAAATACATGTGCACAGATGACTAATAATATAGGGGTAGAGCTTTTGCTTGTGTTGTTCTCTGTGCCTGGAAGGCCTTCCCCTTACTTCTTTAGCCAATACTAGTCACTCTAAAAAAATGTAGCTCGTCTTCCCTACAGGAAGCTTTAAACAGAGATTTTACAGCTTCATTGTTTTCCATATTATGTTAAAAACATGTTTCAATGGGCCTAGATCAGTTATTAAAATCTGATTTCTCCCCAAACAAGGATTAATTATGTTCCTCTTCATATCCCAGGACCTCGAAACTATCTTTAATGGTTGCGGGTAAACACCTAGGAAGGAATTATGCCATTCTCTGCACACTTATTGGGTTGTCAGAAAAGTCATGATATATTTTTTTCTAAGTAAAAATGTGTCATGACTTTTCTGACAACCCAATATATAAAATAGTTTTCCTAATGATAAGGGGGATATATTTTCCTTGAATTAGAATTATTTGGTCATGTGGCATCTCTTCAAATATACTGAAAGTTTAGTGATACTTTGCAGCAAAAAGACACATCTTTGAAACATGAGCCTACCACTTATTGTCCAAGGGACTTGGGTATTTTATTGTAATAACAATATTAATTTCATAGAATTGTTATAAAATTTAAATGACATGGAAATTACCTAACAGTGTTTGACAAATCATGTATATTCAATAATTGTTATTCTTTGTACTCTTACAGAAGGAAAAATATCTAGAATTATGCACCTTACACATAGTAGACATTCAAAAATAATGTTCAGAAAGATATAAATAAGTTACACAAGTAACCAATAAGGTGGAGGTTCAGAGTGAAGTAGCCACTGTGGAGTTTAGTGCCTAGTAAATACTTCATGTGTGAAGGAAGAACTGGGTGAACACTGAAGACCGCACAAGATTTCGAATAGAAGCAAGCAAAAGAAAAACTGTTTATTTTATTTTAAAATTGTATTTATTTTTTAAATGTATTTTTTCTTACTTACTTATTCCATGAGAAAGAGAAACAGAAGGACATCCCCAACAGGGTCCCCATGCCACAGTCCAACGCCAGTCTAAGCTGGCTTGAATCACTGGCATATGCTTGGCATGCTCAGAGAGGTCCTGGGTTTACATCCCAGAACCGTTGCTATATAGGTATTAATGTTACCACTGCATCTCCATCTGGCTCCAAGGTAGCTATTATTTGTTGATCACTTTTTTTTTTGTGCCAAGCAGTCTGGAAATTCCTCTGCATGTCTTATTTAATCTTCACAATAATCCTAAAAAGTATTGCTATTACTACTACCTTTTTTAAAAGTATTTTTGTTTTATTATAGAAGTTTTATAGTTCTAGATTTTTCATTAGGATCTATGATACATTTTTTTCTTTTTTCTGTTATTATTATTATTATTTAAACATTCACTCACTATACATCATTTAGATTATAAAGAGATTTCACCCAGCATGATATAAACCTCAGTCCAGCCTAATTGAGAATGCTATACACGTCATCATCAACAAATAATAAACTATATCAGTGTCCCATAAATGTCTTACCTCTCTATTTTTTCCCCAAATTACCTTTCCTGTGCTCTTCCCCTACCACACTCTCCTTCCACTTTTTTCTAGTGACCATAATAATTTTTAATGCTTTTATGACCACCAGTCTTTCAGTCTCTACTATAGATCGTGGACAGTTAGTATATATTAAATGGAGATACACAATGTCTCTCTTTCATAGCCCGACATGCTTCACTCAGCAACAAATCTTCCATATTTATCCATTTTCTGTCACGTTCCAGGGCCTTATTGTTGTTTATGGCTGAATAGTATTCCATGGAGTATATGTGCCACAGTTTTTGAATCCATTCATCTGTTTGTGGACATTTGAGTTGGCTCCATATCTTAGCAATCATGAGTAATCCCACAATAAATATAGTTGTGCAAGCATTTTTCTGACTGAGTATTCTCCTGTCCTTTGGGTAGATACCCAGGAGTGGAATTGCTGGATCATATGGTAGTTCTATTTGAAAATGTTTGAGAAACCTCCATATTATTCTCCACAGTGGCTGGACCAACTTACATTCCCACCAACCATGTAGGAGTGTTCCCCTTTCACCACATCCCCTCAAGCACTTACCTTTATTTTATTTATTCTATTTTATTTTATTTATTTATTTTTTGATCAATCTTCACCATTCTGACTTTCTGACTGGGGTTAGGTGGTATCTCATTGTGGTTTTGATCTGCGTCTCCCTTATGACCAGGGATGTTGAGTATTTTTACATTTGGATTTTGGCTATTTGTATGTCTTCCTTGGACAGTTGTTTATTCAGCTCATTTTCCCATCTTTTAATTGGGTTAATCATTTTCTTCTGTGTAGGCTGCTTGAGTTTCCTGTGCACTCTGATTATCATTCCTTTATCTGAGGCAGTTAACAAAAATTCTCTCCCATTCTGAGGGTTGTTTATTCACACTAATTGCAATGTCCTTTGCTATGCAGAAACTTCTTAATCTGATGTAGTCCCATCTGTCTATTTTGGGGAATATTTCTTGTGCTTTGGGGGTCTTGCTTAAGAAGTCTTTGCCTACCCCAACGTCTCCCAGAATTTCCCCAGTAATTTCACCAGTAATTTTATAGTTTGCAGTCTTAGGTTTAGATCTTTGATCCACTTTGAGTTGACTTTTGTTAATGGTGACAGATAAGGGTTCAGAGTCATCCTTGTGCAGGTGGATACCCAGTTTTTCCAGCACTATTTGCTGAAGAGGTTTTCCTTTTCCCACTGGATTGACTGGTACCCTTTGTCAAAGATTAATTGGTTGTATGTTTTGGGATTTGTTTCTGGGGTCTCTACTTCTTTCCATTGGTCCTTGAGTCTGTTTTTGTGCCAATACCATGTTGTTTTGATTACCACCACTTTGTAATATATTTTGGGGCCATGAAATGCAATGCCACCCACTCCACTCTTCTTGTACAGAATGGCTTTGGCAATACAAGGTCTTTTATGATTCCAGACAAATTCTATGATTTTTTTCTTGACCTGTGAAGAATGTCTCTTGTTATTTTATAGGGATTACGGAAAAGCAAACTGAAGGTTTGAGAAGTTAAAGTATTTTTTCAAGTTTATATAGTTAATATAGGTCAGCTATTGTCATATTAGTGCTGTGTAACAAACCACACCAAAACTTAGTGGTTTTAGATGGCAATTATTTAGTCTCACATACATGGATCTGAATGTTGGTTGCAATTCAATTGAACTGGGGATGGCTGCTGTCCAGGCTCTGCACTCCAGCTGCTGTAGCTGTTCTATCCTCAAACCACAGGCCTACCATGTGGTTTGCTCCATCAGAATACTTCTGGGAAATTTAAAGAACCACATTTATGAAGGACATGTTCTTCTTATGTAGCTTCATGGAGCACAAACAGACAAGCTCAGTTGTGTGATATCTGTGTGCACAAATGGGAAGATTCAGTCGACGTAAAAGATGTAAAATACCTTTTATATCATGTGTGCTAATACCCCCTGGTTAAAAAAAGTCACATGGTCAACCCCAAAGTCAAAGAATAAGCTTGTGTTACCCACGTATGAGGTCATAACAAGGGTATGACTGAATATTTTTATTGCAAGAGAAGAAGAGATTAGAACCACTAAATTAGTTCTATAAATAAGAACTTGTAGAGTCTGTATCTAATCTTGTCTGACTTTAAGGCAGAAAATCTTATTCTACTTTATGCCATCTCTACAGAGAGCTTCAGGTTAAAAAGAAAGTGAGGAGCTACTCAGCCCGGAGCAAGGAGAATATGGATGTGCTGGAGTGGCAGAGTGCAAAGAGTCCTGAGAGCAGGGGCTACCATGCACAGTCTTAGAAACACTCATGATTTTAACATTTTTTTTAGTTGTTTTCCTGTAGGGTGCCTGTGTTCACCAGAAAGAGATAGAGAGAGAGAAAGTGAGAAATTAGCCCCCCAGGGGTAATGGTCATGCTCCAATCCCTTCTCCTCCAGTTTTCTCTCAGGATTTTGGGCATGCAGCAGTACACACTCCCAGCATAATTTGCAAGACAGGAAGTCTGGGATTTGAACCACAGTCAGCCATGTGGGAGTCCAGCTCCGTAAACACACCATCTGCTAGCCCCAGCAGTCATGATTTTATTAGTGAATGGTTATGAAATTTAAGAGTTCTCTGGGTGACATAGCAAATTTTTTTTTTTCTGAATTTCAAAGTGCTATATGCGCCCAAGGGCTCTGCTAGCCTATATGGTTCATGTACACAGAATGGAAGGAGTTCTCTAAAGCAATCGGCATTTCCCAAGACAGATGATAGAATTGAAAGGGTGTAACTGAATATAGTAGGTAAAGGGACCATTTAGAGAGTTATGGCTA